>NC_092808.1:87027041-87627041 GCF_040954645.1 Diabrotica undecimpunctata | reverse complement strand
TTGTGGGGCGGCTTTCTTCTTTGGAGCTCTTGGGCATCCGCGGTAGTTTGCTGTGTGCGCTTGTTCGCAATTAGCGCATTTTGGATCGGTTTCCCTGTCCTTTTCGCATTCGCTACTAAGGTGGTTTCCTCCGCACTTTACACATCTTGATCCACAGTGGCAAGATTTAGAACTGTGGTAGAAGCCTTGACAGTTGAAACATTGGATTGTTTCATGTCTTGACTTCATCTCGTCTTCAATGCTGATCCTCATATAACATAGGTCAGATATGTTTTTGATTTTGGCGTCCTCTTCTGCTTTTATTGTTACTAAAAACATTGGGAGGGGTTTCTTATCCGGTTTCTTGGAGATCATATTGACGACCTTGGTGGCCTCCACTCCTTTGCTTATAATTTCGTTTAAGATTAGATTCGTATCGGTTTTTGCCGATAGTCCTCTAATGATAACTCTTTTCATTTTATCGGTATCAATAGGATACGCGATAAAATCGATCTTTGGTGTGTAAGTCTCTAGAAGTCTTACCATTTTCAGGTAATCCTCCCTGGTGTTTGTCTGGATGACGATTGATCTTCCTGATCTGGCAAATTTATTTGCCGAGATTATTTTCATTGCTGCAGCTTGCTGCAGTATCCTCTGATGTTCGCCGACTGATTTTAAGATAATCGCCGGTGGTTTTAATTGTTTTGGAGTGGAGACCACTTCAGGTGTGATCTCAGGGGTCGCTTTTTCATCAACTTTTTTGTTCGGAGGTTGTGACTCCGTGCTGGCAACTTTTTTGGTAGGAGTTTGCGCCTCCTTTTTCTTTGCGTCAACTTTTTTGGTAGGAGGTTGCGACTCCTTTGTCGTTGACTCTTTTTTATTTTCGGGAGTTTGTCTGTTCTCCTGCCTTGATTTGATTGTTTTTGTCATTGCTTCTTCGTTTCGCTTTTGGATCAGCTGGGTTTGCTTTTCCGCAGCGCTTTGTCTTGGTTTCTTGTTTTCAACTGTTTTCCACTCGATGTTGCAGGTGGAGTGCCATTCATCTTCAGCTTCAAGTTCCATAGCGTCATCACTAGTGGTGATTGGTATGACTGTAACTTCTTTGTGAGTTACTTTTTTCGAATTCGTTTTTTTCGCCGAATTCGACTTGGCTGGTTTTTCTTTTGGTGGTGGTGGTTCTTGGATTGCATCTGCTTTCTCTTTTACGAGTTTTGCCTCATTACGTTGTTGTGTTAATGCGTCCATTAACTCGAGTATTTTGTCGGTAAGTCTCTTGACCTCCCGATCTTTCTCTTGGTTTTCTTTTCTTAGCTCGTTTAGCTGGCTAAGAAGTTTCTCTTCCCTGGCACGCATTTCTCTTTTCATATCCTTCATCTGTTCGGTCAGTGCATTTACTGACCTACTTAGTTCTTTGGCTCTTTCGATGGCTTCCATCTCTTTAGCTTTTTTCCTTTCCTCTTCGTCTTCGTCTATTTCTGGGGCACGCTGTCTCTTCAGTTGTTTAGATGGTGCTTCCATCTCGACGTTATTTTCTTCTAGGGGCGGGGCTACGGCGTTTAATGGTACGTCCGACTCGACGTTCAGATGGTCGTCCGACTGAACGTTCAACGGTGCGTCCGACTCAGCGTTCAAAGCTTCGTCGGGGATGGCTGCGTCCATATCATCTTCGCTATTATTTTTCTCGTCCTCGGACTCGGGCGAATAAGAGGAGTCGTCATCGGAGGAAGTTGGTAGATTTATCGTGGGGTCGTTAAGGCTCGCGGTGAAATTATTATACAAATCTATTGCAGCTGAGACAGATGGGGTGGATGACTGGGGCCTGTCATCATCTTCTTCTTCGCATGTTGCCACCTGCGTGACAACATTGTTTTGGGGAGGGCAGTCACTCATGTTGCCGTAAGGCGGTGAACATAGGTTCAAAAAAGACTGATAGAATTTACTACTTAGTAGACTCTGTTTTTTTCTTCCTGTCAAGCCGCTGCCTGACAGTTTTCCTGGGTGTCGTCCCAGCAACCTCGCGGTAGTTCACTCCCTGATTTCTCAGGGAGGGATCCTCTTGCCGTTTCTCTCACCTTAGAGGCAGGGGCCGTTTCTGTCCGACTTAGAATACAAATTACTAAGCCTTACAGTGTCATCCCTGTCGACCCACTGAGATGAACCCGAATTTTTCGTAAACACGAAGCTATCAAAAGCCTCCTGCGAGGAGCCTATAAAGGCAACCCCTCGAGGTTTAACTTAATGACAGCCTCGCATCCACTCTTCGCTTATTTGAATAACAAGTGCCTGTGCCACGCACGGTGTCTTACACACCGGGAGCTGAGAAGCTCCGTTGACAACAGGTCAGTTGTCCCCACCTAAGCGCACTTCGCTGACTCGCGTCCGTATCGTCCGACTACTAGAGCCGAACTTACTGATACTGATGAGACACTCGGCAAAATTACCTACTTAGTATTTATTTAAAAATTTTATTTTTTTTACTCTAATTATTTTATCGTAATATGGTCTTTTAATTACTTATTATTATATCTCTATTATTATCTTCTTTAAATTCCTCACGTTCAAATTGGTTAACATGTATTAATGTATGTTAAGTTCTGAGCAACCACTTGCCATCAATTCGCCCAAAAGCATAAACGCTTTTAAAATATCAAATTGTTTTAACCATTTACCTAAACTATTGCATTCCAAAACGGCGATGCATATACTACGCACACTCAATTTTATTTTGGATAGTTGTGTTCGACGTTGCTTTTTCCTAATTAGATATCAATCCCTGAGGTGGGTCTGCATAGATGTCGACATACACTACTTCGCAAACCAAATTAATATGTGGCCATATAAACCATTTTCAGTTATGTTCTACGAGGGCGAGTCGTTACTACTCTTTAAAATTTTTTCTTCACTTCCTTACATACGTTTATGAATAAAAATATGGATATTCTTCGACAAAAGTATTGGGAAGTCGAAAACATATCTAAACCTGCTATTTTTGTCCCAGGACGATCAAGTAAGAATATTTCTCATATAAGTCATTAACTTTTCTAGAGTCAACAGGCATATTTTTTGTTACTCTACAGTTTCGACAACCAGATTCTCCTTATTTATTTCTTTTTCTCTTTTTTTTTCATACTTATGATCATGCATAGCATCATTTTGTACGTTAGTTATTTCAGGAAAATCCACAATCTCAAAAAGACATACGTTGAGTCCATGAATGATTTTATTACTTTCCAACATATAATACCTGTTCCTGAATCTGATTTTAAATTTTCTACTTCTTATTACTCTGTTTATTATGCAGTTAAAAAAAAAATATTTTTAATTAGTCTCTTATCTGCAAAATTTGCGCTAGCTTTGACGCCAGTGTCTATGACGTTCGAGATGTGTCTCTAAATGACACCTCTTATTTTTCTTAAGGATCCCTCTTCATTACTGAAGGTTAGCTATAACTACAGCAAATTGCTCTTTATCTTGAGCTGTTCTTAGTATCGAATGTATGTCCATGCCTGTCCAGTCTCCTACATTTTTTAGCCAGGAGCATTTTCTTCTTCCTGGACTTCTTTTTCCTTCCACTTTCTCTTCCATTATCAGTCGTAGGAAGTTGTATTTTTCTTCTTTGTAAATATGTCCTAGATAACTCGTTTTTCTGGTTTTTACAATATTTAGGAGTTCTCTCTCATTCTTCTCAACAGCTCGTTGCTGGTCACGTGCTCTGTACAAGAGATCTTCAGCATCCTTCAAAAAACCCACATCTCAAACGCTTCTACACGTCTCATACTTGTGATTCGGAGTGTCCATGTTTCCACTCCGTATAGCAATATGGAATAAATGACTGCTTTTACAAATTGGTATCGGATATCCAACGATAAGGTAGAGTTTATTAGGAATTTATTCATTTTTAAAAGCGGACCTAGCATACTCTATACGAGCACGTATTTCAACTTCCTAGTCAAGATCGTTTGTTATCCAGCAACCAAGATACTGGAAGTTTTGTACGGGTTCTATCTGTTTGTTGTAGATACAAATATTAATGTAGGCATTTGGTACACGTGTAACGGCCATTAACTTTTTTTCATTTGTAATTGTATTCAGCCCCAAGCTATCTCCCTCTCTGGTTATGGCATTCAAAAGTCGTTGCAAACCCTTAGCAATCTCTGCGATAATGATGGTGTCGTCTGCGTATCTTAAGTTGTTTACATATTCTCCGTTGATTTTTATTCCTTCTTCAATATTTTCGAGGTCATTTTGGAAGATCTTCTCGGAATATATATTAAACCATAGTGGAGAAGTACACATCCCTGGCAAACTCCTCTTTTTATTGACATTTCTGCTGTCATACGATGGTCTATTTTAATCGACGCCATTTGATCCCAATATAGGTTTTTAATAAGGGCAACCGTGTTATGGTCTATATATTGTTTTGTTAGGGTTTCTATGAGTTCTGTGTGTTTTACTTGACCAAACGATTTTTCGTAGTCGATAAAACAGAGAAACACGTATTTTCGTTGATCTCGGCATTTTTATAGTAATATCTGGAGGCCAAATAATGCATCCCTCGTACCAAGCCCCATATGAAATCCAAATTGATTGTCGCTCATATTTGTTTCGCATTCTCTATATATACGTTGATTTACAATTTTGAGTAAAATTTCCAGAAAATGGCTCATCAGGCTAATTAATCTGAACTGTAAGCATCTATTTGCTTTATTTTTTTAGGTATAGTTATAAATATCGATCTAAGCCAGTCTTCTGGGAAGATTCCAGTGGTATATATTTTTTAAATTAAATAGTAGTGTTAAGGACTAAAGATTTTCTTCATTGATAAGTTTTATCATATATCTCATCTGGACCTGAGGCCTTACGTGGCTTTGCCGTATTGATTGTTTTTCTAACTTCCGACGTTAATATATCAAGTATTGTGTCTTGTACTATTTTCATTTGTGGTTCTTTCTCTTGTCATGTTTCCCATATATTTCCTACATTTTTTGGGTGTATATACTATTTGGTTGTTATCATCTACTAGAGTTGTAGTCAACTATATTACACTTCTTATATTCGTTCTAAAAGAGTCTGTTCTCTATTACTTGATTTTCATCGCAAGCAAACGTATTGACAAATTAACCTAAACAAATAATTTTGGAACCATCAAAGAGTTCTCTGGAGATCGGATTCTTCTCAGCCTCTTCAGGAATATTTTCTATTATACGTTTCGTTACTTACGTCACTTCTTCTGTATCTTATTTCTCTTTAAAAACTCTATAAGACTTAGCCAATTCGGCAGAATAACGCTTTCCTACTGTCTTAGAAGCGTTAACGCGACATTTTGTCAACGGTTTGTTGGGAAGTGATCTTTTTATCATCTACTGGCACTCTTCAGTTAGAACTCATTCAGCTTTTAAAGCTAGATGGTTTTAAGCTAGGCAAATGCGCCAATAACCATTCTGTGTACTTTAAGGTTTTGACATGTGTTTATTTAAATATTTTGTTTCTAATACTCTCAATATTTTTTGTATTATGATGGCGTTTAATTATATATTTCAATTACTTATTAGGATATCTTTACATTATCTTGTTTAAATTTCGAACGTTTAAACTGACTAATACATATAAATGTATGTTAAGTTTTAAGAAACCACTTGCCCTTAATTCTTCCGAAAATATAAACGCTTTAAAAATATCAAATTTGTTGGAACATTTGTCTAAATTATTGCATTTAAAAAGGACGATTTACATGCAATACAATAGCTTTAATTGATTAAGGTGTCCTGCATTTGTTTTAGTATTTCTAGACCACCGAGAGAGAAAGATCTTTCTCAATAGAGACAAAACCGGGCAATCAGTATATATTAGCAACAAGTATTCGAAATGATCTGACCTACAGTTTTCGCGTTTTGTTGTGGTTTCGACATGCGGCTAACCTTTCTACCGTGTAAAAACCCATTGTTATGAAATACAAAGTCAAAAGTTAAAAACTCTGGACGGAACTCTCGATGGCGGTATATGCGACGAAGTAAATACAATTAAGATCATTGTCTTTATTTACCTATAGTATATTATAATAAAACTTTATATAACTTTATACTTTATATTTTATACTTTTAGCACCATATAAGCCAAACTATTTGGCTGTACGGTATAATATAAAAAAATTAAATATAGTTGCCACAGAACGAGGCATTTGGACAGCATTTATAATAAATGACAAAGTCAAGCACTTGGTTATATCCACTGATACAAAATTTTTTTTTTACAGTGGACACTGAGGGACAGGGATAGCTATACAGTGCAGATCTATCTTAATTCAGATATACTTTACGTGAGTTTACGTCAACTTTGATTTTTATAGTTTTATTAAACAAAATTATTATTAAAAATGGTTTTCACGGATGAACAAAAGCGATATATACTCGAAATATATTTAGAAATTGCCAAATAATTAACGGAGAATGGGTTTACTCCAACCGAGATGCTTTTGCAGATTTTGTTGAAGAATTTCCCAATGTTTCGGTTCATTATGGCGTCTTTTGCAAAACAATTCGTCGCGTTATAGATATTTATAGAGAAACGGGAAGAACTCACAAGCCAGGGGCAGGCAGGCCTAAAGTGCGAACTGAAGAAAACGTTGAACTGGTCAGAACAGTTACTGTGGATTAAAAAAATACATCAATTCGGAATTTACATCAACTGGTAGATCTTTCATATGGAACTTACCAGCGTATTCTTAAGTAAGATTTACATTTTTATAGCCTTCTATAATTGGTTTCTGAACAATCTTAATAATAACGATGTATTAGGCTAAAACTTTTTTACTGACGAATGTTATTTTCATCTTTCTGGGTCCACAAATTCTCAGAGTATGTGGATGTGGAGTGCAGATAACCCTCATTATTTTATTGAAACGCCTTTATTTCCACAAACACTTGGAGTTGGAGCTGCTATAAGCAAGCAACGTATTACAGGACCCATATTTTTTAAAGTGATTTTAAATGCTGAAAGATAGAGTAAAAAATTTTAACATCATTTGTAAATCAATGGATGGATGATAAATTAATAGGATATTTTCAGCAGGAATGGTCGCGAATTCATACAATGCTGCAAAATTTGAATTTTATCATGGACTTTTTCGACAATAGAATCATAAGTTTAAATACGCCTATTATATTTCCCCCTCGATCCTGTGATTTGACTCCCAGCGATTTCTTTTTGTAGTCACATTTAAAAATATAATCTTTAATTTATAAATATATGGGTAACCATATTAAATGCATTAAAAAATTTTTAAATCACTTTACCTGCTTAATATTGGTTAAACGTTTCAAAGCGAAAGGGACAACTATTTATTGATTACGCCTTTGCCTTTATAAGAATGTAAGTATTTAAATACTTGGACGTCATATTGGGAATTCCCATGTATTTAAAAATATTATATGGGGTTATTATTTCTTAATATGCCTATTATATTTCCCCCTCGATCCTGTGATTTGACTCCCAGCGATTTCTTTTTGTAGTCACATTTAAAAATATAATCTTTAATTTATAAATATATGGGTAACCATATAAATGCATTAAAAAAATTTTAAATCACTTTACCTGCTTAATATTGGTTAAACGTTTCAAAGCGAAAGGGACAACTATTTATTGATTACGCCTTTGCCTTTATAAGAATGTAAGTATTTAAATACTTGGACGTCATATTGGGAATTCCCATGTATTTAAAAATATTATATGGGGTTATTATTTCTTATCTAATATCTTAGATAAGCTATCTTATTTCTTCCACCTGTGGCAGTGGGCAAGGGTTAAAGCTAAAGTTCAATAATTTCAAAATCCTTAAGTAAGTCGTAGTCTTGTGTCTATGTGGATAAGAAACTAATTTTGGTATGAGAATAAGTATTATGCTAGGCTTGAGAAAAAGAGGTAATCTCTTTCAAAATATTGGATGTAAAACTGTATTCAGTCGAAATTTGTGAGTATGAATTTTTCTGCGGCTGTAGTACAAAATTGCTATTTTCTTTTTGATAATACCACTACATACATTCTGTTAATAGAATTTTATTTCCGAATCGTATAACACAACAAGACTATTGTCTCACTCCATAAAAACATATAAAAGGACCACGAAATTACCGGGCTTTTATTTGATATAGAATTAAGAATTTGTCTTTTATGTATATAATATCAGTTGATAGAGAAATATTTCCTCCACAATTTATACTGATATTCTGTTTGAAAATTAAATAAATAATCAATAAAATATATTTTTTAATTAATATAATATTAAGAGTCTTCAATTATACATAAAATAAAAACTCTTCATATCTTGGCATATCTAGTCATTGTTTGTGTATATATTATTATTGATTTACTATACATTTAAGTAATATGAGTATTTATTTTAATAGTACTATGTGAAAGAACATTAAAAATAGCAGCACGTTGTTACTGAAAAGCCTAAAAATGGTTGTCAGAAATAAGAAAGACGAATATTTTGCAGACTTCTTTACAACAATGCATTTCATTTTTAGCATATTTAAGAAAACGCCAAAATGATTTCAATATTTCACTAAGTAAGGTATCCTAAATTTAAAGACTTAAAAAAAAAACTGTCACCACAAGCCACCCATTACTCAAGGTACACACTTAATTGTATATCATTTATAAAGAGGTAATTCAATATATACTAACTTTTATAAATTTTCAATTTCTGTACATTGTTGTGCATAAAACGACACATGTTCGTTGTCGATATATTGAAAATTTATTAGTTGGTGTCCTTAATTAAAATATATTGCCAAAATATTTTTTAAGACTTAAAGAAAATCAAATAGTCTACAGGTTGTTCAAATTTTTAATGAAAGCTTGATGTCTTTTTAATCCAGGTATAGTGCCGAATGATAAAGTTCTAATTTTCGTCACAGAAACGACAGCGTATGTGAACCTACGTCGTTTGTCTAGCGCATGGAATAAATAGGGTTACTAGGTAATTAAAGTCATGCTAAAAAGTATAATTATCCATTTGCCAAGTGTTCAAAGAAACTTAAGATAAGCAAAAAGCCCCTTGGACTGTAGAAAATTATTTGTGAAAGTCGGTATTGTTTGAATTTTATAAAAATCACAAATGGAAATATTAAGAAAAACCAAACCAGTAAACGAAATGAAGGGTTTGACAGGGAGGGCCAAGAATCAACAGAAAACAAAAATTAGGAATACCTTAAGAAAAATTAAGCAGAATGCACAAGAAGGACAAAAAAGAAATATCGTACCCTAAAAGAAGAAGAACAAAATATTATATAGAAGAAAAAAAGCAATTTAAAGAAATGCAGTTAAAAAGGCACAATGAATGGTTTAAAGTTAAATTGAAAGTTAAAAGGCATGATGAATGGGTAAAAAAATCAAAACGAAACTCGAGTTTCTACAGAAATTTAAAGAAAATGAGTAAAGAGATTAAGAAAAGAATAGAAAGCTGTAGAGATTTAAAAAGAAATATCCTAAATAATACGGTTCCAATCTGGAACATATGGGTGGAACTTTTCGAGGAAAATTTAATGAGCATCCTATCGAAGAAGCAGATCGAAATGACTAAAATCTATTCAACCCAAATGAAAGACCACCTACCATTAAAGAGGTTGCCAAAGCCATTAAAAATTTTACAAGTAATGAATCACCAGGAACTAATCAAATTTGACGTGAGTTCTACAAGATGCTACAGACACTGCATAAACTTTTACTTATTGAACGAGTCACTAATCACGAGTGTATGCAATGTTTGAACAGCAATATCTTAACCAATTTTTGTCTTAGAGAAAAACAAAAAAACAAAATGTTTAGAAAAGGTCCTATATTTTTTACTGTTCAAGATTTTTCGTATCACTAACACTTTTTAAGTTATTTTGAACAAAAAGGGATTTTTTTCAAAATCTAAAAAAATTTCTCGCATATCAAACTTAAATTTTTTACAAAAGCATAAATTCTCATTGTTTATAAGACATGCCATAAAAATTTTTAAATTATGGAAAATATGGAAATTATTATTTGTACCTATACTACAGTTTCTCTAAATTTATGTATGTCATATAAAAAGCCCTAACTTTTTTGAATGGATCGAACTTTTTGTACCAATCTAGCAATTTTATTTAAAAATATAGATTACTTATATTTTAGAAGAATTTTTCCCAAGCCTTAAAATGTGAATATACTTGTTTCTTCTCTTAACGAAATAAATAGGTAAAAAGTAATAACCGTCACACGTAATACAAATCACCGAAATGATATCTTCATATATAACAAAGAAATATAGAAAGTCCAAAGATTTTAATTAACGAAACCAAATTTCAGATTTTTGCTTTAAGAGTGTAGGCGCAAAATTTCGGGATAATGCTTTTTAAATGCATTAATTTTTTTCGAATCCTGAGAAAACTAATAAGTATTCTTGAAAAATTTATAAGCCGAATGAAAGATTATTATTACCGAGAGCCGAAAGTACCTGAAAACTTCTATAATGTGTATTTTAGTAAGTTATAGGGGTGAAAAAAAAAAGAGAAAATAAAGTGTGATTTTTAATCTCAAATATCTCATTTAAAAGAAATTTTTTTTTATTCTAAGAAACTTTAGTCAATACTGTAGTCAATAATGTAGTCTTTGATAATGCGTTTAAATTTTTCAAAAATATTTATTAGTTTTCTTAGGATTCGAAAAAAATTAATGCATTTAAAAAGCATTGGTTCGAAATTTTGCGCCTACACTCTGTGCTTTCTATAAATTTTCAAAGCAAACCAGACGATGTTAAAGATATGAAATATAATTTTATTCAAATTTCAGTACCTTGGCTACTTGATAAAAATCGATCTAAACCATGACTTTAAAATAAGAGCTCGAATACAAAAACCAGAACACACTTTCAACGAATGAAAAAAACTCCGCCCAATTTATTGTGAGATATTCGACAGTTGTTCGTTATAGATTATCTATATTACATACTACATACTTTATGGAGTCGAAACATGCATTCTACGAATCAATAGATTAAAACGACTGAAAGACTTCAAGATATAAATACCTTAAACAAACACTGAAGAAATGCTAGTTTTTGTGTCATAATGAAGCGCACAACGTAGTGCGATGAGCGTAATTATTAAGATTTCTATATATTGTACTAGAAAGTTTAATTAATATTATCAAATATTATTTAATATTTACCTGGGTAAAAATTGTGTATTGTGAATCATTATTTTGTAAAGGAGAAGTGTTATAATTCTGAGGCACGAGTGCTTCAGTAAGCAGCTCATGTATGATTGCAAAAATACTGTTTTAAATAACAGAATAAACTGGAACTTCGTGCAGTGAAGATGCGTTTTATTCTCCCTTAGATACTTATCATTAAAAAGAACCTTACCTATCAACGCCCTTACCCCACATAGCTATTCTATGGTTTTGTGAATTGTGCTATATTACCTATTATTCCCCATCGACTAGAGATTAATGTTGATAAAAACGTTACCTATAAATTTTAAATTAAAATAAATTTTTGTAATTAAATTTTCTCATAAACGTCACATTCCTTATTACTAGACTTCGGCAAATATGCATATTGCATATTTTGCATATTGTGCATATTTTATGCAAATATTTCATATTTTGGCATATTTGTATAAAAGTTTGCATAAAGTGCATAAAAGTTCAGATTTTTATACTGTATTTGAAAATTTTTAAACATACCAATTTATTTCAATTCTTGTATAAAATTTTGTAGTCATTTTAATCAAGAAATGATCTAAGTACGTAATCTCTACAGGTACAAAACATTTACAATTTCAAAGAAGATCAATTTAAGTAGCCCTCAACATTCTTAGAAAGTCTCGGTCACTGAGGCATTCAGTTATTGGATAATCGCTAAGGGTTCGCTCATTTGCATTTTATGATCTAATCCCCAAATCTATCTACAATTTATTGTATCGTAACAGCAGGTAAACGGCTAATAGTTTTGTTCCTAATTTAGGGATTTTCCAAAATCTCCCAGTTTATTGAATTAGGTACCTAAACATTTCTAATTTGATGCTCAGATTTGTAAATCATTTTTGTTTTGATATTCAAAGCGTAAACACTCGTTGTGCGTAAAACGGAAAAACGGAAGATTGTGATTTTATAATGCCTAAAACAACCAGTGCTTCAACTTGGATTAAACCTTATAAAGAGCTGTCTATGGATATGGCAAAAATCTACTGTTCAGTCTGTGGCAAAATTGTAAGTATCTAATATTTTCTATTAAATATCTAATATTTCATACATACAGGGTGTTTTCAAATGACACTTACAACGTTTGACTGTAGATACTTCTCGAAAAATTGAACAAAACGATATAGTTAATGAGGGGTCAAACTTATTTACTTTTCGAGATACAGGGTGTTAAAATTAAAAAAAATTAAATTCTTTTAGTTAATAACAACAATAACTTTAAAACCAATAAACGTATTTATTTAAAATGTAGTACTCGTAGGTTGTTTTTAAATGAAAAATAGCTTCCTTTAGTGAGAAAAAATTGTCCATGGTACAATACAATGGTGTGTATTTAGAAAAATTTTTCACCTTTACTTTTTTTTATGAAGTCAGCTATTCTAAAACACAATTATTTTTATTGTAATTGAATTAACAAAAAAAAAACTTTTGTTGAACTTTAAAATAAGTTATATGATGTACTAATGGTTAGTAACAAAAACTAATTTGTGGATTAATACTGCATTTAAAACACTTAGCGAATGTTTTTTTTTTCCAAACCAGTTATTTGATTAACCAAAAACACCTTGTATATTTTTATATTTTAAAGGGTGGGTTAAAATAAAGGTTTTTATTTTTATTTATAGATAGCATGTGAGAAGAAATTTCAGATAGACCAACATGTGAGAACTGCTTCACACATTGCAAAAAAAAAATAGGAGGAAAACATCAAACTTCAATGGCTAAATGTTTCCAATCTACTTCAAAAAAATTAGATGAGCAAGAAACTTTTAATGAAGACTTGTGTCGCGCATTAGTGTCTGCAAACATACCGCTTTCAAAATTAGCAAATGTAAATTTTAGTTCGTTTCTAAAAAAATATTGCAAACTTAATGTTCCAAGTGATCGGTCTCTAAGAAAAAATAATGTGAACGGGCTATACTCGTCGGTTTTAATTAATATTAAGGAAGAAATTGCAGATAATTATTTTTACATATCTGTAGACGAAACCACTGATTCATCAGGAAAGTATATTGCTCATTTATTGATTGGTGTTCTTAAAGAAGATACCTTACCAAAATCTCATCTTATTTCATGCCAGCAACTTGAGAAAACAAAAGCTTTAACAATTTCGCGTTTTATACAAGAAACATTAGCAACTTTTTTTCTTCCGACAACTATTCCTTCTAATAAATTACTGCTTATTTTATCGGATGCTGCTCCTTATATGGTGAAAGCAGGACAAAATTTAAAAATATTTTTCCCAGATTTAATACATGTTACTTGTGTAGCGCATGGATTAAACAGAGTTGCAGAGGAAATACGAAAAAAGTTTCCTCTTGTAAATACCATGATATCCAGTGTCAAAAAAGTATTTCTTAAATCTCCTATAAGAATTCAACTTTATAAAGAAATGCTACCTAACATTCCTCTTCCACCACAACCTATTTTAACGCGATGGGAAACATGGTTAGAAGCAGCTAATTTTTATGCAGATCATTTTGTTAAAATAAAGAACATAATTGATACGTTAACAGATGAAAGTTCCCAATCTCTTTTGGATTCTAAACAAACTTTTCAGAGTAACTTGCTTCAACAAGAACTTTCATTTATAAAATCAAATTTTAGTTTTGTTCAAAAAACAATTACTCAGTAATTGACAGAATTTGCGTCATGTAGTATAATAATAGTAGGAAATATTTAGTTATGTACACTTTTTTTTTTAAATAAAATTGTTACTATTTTACGATTTTTTTATTTATTTGTATGCATATTTTGTAAAATATTTGCATATTTTCGGGTAAACACGTGCATATTTATGCGCATATTTTCTACATTTTTATTTGCATATTTGCCGAAGTCTACTTATTACAGTGAAAATAATTTAGTATGTTAGTTTTGTATATTTTAACTAATGCATATTAATATTTCCATTTAATATTATGTATATAATCCTTAATAATATTTGCAAATGTTTTAAAAATTAGAATTTTTATAGCTAATTCACTAAATGCCTAAATAATTTTACAGATTATAGGATGGATCACCCGATCATCGTTGAATTATAGAAATCTCTACGTGATTGTGTTGAATTTAAGATATAACATAAGAATGAAGATGTCGAAATATATATTATATATATATATATATATATATATATATATATATATATATATATATATATATATATATATATAAGGAAGTAAACGTTAAATAGTGGGTTTGCAGCAATAAAAATGAAATGTGTACTCTTTTAAATTTTTATTCCAAGCTTTCGGACATTGGTTATGTCCTTCATCAGGGAGCTACAAATGTGATTAAGAAATTGTTGGTGTTGGTATAATTAATTAAAAATTGTTTCTACTTACAAACTTAACGAGGTTGTATCAACAAAGATCTATTATAATATTGATAAAATTTATCATGGTCTCTCATCTATTTTAACATATAAAAACTATTTTTATGTTTAAAATTTTAAAAAAATTATTACTGTAAATACAAAAACACTTAATTATTCTAAATAAATACGTGACATTATTTTGACAAAATTCTTTTAAATGTCAATTGATAAATTGTTGTTTATGTTATTATTAAATTATAAATTATTATTTAAATGTCAATTTATCAATTGACATTTAAAAGAATTTTGTCAAAATAATGTCACGTATTTATTTAGAATAATTAAGTGTTTTTGTATTTACAGTAATAATTTTTTTAAAATTTTAAACATAAAAATAGTTTTTATATATTAAAATAGATGAGAGACCATGATAAATTTTATCAATATTATAATAGATCTTTGTTGATACAACCTCGTTAAGTTTGTAAGTAGAAACAATTTTTAATTAATTATACCAACACCAACAATTTCTTAATCACATTTGTAGCTCCCTGATGAAGGACATAACCAATGTCCGAAAGCTTGGAATAAAAATTTAAAAGAGTACACATTTCATTTTTATTGCTGCAAACCCACTATTTAACGTTTACTTCCTTACGTTGTCAGCAAATACTTCTGGTTCATTATATATATATATATATATATATATATATATATATATATATATATATATATATATATATATATATAATATTAAATATACACATAATAAAATGTAAAGCATTGCGAAGAGGAAGATATTATTTATTTGAGTAATATACTTGATCAACGTCTAAACTAAAAACTAAAAGCGTCGTTGAGAGATACGACATATCAAGATCTTCGATCATACTATATATATATATACTAGGAACGTGGTTGAGAAGGTTTGACACATGTGCAGAAAAAATAATATTAATTAAGTAGTGATTAGAAGGAAATAAATTTAAAAAATGGCCAATTACTATTAAACCATGTCACGATACTAATAAAGAAAATAGATAATCCTAATATTAACGCTCACTCTGCGAGTATCGTTAAACCTTAACCGGAAAGGTCAAATTTTTGAACACAAATGGGAAGGTCTTTTCTAACAGATAATTGTATTATATCCCTAGATATTTTTGTCATTTTAATGAAGATATTAATTAAAAAAAAAATAACCTTATTCAACGTTCTCAATGTGGTAAATAAAATATTTACTGGTAAAATGTCTTTAATTGATCAAAAAACACAGTAAACTACAAGTAACTATATTGGGTAAAAAAAATTGGGCAAAATCATTGTCGAAAACTCTATAAAACACTAAAATTTAATGAGTAGTAGAGATCTTTATGAGTAGAAGATAACTTTTGAATAAAAAGGCAACTACATATACATTATATAAAATATTGAAGAAAAGGCAAGATTCTTCATGATCATGTTTTCATGTTTAGTATAGGAGTTTTTGTTATTGTTATGTTTACTTATACGAGACAAGGTTCATCATCATACAAGTATAATTTTACCGTGCCTACATATATTTTTTTATATCGTCTGTGTAACACGAACAAACGTTGCCTCACAAACTAAGATCACTTTATTTTATCCTATATTTTAGGGGCAAGTTTACGTACTGATTCAAAATTCAAGAAATATTTTTTTAAATTATTGATTGATGGCGCTATAATCGGAAAAAACGACTGATCGCGATACCTTAGAAAAATTCTGTAAATGGTCTAATATCTTGAGAAATACTCCTTTAAATGAAAAACCAAAACGCTCTTGTTTAATATCTTTTAAAAGTCTACAAGGAAAATAAAATTATTGTAGTTGGCTATATACCATCAATCACAAATTTTTTAATTAAAATCCTTTATAGAAGATATGTAATTAAAAAGACCCTTTCGAGTTACACCACAGAACATTTTTGAACTAAAAAGTCCATCATCAATGTATTACCAGGTGAAGATGAGTCAAGCCATTAAATATTTAGGTAAAAACCCTCAAAATAGTACAAAACTCATTGTTTATATAATAGATTATTAAATAAAATTTTTAAAAATTCATCTAATGGTACCAAACACGACTCCGCCCTCCCACCCCCTGGGGGTTGTGCCGGTGGCAACATTGAAGTCTTAAATAGAAAATCACATTTTTTATTACACGTGATTTCACGTAAAAAAGTTATTTTATCTGAATTTTTTTCGATTGGCGATATATTGTGCTGTAATCATAGAAAAACCTATACAGATTTGAAGTCAACAAACTTATTTTTATGCTACTGAATACAATGTTTTACAAATGTTTTGTAGAATCAGAACCTGCAATAAAAATGGGGGTTCCTATTTAAGATTTTAAAGTTATATCTCCCCTCTTCACAGAAGTGTGGACTCCTGTTTGGTGTCAGTCAATAAATTTTTAAAAAATATTAAACACATGTTATTTGGTTTTTAATATGGAAATGAATTTCTCAACATATTAGACCGTTTCCATAATTTATTTAGGGTATAAGGCTAAATCGTTTTTCCCATTATAGTACCATCTATTAATAATTAGAAAAATATCTTAAATAAAGTTTCTTATTTAACATAGGGATTCTAAACCTGTAATAAAAAGATCGGTTCCTACTTAAAACAACTAAAGTTGCTTCTTTCCCCACTCCCAGGGTGTATAATGGGGAGTCGTGTTTGATGTCATTCGATAGATTTGAAAAAATTATTCTTCTTCTTCTTTAAGTGCCGTCTCCCGATCGGAGGTTGGATCATCATCACTATCTTTACTCTATCTACTGCTGCTCTGCAGTAAAAACTGCTGTAAAAATTATTGCATACATGTTTTTCAGTTTTTCGATCGGATGATAGTTTCGTGAAATAGTCAACCGCCCGTCTTCTTTTGTCACACCCTATATATTGTATTAGAAATACTAATTAATATTAAATAATATTAAATATTATTTACTATTAAATTAAGTTAAATTAAGTACTATTTAATTTAATTAATTTTATTAAGTTGTGTATTGTATAATATCAAATAACTCTATTATTATTTTGTAAATTGAAAGTGTCCTATTTCTGAGGCACAGGTTCTTAAGTAAGCAACTCGAGTGTGATTCAAAGAATACACTATTATATTTTAAAAGAACAAAAGAAACTGGGGCTACTTGCACTATAGATGTATTTCATTTTTTCTTAGCTACATAACATTAAAGAGAACCTTACCTACTATTGTCATCGACTGCGATAGTCTGTGGACTAGTACGCATTTAGATGCGCATCGCCCCGCCTCGAATTTTCCCATTGGCTCTTGACCTGGAAATCTCTATTTATCGCTCGAACAGCGCGTATAAATATTGGCGATTTTCAGGTCAGCCAGGTCAGTCCCTCACGGGCTCTCCGAGAGCTTATTGCTCTCGGGGCTCTGCTCCTGTTCTATTTTCCATACTCTGTGGCTGAGAGTTATTTTCAACTTTAACTTGGTGTTTTTATTTCGACAATCCTTTGTCATGTAAGAAAATATCTTGTCTTTCTCAAGACAAGCCATCGGAAGACCACAACCTAATGTACCATTTTCGACGAGGAATTTGTTGTGTAAGAAATATCTTGCCTTTTTCAAGGCAAGACACCAAAGATATAAATATTTTCCAAGTCCATAACCCGAAAATGGACTTAAGTAGAGGAGCTCTCGACAGTATATTCGAAGCCCTCTACAGAGCACCCGGAGACAACAGAAGGTGGTTAGACCCTTATTTGTTCCCCCGAGGTGACACTATCGCCCTTACCTCACAAGGGCACCATTGGGGAAAAAGGCATCGGAAAGAAGAACATTCTCGTGGTAAAAAAATGTAAGAGATTGGGTAGACATATATGTAACGTTTAAACTTCGAATTCTGACAATGTCAGAAATTTTTATTCACGTGAATTACCCACGTCATGAAGTGAGCATTTTATTAGGACATTGGCCAAAGCGAAATACCCAGAACGAGTTGTGGGTAAACGAAATTACTCAGTTGCCGAAATAAACACGTTCATAAGAGATTGAGCAAAACCATAATACCATTAACCCGACGTGGGTAATCTATTTTACTCACGTCGGGTTGTGTGTATTTCCAGTTTGCGCAAACGCCAAAATCCGTTTCTCACGGTTCAGACGTGCAGGTCGAGACATATCACCCATATTATCCTCACTGTTAGCAACGAATAGGCCTACGGTCTATTTTCATTGAAATTAGTGCATTGTCGTTATACACAAGCAATTAAGTTTTTCTTTGTTCTGTGCATAAGTGATTGGTGTTGACTTATTTTAAAGTGTTATTGTGTTTTGTAATTTTGTTTGAAATGAAGGAATTATTTTACACTAAATTGAAAGACCTGATGTCTAAGAAGGATGGTCTTACAAGTCAAATTATCGAGGAACCACGCTATGAAGAAATTATCAGCGAAGTAAAGGAGAAGAGGAAAACTCGTCAGTCGTTAATGTCTAAAGACTTGATGTTATAAATATTGGCAATAAAGGAATGTTAATTGAAAAAACAACTGGAGAAATGACAGATATAAAACATTTCTGCCACATTGATCAAATGTATGACACAATTTACTTAGCTCACTTACTAGTTAATCATAAAAAAGGAAAAGCTATGGAAGCCAAGATAAAACAAAGAAATTTTGTAACATGTCCAGGGAGGTAATTAAAATATATTTGGATCTCTGCGAACCTTGCGCACTTGAGAAAAAGTCAAAAAGTAAAGGAATAGTTGTTAAACACATCATTATGGCAGCATTAAATTAACACTGCCAGGTAAGATAACATAACATTACTCTGAATATTATTCTCTAAAATTCAAATAACTACAAAATAAAATGTCATATTTAATGGGAAGCTGTTGAATTTCAAACTTAAATGGAAATTAGAATTTAATTTTTGCATACCTGTTGTGTATCTATATTTCAGAAATAGATTACCATGAGCCGATTTATGTATTTTTATTGTACTTTAGGTGGATCTAATTAATATGCAATTAAAACCTGACGGCGAATACAAGTTTATCCTTAATTATCAAGATCATCTCACCAAGTTTGTTGTTCTGCGTCCCTTGAAAACAAAAACTGCTGACGAAGTATCCGACATCCTTTTGAATATATTTTGCTCATTTGTGGCACCATACATACTTCACAGTGACAATGGACGGGAATTTTGTAACCGGTAAGTGGTAAAAACATATTAATGTAGTAAAAATATAAAGATTCACTAACGGTATATGAAACAGGTCATGAAAATTTCCTGTTTTCTGATTTTCCGAGAGGCAAGTCATAATATAAGCCTCTGTAAAGTGTGTTAAAATTATTCAAATTTAGTTTTTTTATAATTAAGTAATGGTACGGTTTTTAGGTTATCGAGAACCTAGCCAGTAAATGAAGTGCTATAGAAGTAGATTATTGAAGAAGATAACGAAAAAATAAATGCTGTGGATGAAGAAACTTCGGAGATTTTGACAAGGACTGTAGACAACAATAAACACGTAGAAAAATAAATAAACTATGTCCAGCGATAACTTAACACTCTGCGATATTGATTGTAACAAAGCAAACAGCTGTTGTGAATGTGGTCAGCACATCCATGATGAAGTTTCCAATAACGCAAACTTAGACTTACCTTTGTGCACTCTTTGCTAAGAAAATCTGCCATACACACAATACGAAAAAACTGGCTAAATGCATTATAAAGTCAGGCTGCTAAAATGTTAGAAGAATACTGAAAGAAAATTAACACTAATTTTATTCGGCGATAACGTTTTGGTAAACATTCCTAATGTCGATCGGGCCGACTAACTCAAAGAAATGTAATAGCTGTTGTAATAAACAAGAACGATGATTCCTGTACCCCTAGTATAAAGCATGGAGTTCTTGACAAACAGTTTTCTATAAACCAGTTCTAAGTAGCTCCTAATAAATTTATTAACAACATGGATGTATCTGATGAACAGATCAATGTCTGTATAGAACCAATGATGTCATCCGGGTCCAAACAAGGTTTCATCAGATGTGGATGCAAGAAGAACTGTCCTGAAGAAATTTTAAATGTCACGATAGCACTTCTTGTGCTAAGAAGTCAAGAGAATATTTTCTGAAAAGAACTGAAATAAACATTGAAAGTGGTACGTGTATGAAAAAGACTCATATAAAAGACGTATATGTATAAAAACGTTTAATAATTTTTTTATATTCAATAACAAGATATTTGTATTTTACTGTTTAGTTTTTTTTTTAATTAAAAAAAATATTATTTCAAGGAAAATTTAATTTTATTTTACTTGTTATTATGGAATTAGTGTGGGGTATGGTTGTGTTTGGAGGCTTTTCATCGTTTGCGCAAATTACAAATACGCACAACTCGACGTGGGTAATCTATTTTACTATGGGTATACGAATATGGGTACTAAGGTTTTGCTCAATCTCCGGTGAACGTGTTTATTTCGGCAATTGAGTAATTTCGTTTACTCACAACGCGTTCTGGGTATTTCGCATCGGATAATTTCCGAATAAAATGCTTACTTCGCGACGTGGGTAATTCACGTTGTCCACATCGCGAAGTGAGTAAAAATTTCGGACGTTGTCCGAATTCGGAGTTTAAGTGTAACATATATACTAAGAAGTGCAAAATATCGTGATCAATTTTGCGCAGTAATAACCAACCTTCAATAAAAAATAAAGAACCTATACAATTGTAAAATATCTTGGCGAAGATAAATTTATCTTAATAGTACGAAGTCTACGCCAGCTCATTCTTTCGAGCAAAAATAGATAACGCAATTAGTTTTCGACGTTTAAGGAGGACATGATACATGAAGAAGATATACTCTTGATATATGACTGAAGACTTAATTACAGGTAGTACCTACTGAACAAATAGAACCTGCAAATAATGATTTCGAAAAATAACTGGTCATAAGGAACATAAATGAATTTTTATCTTTAAATATTTATGTTGTTATTTTAGTTAGCAAAAATATATCTTTATTCGTACCTGATTTCCAACTATCAACAGAAAAGAAAAAACCTAAATGATGAGATTTCTACTAATTTTAAAATTTATTGATATTCTCCTTGAACTTCTGAAGACTCATTTTAGATTATAGATAAAAGTGTTTATTATTGTTGTACGACACGAATATTAACAAAAAAAACAGTTTTCTGATAAACGAGATATGTCAAAAAATAGGATAAAAGCGGTTTTCACATTATTTTTTTAGTCGCCTAAGAATGACACTGTTTCTATACCTACTATAAATGAGATTTTCTTTTTAAGCTTTTGAAATTCTTTTATATCAAGCAAAATCTGAATTTCTAAAATATTTAAATATGATTTAAATTTAAACCTCATTTTTGTCCGCATAATACAGAGAGAGGAGACAAGCGGGAGCCATCATCTGTACGCATCCTTACAATTTTCAGTTTGAGTGTTTCTGGAGAGCACCTCAAAGAAAGGAAACATTGCAAATATTTACTTACGGTCAATCGCACAAGTCAAATACTGCTTTAAAAGTTTGTAAGATACTATTAAAGCATTCGATTCTTTAGGCTGAAAGCTTTGTACAAATTTTATAATTTCTGAATAAGAAATTAAACATTGGGACGTTAGTAAAATTATTTGATTTGGATTTATAAGCAACTGTACAATAATGAAATTTTATAAAAATAGTTAAGCAGTAATGATAAAAATCGCGAAAAATACAATTTATTGGACCTTATTATTTTTAATGTGAATAAGCCACAATTTTACTTTCACGATTAAAAAAAATCCTAGTTGAAGAACTATTTCCGAAGTGGAAATCGCAATGTCAAATAAACTTATTTTAAAATAAAACTGTAACTTATTCCCAATAAAAAAAGTAAATTTCATTAAGACGCCACAACATATAGCTTCAGAACAACAAATTATTGAAGTTAATGAGATAGTGCATTTATTTATTTTGTAGTCACGCGAATGCAAGAGTATTTGTGCAGTATGGACCACTTAAGAAAGCAATAAAAAATTTACAATCTTTATTGCAGTTCACAGTCATAGCTCTCGGCGGCAAATTTCTTGAATGTGCACTTTAGCGTAAGAGCATTTACAATGCAAACTATGTATCAAATTTGGAACAACGTCTAGTTTAATTTTAGTATTATCTCCAGACTTAACTTTCGATATATGTTAATTAAATATATTAGTAAATGAAAGATCAGGCACTGGATCATAAACGGTATTTTTTAGAGGTATAGAAATGTAAATTGGTAACACTTTTTTAACTGTTGGCCATTTTGACAGCTGTCACGTGATTTATGTTAAGTTTGATTTTCTCATTTTAGCATGAATAGACTTGACGTTTGAACAACGCTTCCAAATTGTTCAAATTTATTTTGAAAATTGTAATTCTGTTCGAAATACGTATCGGAGTAATTCGATTAACCATGGATCGTTTTTGCACCACATTTACTCTAAATGATAATATGCATCTACAGAAACGTCGTACAGCGCGTACAGAAGAAGTTGTTGCTGCTGTACAACGTAGCATACAGGAAAACCCGAATCAGTATATCTGCCTCCATGCACAGCGGTTGGACATGTGTCTATCGACTTTATGGAAGATTTTAAGAAAATATCTTGCTTTGCGGGCTTATAAAATCCAACTCACGCAAGAATTGAAGGTACGTCATCACCTAGCAAGGCGTAGATTCGTAGATTCGGTGAGTGGGTCCAAAACGAGATTGCCGATGATTCCGATTTTCATAAGCGAATTTTGTTTAGAGATGAAGTTTACTTTTGGTTGAATGGCTACGTCAACAAACAAAACTGCCCTTAAATTTGTAGTTAAGATAACCCTCAAGTATATGTTAAGAAACCATTACATTCAGAAAAACTGACTGTTTGATGACTACTGACTGTTTGATGACTACTGACTTTCGAATTCTCCAATTGAACAACCAGGAGGATGTGCAGGAGCTGTCGTTTTAATGAGACGGCACAACATGTCACACAGCTCGTGCCACAATTGACTTATTGACGGAAACGTTTGGTAACTCCATAGTTACACGTTTCAGACCGTAAATTGGCTTTTAAAATCGTGCGATTTAACACTGCTATACTATTTTATGTAAGGATATGTGAAGGTTTTAGTCTACGCCGATAAGCATGAATCGATTGACCAGTTGAATGACAACATTCGCCGCGTTATTACTAATATACGGAGATAAATATTGGAAAATGTGATCGAAAATTGGACCTCGTCCATATACCAAACATCATGTTTAAATTATAATGCCAAAAGATTATCTTTCAAATAAAATCAATTTCATGTCAACTGATAAAAAATCATCTTTGTTTTATTCTATTTCAACCTTCTATACCTCTAAAAAAAAAACACCCTTTAATATATTTTCCGCAATAGTAACGTACTCCAAAACACGCAAAATAGTTTGTGTGATGGATGAATTATAAAGTATACTTGATACATTAACGAGGTTTTGCTTCTATCCTGTCACAGCTACTTTCATTAAAAATTAACTGTTTATTTTATATTGTAAATATCAAGACATATGATGTAGAATTTTACAGATGTTGCAATAGATCATGGATACGTCAGATGCATAAGATCGATCGATACGTAAAGAGAATTCATCAAGATTAAATAATTTAACCGTGGACGTTTTAGATAACCAAGTATATAATAAATCAGTTTGTCACCCGCCCTTAAAAACTTCTTCTTAAAGTCCCTTCATAAGTACAATGGTTATGCTCCTGGGTTTTATTACTGATCTAAAATTCGCTAACATAAGTTAATGTCTCATCAATTATTACAATTTTTCTTAAAAAAGACCCTGGAATCATAGTTTACCTAATTCTTCTGTTTAATAAAATGTAGTTGCTGATCTGTTAAAACTGCTGATATTGTGATAGTGATTTTTAATGACAAATATTGCTTATATAGAAGTGATTCATATATTGTATCATTTAATATCATTTATTTTATTAGTGATGATTGAATATTATATCCAACGGTTGTTGGGTTGATAAATATCTTTTGTTTAATGCGACATAGTGAATCATTTTTACGTATGACCATAACATGTTATGTTCCATGGATGTTGCGGATGACCATGGGCATCCGTGGTATTACCGCCAGATAAAGTCTCGGGTATAATTTCAGTGTTTTCGTAGCTCACTTATGTGCACTAGAGGACTAGATGACAACTGTGAGCCAGAGGATAACAACAGAATTTCATTTCTGAATATCCGTGGTAGGTAGGATGGTTAGGTAGGTAGATAGGAAGGTAAAAAAAAATTGGTAAAAGGCTTTGATTTGATTTCCATTCTTTTCGCCCAACAAAATATAAATATAATCTCGTTCCAGCCCTTTGTTTTAGGTTATTCAGGTTAACCCACGCATTATTGGATCTCTCAATTATCTTACTTGGCCTCAACATTCTAAACGTTTTGTGTGTTTTTTGTATTATTTGTTTGTTATTATGCGTTTGCATAATCTGAAGGTATATATTTATATCTGTATGTATTGGGAGTTGATTAATTTATATGTTTATATATTAAGTGTTGCATACGTATTGTATATTACTGTAGATGTGGGGGCCTTGTAACTGGCTCCCTACATAAGAGGGTTGGAAATCTTTTGATTCCAAGCCTTACTTCAAAGGACTTTTGATTGGATGTATCTCCATAGGTTTGGTTCTTCAGTGGTTGAAGGATAAGGATTGTTAATGTGAGCAAATATAGCTTCAGAGAAATAAAATTCACTTTAAGTTTATCGACTTATAATTAACTATTTTTAGAGTAAAGAAGCCTCAACACGGCCGTAGCTGACTGTACAATATCAAATAATTCTTTCTTTATTACACGTAAAGGAGAAAACCGTATTTATGAGAAAAATGCCCGATTTCGGCGTAGAGAAATATTTTATACATGAATTGAGAGTGTTTTAAAATGCACATGCCTCAATTGCGGTGTGTGAGAACGAACTGATAAAATACTACTTGATGCGTAAAAGTGAAGATTACCCCTCTTGTATTTAGGTGTGAAAACTATTTAAGAGGCTGTGGCGCCAATGAGTCGGGTATCCCGAGCAAACTTGATGAAATGACTATTTTACTTATTCTACACTAAGAAAAGTCTAAGGAATTATATTTTTATTTTATATTTTAAAACGATATGTTCATTTCTGGAACAGTAGATATGTCTTTGTTTTATGATATGTAATCCGCTATTAATGGTATACTCTTGTGGTTGATTTTCTTTAGTATTGGCAACCAAAGTCTGCGATATTTTGCAGCTGGGTTTGCTTCCTCAAATGGTCCCTTCATATCGATTTGTTGAGTAAGAAACTAGTCTTAGCCTGCTATGCAATAAGATCTGTTTCGAAGGAAATCAATTTAGCATCTTAAAATAACATACTTTTCTTTGTTCGAGTCTCATCTTCGATATAGCCTTCCTTTTTAGGGTTCTAGTAAAGCTGCCCAATCTAATGTTATTTTTAAATTACACAAAAAAACAATACGGTATCTTTTTGGCCTCAGTATAATCACACATTGCAGAAGCTACTTCCAAAATCACGGGATTTCAATTCTACCTTGTTTATATATTCTAGAAACTGTTTGCTTAATTCGTAAACACCTACATGTTTTTCCAGCAAGACCTAATCATGACTACTTGACCAGAAATTTAAGCATTGATTTGTATTTGCCGATCCCGTCCACTGAGTTAGTAAAGAAATCTATATTACATTCGGCAAAAAAATTAAACAACCATCTCCCTTTGTAACTTAAATCTACAACTTCTTACCTTAAGTTCTATAGCCTATATAGGTATCTGAAAGACCATTTTATTCACTGGCAGAGTTTCTTAACGAATAACTAAGAAATTACAATACGTTTAGGTACAAACAACAAAGTATTTTTATATACACTGTGTAATAGCCAAATGGATAAATTAGCTAATAAATAAATAAGGAAGTATTCGAAAAAACAGTCAAACACGCCGATTAGTATTTATAGTTGTGCATTTTTTTCCATAAAAACTTTAAAACTTTTTATGGGGTGCATCAGATAACGGTGGCCAATACCAACTTGCTTATTTTAAATAGAACACCCTGTATATTAATTAATTTTTGTATTCTTAGATCATTTTAGACATTTTTTAATACAATGTCCTATACCTATCTTTGACTGTTTCGGAAATATTAAGTAAAATGCAAATATTCACATTTAGAAAAGAAAATTATTTATTTGTCGAAAGTCGCTACCACTGTCTTAATACTTCTTGCCCATTCAGATCTTGACAATGATAAAGTAAGCAAAAGCTATTTAACCATTCCGTTTTATTGACATGTTAAAAAAAACAAAAAATTGTTTACTTTGGTTTAAAACGTCAATGTTTTATTTTTCCATGACAGAAGTAGGTGTCAGTGCTATAGTCGTTTGAATTTTATTAACCGCAAGCCAGAAAAATGGTTCATTTAACAGAAATACACAAAATTTTAATTATACAGATGGTTGGCTATGGAGATAAGACACGGATGCAAATGCAAGTGGCTCGTTTATTTCACTAAGCATTATTTCCTGATTTGCCGCACATAACTCAAGGGACAATTAGTAAAATAGAGAAGCAATTTCACGAGCTGGGCCATGTTAGGAAGGTAAAAAAGAAGCTACCAATGCAATAATTGAGGATACTAAATTGGCTGGTATGCTTATGTTTGAGGAACACTCACATACATCTGTTCGAAACGCAGCCCCAGTACTCGATAAAAACTGTTCATCAGTTATTTGAATATTACAAGAAAACAAAATGCATCCCTATAAAACTATACACACCCAGGAGCTCATAGAAGATGATTTGACAGGAAAACGTATTTTTGTGAACAAATGATGGTAATGTTAGACAGCAATGTTATCCAATTAGAATATGTTTTGTTTTCTGATGAGTGCACCTTTACTCTTCACGGTCATGCTAGTCGGCAAAATTGCCGTATTGATCCACTGAAATTCCTCACTGGATAAGAGAAGGCAATACTCAATACCCTGAGAAGGTTAACGTGTGGGCAGGAATTATTGAAGATCAGATCGAAGGTCCCTTTTTCATAGATGGAAATTTGAATGGCGACAATTATTTAGCATTGCTCCAAAATAATGTAGTGCCAACGGTGGCCAACTTGTATCCTGATCCAGGAAACCCACAAGTTCCAGCAAATCTGATATGGTTTCAACAAGCACGAGCACCACCTTACTACCAAATCCATGTCCGGTAGTACCTCAACCAAATATTTACAAATCGGTGGATAGGGAGGCGAGGACCGATGGAATGGCCACCACGATCCCCCGATTTGACGCCATTAGACTTTTTCTTATGAAGATATGTGAAAAGTATTGTATACAAAACTAAACTCACTGACTTAGCTGACTTACGAAGATGAATAAAGCTTGAGATTAGATCGATCACATCTGAGTTGTTGAAGAACGTTAGAAGAAATTTCTATTCACGGTTAAGGTGTTGCCAAGACGTTCGTGGGGAGCATTTTGAACATCTTCTACATTGACATTATTGTTTAGATTTGTATTATTTAGAAGTTTTTGAATATGTTGTAGCGACTTTCGGCAAATAGATAATTTTCTTTTCTTTTTCTTTTCTAAATGTGAATTTTTGCATTTTACTTAATATTTCCGAAACACTCGAAGATAGGTATAGGACATTATATTCAAAAAATGTCTGAAGTGATCTGAGGAATCTAAAAATTAATTAATATATAGGGTGTTTTTATTTAAAATAAGCAGGTTGTTATTGGCCATCGTTATCTGATACACCCCGTATAAAAAGTTTTTATGGAAAAAAAAATGCGCAACTATAAATACTAACCGATATGTTCGACCGTTTTTTGAAATACTCCCTCATTTATTTATTAGCTAATTTATTCCATTTGGCTGACAGATAGGTATATTTGGGTATCACATGCAGCAGCTTAAACTTATTCGTAAACTATTAGAAAGGTTTTATTATGCAATTTGCAATTTAGTGAAATTTTGCAATGGATTGTATATTGTATATTTTATTATGTTTTATTTTGTGATATTGACGATTTATGTAATTTTAGTAAATTTTAATTGTTATTGTTATTTTTTTGACTTTTTGTAAGCTTTGTACATAAAATTGTACAATTTTCAGTCACAATAAAGCATATTTCTATTGTATTCTATTCTATAGAAGACGCAATATCACCAAAGCTCTTTACTGAAACTCTAGAAAATATATTCAGCAAAATGAACTGTCAGAACGAAGGCAGATAAACAGATGTTGATAGTTTTGAAGAGTTGTAATTGAGTTTTTTAAGTTTATAGTTGTTATTGTATTTAAATATTGAACACAAGCTAGAGTTTAAATGAAGTAATTTTAAAGAAGTGTAACATTGGTGACAGCGGCGTGATAAATCTTACAAAACTAATAATTATAATACGTATAATGCACCAGAAAATGTCTTTTCCGCGTTAAAAGCCTGCCTTCGTTCACAGTACGACATGAAAATTTCTTTTTTTTTATATAATTTAAACATATTTCTTTTCAGAATAAGTTGCTTTTACTTTAATACCATAATGCAAAGCTGAAAGGTGAAAGGTATTTCCATCCAAATGGATGTTGCTGTACATATCTATTATTTATCGAGTTGACAGGTATTTTCGAGTAAATTCAAATATGTAAATGCATGTGGGATGATACAAGTATTTAGGAATTTATGGCCAAACGACTATATTTATGTCTATTACTACGTATCTCGTCGCACTTTTGTTAAAATATTTAATTTATATTATGTACAAGAAATCTAAAACTTTCATAAACACAGCAAAATACATATATTCAAAAATGTAGAAATAGCAAAATTTTATAAAATAGGATTTTATAATTTGCAGGAAAAACTTTTTAGTTGAAAGGATTATGTATCACAAAAGTTGCAATCGTATATAAGTTAGTATAATAACTATTAAACTGGTTCTTATAAAAACTTATACTTCGGTTACTTTCCGAGTATACTTCAATTACTTCGGTACTTTCGGTTACTTCGGTTACTTTCCAAATGAAGTTTCATCATACATACCAATAGCTTTTACTCAAAACTAATTATTAAAACTGAATAGCTGTTTTTAGCAAATTCGCGTTTAGGAATAACCATTTGGCAATAGGTCTACGGCAAAGAATTTCAAATAAAATTAAAAAGTTTCCCTATTCGAAAAAAGTGAAATAAAGATTAAGTGCAAAAACTGAAATCATTGATGCCTAAAAATATTGGCAACCTTTGCAGTCTTGTTATATATATTATGATTAATAACGATATCGTTATCAACCAGAATCGCTGATTACTCTAAAATGTAACGTTCTAAACGTCACATCTTTATTAATTTATATTTAAATAATTATTTTATTTTAATTTCTTTATTAATTTATTAACTCCTATACCTTCAGTTTCTTTTTTACCATTTTTTCTTCAAAAAAGTAGTTGGCGCCCTCTCTCTCTCTCTCTCTCTCTCTTTCTTTCCGGTAGAATTAATATTCGCCCTCTCTCATAATTTGGAGGCAACGTCTAATTAGAAGCAAGCAGCCCATCGATGCCATAAGTATCATTTAAATTTGTATGCTGTAAAGCTTTAGGTGTGGTCGTTTTTGCTTTGTTTTATGTTAAATAAATATGATTAGTTAAATCATTGTTTAATTTGTTACCAGCTAAATTTTCATGTTTTAATTCATAGTTTAACACAAGAAGGATTCACACTTGAGACACTGAGCTAGGCGAAGCATAGACGATAAGCTCCCATGGTTGATTGAGGTATTATTTTATAATAGTATTTCAATTCTCCTTGGTAGTCTTATAGTCACACATTGGCGCCCACGTTACTTGTCTTGTTGTTTGCGAAGGCAAGAACATCCATGGAGAAACTTTTCGAAAACGTTCAAACAACCAAAGTCAGTGAGTGTTTCTAAGCAACTAATTATATATTATCTAATGAAAATTTATGCACTTTTCCTTCAGTACAATCTGAAACTTTACCTTCTTCTAGTACTTCTGTTTCTTCTAGTGGTCTTTTAAATTCTAAGGTACATTTCAATTCTGGTCCATTACTAGATGTTCATACTAATGATAATAGACCATATATTTCTATTTCTGTAGGTAATGAGCCAATCTCTGCACTTCTTGATAGTGGCAGCAATGTTAATATCATTGGTTCTCCTTCTCTATTTTTACTTAAAAAGCTCAATTTAGTACTTAATTATGATGTTTCAGTTCAACTCACTACTGCTGATGGAAACATTCAGAGTATTTTAGGATAGGTTTGGCTACCTGTTACTCTATTGAGTAAAACACTATCTTAAAGTGTTAATAGTTCCTTTTATTTCACATAAAATGATATTAGGTATAGATTTTATTCATTCGTTTCAACTTTCTTTGGATTTCTCAAATTTTTCATTTAAGGCTACAGATTTATCTACTTGTGTAGTAAATACTATTATCAGTTTTGAAAATCTTTCTGACATTCAGCAATCACAACTGAACTCTGTTATTAAGTTGTTTAAAGAAATAGGTCCTACAGATTCCATTGGTAAAACTCATCTATATACACATCATATAGATACTGCTAATGCTATACCTATTAAACAGAGATAGTATCCATTGTCACCTGCTATGCAGAAGGTTTTAAATGCTGGAATGGATGAAATGCTTAAACTTATAGAACCCTTTACTACCAGTACACCGTGGTCTTCTCCTTTATGGCTTGTGCCAAAGAAAGATGGTTCACACCGAGTTTTTTTCGATGGTAGGAAACTTAATTATGTTTAAGGTCCTAATAGTTATCCCATGCCTTTAATTGATACAATTATTTCTAAAGTTAGAGATGCTAAGTTCATATCTTCTATTGATCTTAAACAGGCTTTTTATCAAATTTCTTTAGATGAAGAATTTAAATTAAAAACTACTTTTTCTGTGCAAAATAGAGGTTCATTTTATTTCAATGGTTTGAAAAATGGTAAATTATTAAGACCTTTCGGTCTTATTAATAGTGCTCAAGCTATGTGTAGAGTCCTGGACTCAGTATAAGGTCCTTAAATAGAACCTTATATTTTGTATTACCTTGATGAATGATATTATCGTTGTAACACCAGATTTCGATACTCATATCAAAACTCTGAAAATGCTATTCAAACGTTTGAAAGATCCAAATCTCACTATTAATTTTGAGAAATGCCAGTTTTACAGATCTTCACTGCAATTTCTTGGATTTGTAGTGGATGATCAAGGGTTGAGAACTAATCCTGGTAAGGTCCAGTCTATTCTGTATCGACAAATACAACCCAGATACGTCTGTTGAATGGCTTAATTGGTTGTCACCGTAGGTTCTTAAACAATTTTGATATTATTTGCAGTCCCATTTCTGACTTGCACAAAGGCAGAAAGAAAGGTCAACCTATTACGTGGACTCCTTAAGCTGATGAAGCTTTTTATAAAATTAAACAGGTTCTTACAACAACTCCCGTTCTTGCAAGTCCTGATTTTTCCAGGCATTTCTATCTTGCTTGTGATGCAAGTGACTGTGGTGTGGTGGTGTTTTATTTCAAACAACTACTGAGAAATAATTGTTAGCAATTTTTTTTATCAATTAAACAATTTAGATGCCATATTAAAGGTAGTAATGATTTTTCTGTTATTACAGATCACTCCTCATTACAGTGGTTATATAGCATGAAGAATCCTTCTCCTAGAATTGCCAGATGGATAATGAAACTGTCTTGTCACAAGTTTACTGTTGTTCATCGTAGTGGTTCTTTAAATGTAGTAGCTGACTCTCTTTTAAAAATTCTTGAAGCATATCAAGTTTCCCTCTTAAACTTATCTAATTTAAAAACAGATGCTTGGTACAGGAATATGATAGCAAAAGTTACAGATAATGCTAACTTATATCCTGCTTTTAAGGTTCAGGATAATGTTCTCTATAAACATGTCTTTTCTAGCTCAAAGTTTTCTGATTGTGCTCCAGAATGGAAAATTTTTGTTTTTTCTCCACATAGGAAGGACATTTTGCAAATGTATCATGATGATCCTACAGTTGCTCATTTAGGTGTCTTTAAAACCCTTTCTAGGATTACAGAATTTTATTACTGGCCTAAAATGAGATCTTTTGTTGTGAACTATGTAAAGTATGGGCTTCTTGCAAGCCTAATAACTTACCTCCAGCTGGTCTTATGGGATAATATCGTGAAATTAATTTTTCTTTTCAGTTTTTATCTGCTGATTTACTTGGTCCACATCCTAGATCTAAAAATGGAAATCATTATCTTTTAGTTGTTGTTAACGTAAACGTATATACGTGGTAAAAGTTATACACGTCACATCTTTATTAATTTATATTTAAATAATTATTTTATTTTAATTTCTTTATTAATTTATTAATTCCTTTACCTTCAGTTTCTTTTTTACTATTTTTTCTTCAAAAAAGTAGTTGGCGCCCTCTTGCTCTCTTGTCCCGTAGAAGAAATATGCGCCCTCTCTCTTTTTTGCCGGTAGAATAAATATTCGCCCTCCCTCTTTCTGTTCGGTAGGCTAAATATTCTGTTATATATTGACAGAAGAGCTAATCCCATCATAGTTATATATTCTATGACATCTGTGCTATAATACTTTATTGTAGTCTCCGTCTCCCACTTAATTTCTGTCAATCAGCTTTTCTAACATGGTGGAAATATTCTTTTTTATCTGTATTTGAAATTTATAAAAGAAGATAAGAATTATTATTAGGTTCAATTTATCGTCTGCAGGAATCTCTTGGGGTAAGTACTGTCATTGTAATCTATGTTCTATAATTCTGACAGCATTTTCAATATTCATAACCTCACTTCTTATAAAGCGACGTTTTCAATTTTATGCATGTAGGAATCTTACAAAATTTAACTAATGTTAATAATAATTTTATTTCATTTTATCCTTGCCATCTGCTATTTGTTTAATTGTGATTTTGGTAAAATAATTGGCAAGGAAGTTAACCCCTTTTGATGTCTCGCTAATGCTGTTGTTATATTCCAATTTATTGGGTTTATTGGAAGATGGATCTTTAGGCAGGGTCGTTTGTGCTTTATTTTATGTTAAATCGTTGTGTTATTTGTTACCAGCTAAATTTTCATGGTTTACTTCATAGTTTGAGACAAGACGGATTCACACGTGAGAGACTGAGCTAGGCGAAGAATAGACGATAAGCTCCCATGGTTGATTAAGGTATTATTTTATAATAGTACTTAAATTCTCTTTGGTAGTCTTATAGTTACAAAATGAGAAACCAAATCAGCCTTTTCCCATCTCCTGAAAGTTACCAAACTCAACTTTATCATCCCAGATGGTGTCACACTGGTACATAACATACAAGCCGAAAATATTTTACGATTGGATATTTATGAAGATTTGGAGATTGTCACCTTATCATTGTTAACCTAAACATAACTAAACCCAATATAGTTTATATGGGCTTAAGTAAAAGGTGAAGTGACAAGAGAAAATATAAAATTGAAAGATGTCAAATAACTTTTATTAAATTCCATAAAAAATATAACGAAAGACAACTTAAGCAATACCGTAAATCACTTAAAAAAGAGGAAAAAGGATTGTAGACTCTTAATAATATCATTAAAAAACTTTGTCAGTCTATATAATCATTTCAATCGGGTCGAACAACGAATCTGACAGATGAAGAACAAGAGATGAAAATCAATAATGTTTATAAGTAAATCAGTAAGTTTCGTATTTATTCAAATTGCTTAAACGTTAAACATATAAATACCATTGTTTAAAAAAGAAAATCTTTTTTTAAACAATATCAATACGATGTATCGGCTTTAACATTAATTTTATTTATTTAATATATAAATCTGCCCTTAGGGGCCTGCGTAACGCAAGCGGTAGGATGCTTGCCTCGCATGCCGGTGGTCCGGAGTTCGAATCCTACTGCCGGCAAGAACAACTAGACATTTTTAAAAATGTCTATAGGCCCCAGGTCGACTCAGCCTGAATAAAGTAAGTACCTTGGGTAAAACCAGGGGTAATATTAGGCAGTTGAAGCGTAGCACTGGCCATGTTACCTTCCTTGTATACCGTAGGCCCTAGATATAGCAGACTACCCTGCTATAAAGCCAAAGCCGCGAAGCGGTATAAAACGGGAGACTATTATATTAATCTGCCCTTTTTGATTATCTAACACTGACACATGATTCATACCTGTTAGGTGTATAGTCTATGGGTTTGCATTGTTATTTATATGTCAACAGGGTACACTCTTTAAAAAATAATATCCAAAACTACATTTCAACAGAAAATGATATTATTTTGATATGATTTCAACTTTACTTGCTGTTTGCAGATAGGTGAAGATTTTTATTTATAATGAGCTGCCAGTTCAAAACAAATAAATTAGAGAGGCCGTAAGAAAGGCTTTTAATTTTTGAAATGTTAGTAATTAAGGTTAGAACAAGATTGCATATTGGTAATTCTGACCAGACTGTAATTTCAATAAATATTACATAGATATTACATATTACATAGATATTTATTGACAAAAATATTTTATTATTTGCTTATTTTTGATTTGTTTTAAAAACATTTTCTTTTGTTTAAAGCAATTACTGTAATGTGTTTTTAAATAAACAAAAAATATTAAGTTAGTACAATTACTATTTTTTTGGGAATAAGCCTCAAATTAGGTGGTAGAAATAAACGGAAGACTTGTTTTACAAGTTTGGATGGCGATCTTACTACTATTTAGAGCGTACTAAGTCATGTAATTAATTCCAATTCGAAGGAACGTAAATAAGAACACAAGCACTTAACAATACGTAATTTAATAATTAACTTTGTTATTACACCTAAGTTAAGATTTAGCCAAAGTTTTAGCCAAAAGTTTTTATATCTCAAATAATATCTTTGAAACTATTTTCATTTAGATTTTTTGCAGGTATTAAGTGTAAGAATTAGTTCTATAAAAATGAAACAAAAAAGATAAAATTAGTATAAAATTTGTTCTATAAAAATGAAATCAAATAAAAAATAATTCCAACACTACTGTTTTAAAAATAACTCCAAACAATTAGAAATTCTAAACCAAATTCGTAGGTAATTAAATGTTCAAACAGACCATTAAGTTGTAACAAACAGTAACCAAATCTATTATACAAGGCTATTTGGCTAAGTTGGATTATCTTTTCTTTTAGTTCCTCCAAGTTGGTAGCTCGCTCGAACTCATGCCTGTACAATTTTGTTTTTAGCATCCCCCAAAAATAAACATCTAGAGGAGCTAACTCAGGTGACCGGGGGACCATTTTATTGCACCGTCTGTACTAATGACACGTTCAGCAAAAATTAACGATAAAAATAGTCTCTAACGACTTTGCATTATGTGCAGGACAGCCGTCTTGTTGAAATTTCGTTGAAGTTAATTTGAAGACGTTGAAGTGCAGGAATAATTTGATTTTGCAGTAATTGGATATATTTGACTGCGTTTAAATTGCCTTCAATGAAAAAAGGACCAATAATATGGTCTCCCAAAATTCCAGTTCAAACATTTATTTTTGTGGATACTGTGTACGCACAGACACACTCAAATGCTTATTCTCCTGAGACCAATAACGTACAGCGGATGAATTATGTTTCTTGTGAATTGTGAAGGAGGACTCATCTAAAAATTATTATTTGCATGGCATCTCTCCATCATAATTTCACAAAATTGCATCCGTTTAAATTTATCATCAGGAAATATTTCTTGTATGGAGTTGTCTGCACTTATATTCCTCACTGTTTTTGCTTTCAAATAAAATTCATCGGCAATTTGTTTACTTGAACACGGCGTCGCTTCAGCCAATGCACAAACTTGAATTTCTCTAATTTCTCGTTCTTGAGAAATTTTTATTTCGCGAGGTTGATCTGATGGGCAACATTTTTTACATCTGCCATTAGTACAGTCAAACTTTTCAAATTGATGAATAATGGCTAATACAGTTTTTTCTATAGGTATTGGCCTATTTTCAAAAGCCATAATAAATAAATTGATAGTTTCTTGTACTGAATTGCCCCCAAAGTACCATTTTATTATTTGTACCCGTTCTTCTGCATCTTCACACTTACAAATTTACCTCCAAAAAGAAATACATAGCTGTCGACAGGTATACAGTATAGCTGTCGGCTTCTCTCGTCCCGACGAATGGCGATGTTGCCAAAATATCTTATATTATTCAAAATTGGGTTACAATTTCGTCAAATAAAAATGCGAATCTGAAAATTTTGGATTTTAGAAATTTTGGACCAGTATTTGTGTCAATTAATGTTTCATTTTTAATATCATCATTAAGTTTTGAATGGCAATATAACCGCACCACTGATCGCCAATTTTTTAAATCAATTCAATGTTTAAATTCAAATATGTAATAAGGCAACCCTGTCGCGTATAAGCTAAGCTGGATCGGAAATTCGTAAGACGTTCATTAATGGGCGTGTCTAAAAAATGGGGTGGGGAGACCAAGGGGAAATATATTTGTCGCGTATAAGCTAAGCTGGATCGGAAATTCGTAAAACGTTCATTAATGGACGTGTCTAAAAAAATGGGGAGGGGAGACCAAGGGGAAATATATTTGTTTTCTTTGTCTATTCGCTGAAAATATGATTTTATATCTGAGTTAGATATCCTGTTAAATTCAACCATACCGACCATAAACTTTTACCTGTACGTATACGTTTACACGTATATATATATATATATATATATATATATATATATATATATATATATATATATATATATGTATATATATATTATTTAAAAATATAAATGATGTATCCTCGATATGTTACTGACTTACTGACCACTTATAGTAGTATTTTCCTTTTATTGACTTCCTCTTTTTTTATGCTTAACCAGATCCTGCTGCATTATCCCAAGGAATTTGGTCTCATTTAGCATAATTAGCGACGCTTTTTGATTTTATTTCTTTAAAATCTGTTTCTTTTAGGACTATTCTCGAATCGTTACAAAAAACCCTATGCTCATTTTCTCATCATCAATAAATCTTCGCTTGACCCCTGATGAACATAGATCTCCCTCATAATTTTCCATCTGTTTCGATCTTGTGTGTGTTGCATTCAATTCCTATGGCAACGTTTTAGATAGTCAGTCCAATATGTTGGTGGACGACCTCTGCTTCTATAGGCATCATCTCATGGTCTCCATTCCAGTATCTGCTTTTTATATCTGTTATCTGCTATTAAGGTCATGTGACCTGCCCAGTTCTACTACTGATCTTCGTTGTAGCTAGTTTGGGATCTTGTCTCGTATTGAAACATCTAAGCAATCTACATTGCCCTTAGAGACCAATGGATCTTTTTCACTTTTCTCCCTTTCTCATTTGCGTATGCGTTTCTCATTTTCCCTGATCTATCACTTATTCTAACATTTATTCCTCTTGATGTTTAATCTAAATAAAAATGATCGCATTCACAAGGTATTTTATACATACAATTCTTTGCTCTTTGTTTTTCATTGTTAGGTTTAGTTTAAGATAAAATAGATCACAATGTGTTTGTTGTTTTAAATGTTGTTAAATTGTTGAATTTATTTTCTATCGTTTTAAGTTTTTCTGATAATCCTTTTATGCATAGTATTATCATTTTCCTCACATTATTCCGTGTGTATGTTGTAGGATATCGTTCTAAGTTCCCTTTTTAATTTGGATGTTGTGATTTGTAATTTAGATCTGTTGGTAATATGTAGTTTATACTAATATATTAATTTCAACCATATCTGTTGAAAATAGGTACTATAAGTACATAATGTCATTAACTCCATTATAGCTGATACATTTAGTTTTGTTACAGATGCCAATATAATATCATCATTTTTTAATTTGGTTTTAACTATTTTTAAAGTCTTATCTAATAGCATATTTGCAAATAAACTATTTATGTCAAAACGTACTTAAATATTATTTAAATTAAATTCAGTATTCGATAATTTATTTAAGAAATGTGTATTTTTTATAAATCTGTAATTTTTATTTGCAAATTGATACATATTATTTTTTTTTTTTTTTTTTTTTTTTTTTTATTTCAACTTTAACGTGCTCGGCTACTATGGCCACTTACACAGGTACTATAACATGAATTTTCATTACACAAACATTAAGTGTTACATTAAGAATATGTTACAATAATACGGAATAATAATAATATGTTATACAATGTCTAAATTAAAATCTAATTATATTTTTTGATATAAGTGTTCATCTCTAAGGAATTGTAGCACAGCTTTTATTTGGTCAGGGTTGTTTAGGATACCTCGTACTTCACTTTTGAGTTTGTATTGTAATCTTCTGGCCAAATGTTGATGGCATTCAGTGAGAATATGTTTGATTGTCAAATATGATTGGCAGATTTGACAGGAGGGACGGACGCTAGAGGACATTAGGTAGCCGTGTGTGAGATTTGAATGTCCTATCCGAAGTCGTCTTATCACAATGAGATCTCGTCTTGAGAGGGCTGAATAGTCAAATGTAGGCTGACTGGTTATTGACGGTTGTATTTCGTGCAAGATACATATTATTTAAAGACTGAATAGGCTGAATAGCTGAATCCAAGGCTTCCTTGGATCCTTCGTTAATTTTGTTTAAGGTCCGTTTGTAATTAGATCTTTAATTTTGTTTTCATATTCATTTTTATGCATTTTTTATTTTCATTTTATATATTTTATGAATTATATAAGTTTTTGTTTGTGAGTAAACTAAATGTAAGACCAAATACTTACCATGTAGGCATAGTATTATGGGGTCTTTTTCCTGGTTTTTTCCTCATGATTTTCTATGGAATCACTAATAGGAAAGTTTTACAGTCATCATTGCATGTGGATGTCTTTTTAAAAACGAATTACATGTTATGATTTTTCAGACAGGTATTCTCAAGCTAAAGGTGAGTTCATGGAATTGAATGAACTATCTTACAATAATTTCATGCCAGGAACTCAACTCAACACTATTGACAATAATAATTTAAAGTCGTTTTCACCAAGTAACAAAAAACAAAATTGGTTTAATTTATTTATGGTTTGTATTTTGAAAACGATTTCCCAAGTAGAAATTGAAATGTCACAAATAAACTTATTTTAAACTTAGTTTGTGGTTTATTTCCAATTAAAATAGTAATTCCACGAGAAAATAGCTTCAGAACAATATTAATTTAGTTTACATTAAGTTGATTGTTGCTATCAAACCTTAACACTTTAACTATGTATACATAAAATTACGCAAATATACCTGCAATAAATGGTTTTACTATATTTACCACCCTGTTATAAGAATTTCGTTCATCGCTGTAAAAATATCGACAAGGTTTTTTATTTCCGTTTTATTGCATATTTCCGGGGTTGTGTTTCCAAGGGAAACTTTATTTAAAGAGTAATAGCAGGTAATTGAATTTTGGTGATAAAGCGAAGGGAAGTGCATGAGCACTTAAAGAATTCGTGCTGATGGGTTTTGATTCTATCGGGAAATTAGTATTACCGATTTACCGTGGAAAAATTATCCGCTTTAAAAATTTAAAATTAGTTTTGCTTCCGCATCGCAAAGACAAATATTTTAAGAAATTTTTATTAGAGTGATTTGATTAGAACTTCTGTATGTGGTTTTAATCTTTTTTAATTTTGTTATTTTTCCTTTTAATAGGTATGTATAATGCACGACATACCATTTCGATCCACAATAACGATATATGGGACAGACAATCATACACAAAGTGTAAGACTTTAAAATTAAATAATTTTTAAGTATTCCAGTATGATCTTAATTAAAAACGGCTTATTTTTTATTATGAAATCTAATTTAAAACAAAGCCATATAAATTTTATGATGAACTATGACGAAAAGCTACACATTTAGCTGCAGCTATTTATTTTAGTTTGTATATCGTTAATAGTGTACCGTTTTTAAATAAAATAAGCGGTTCTAATGTATATAAATATACACAGATCATCGTCGTCTCGAGATGCAACCGTTATATCGGCTACGTCGGAATAATCAAGTTTGGTATAATAGTTTCTCGATAATTTTTATTTTCTTGTTCTTTACGTGGCTTCTCTATTACCGAAGGCTGGTTATTATTGCGACAAATTTTTGTTATTACAGAATATGTTCGTATACCTGCACAATCACCTGAATTTTAAAGTCTGTAATTTCCTTCGAAATACCTGTATTCCGAAGGCTTCCGGTTTTTAATATTTACTATTAAAATGACTGTTTTTACTTTATCTAGTAATAATATGATTAATCTTTTCATACATAGAATATACAAGCTTTTGTTCGTTAAAGCATTTCTTTTTAAATGTGAACTGTTTAATTTTTCCATTAAATTCTTTAGGCCAGCACTGCATTTATACTAAAATAACTTCTCTTTCTCTTTCTTTAACTTTTGACTACTCAAATATAACTGTGCGCCTATGCTTACTTAGCGTAACGTGTGGCCTTTAAATAATCATAAAACTTTTATAAATGTAAGACACGATATAATGATCTTCCCAGCTCTCCTGTTTCTTTACTCTCTTTTGCAAGTCTATCCACATGTTCATTATATTCTACACCTATGTGGCCACTAATTAATTGTAAACGTGATACTATATTCTAGCCAAACTCACTACGCGGCCCGTGGGCCGCATGCGGCCCTCGGAGCGATTTTTCGCGGCCCTCAGACTGCTAGGCAGTAAAACAAAATTTGCGAGTTATAGTATGTTTCTATTTATGTATTTAATCAGATTACAGTAGCGTAGAGCGGCGCCATGCATTGTACCGCATTTTGCATAAGTCATTTTTACCCCCACCACAGTGGCACTGGCCGGCCAGTAAATATGTTTCAAAACCTTGTGGACCTCGTAAATACGCATGCCCGAAAAAATAGATGGACCCTAAAAACATTTACCATTTTAATTTCATAGGAAATTAGGCGACAGGGTAGGATTTGCAAGTGCTAATTATGTCGAGTATTTCCAATAAACATGACATAATATTAAGTTTCTCTATGTGTTATGAAACACTTGTAAAGATTGTGAATGTCATAAGATCAACTGAACTAAACCACAGAAAGTTTCAAGAATTTTTGAAAGAACTTATGTCGCAATATGGGGACATTCTTTACCACACAGAATTGAAATGGCTGAGTAAGGGTAAAGTTTTGAAACGTTTCTTCAGCATTCGACATGAGATTACTTTGTTTTTGGCTACAAAGAATAAAGAGTTTCCTGATATTCATAATTTTAGTTGGTGGCTTAAAGTAGCGTTTCTCACTGATACAATGAGCATTATGGATGAAACATTGACCAAATTGCTAGGAGACTACAATAACATTGTAACCAAAATGATGAGTATTGTGTTTTCACTGGAGCAGAAGCTGTATATACGTATATTGAAGAATTGTCAAATGAAGATTTTTCCACATTTGCTTACGTTAAAGCACTGTTTGATGAAAATCCAGATGAAAGTCAAGAGATTTCTGACCTACTGTAGCTGTTAGCAGACCTAAAGGATGAAACGTCTGTGAGGTTTAGTGACTTTAGGAAGTTCCAAGAACCATTTCGCTTAGTGGAAAATCCATGGGCAATAACAACAGCAAATGTAGCTCATCTTTCTATTTTTGAATACGAAGTTGGGATTTGAAAAATGAGTTAATTGATGTTCAGAATTACACAGAGCTCAAAAGTATTTTTGAAGAAAAAAAGAAGGAAAAAGCTTACCATAAGTTTTGGAAAGCAGTTGAAAATAACAAATTTCCTAACTTAATTGACTGTGATTAGAAAATTTTTGTGTATTTTTGCATCGACATATGTCTGTAAATCTACATTCAGTAAGCTGAAGTTCATAAAAAACAAGTACAGATCTAGGCTAACTAGTGAGGACGTTGAAAACATTTAGAAAATTTCAATTTCTTTCCAACCTGCTAACATAGATACCATTCTAGAGACCTCTGAAAGATTTCACCCGTCGACTTCAAAGAATTAACAAATTTAGGACTTGACATTCCTGGAGTCAAGTAAAAGACATTTTCCTACTTTTTACATGCAAAACAGTCCATATAATCTATAATTATATTGTTTTTGTGTATTTTGTAATAAACTTATGTTATAGTCATATAGTTTTAAAGTTATTTCATAACACCACTTGTACTTGCGGCCCTGAGGAAAATTTCATTCAAACTATTAGGCTCTCAAAGAAATCCTAGTGAATCCTTATTCGAATAACATAAAAAATGTGTAATTACTTGGATATTTTAAGTTGTGCTATCTCCCAACCGGAGGTTGAATATCATCATCACTATCTTTACTATTTACCACTGCTCTGAACAGTTCTATTGTTAAAGTAGTCCTTTAAATTTTTTAACCATGATACGCTTTTCCTTCTTATACTATTACTTTTCTAATATTTCCCCGTATTATCAATCTTAGCATATCATACCACTGGCCGCTCATTACTTTTCCAGCAATTGTAAATTTCTTATTTTTATTGTGTTTTTATTTCGAATTATTTGCCCATTTCTCGCAATATTTCCGGGTTAGTTTTCTTCTATGTCCATGCTACTTTTAACGTCCTTCTATAACTCCTTCTCCTTAATAGCCTGTATTTTATATGCCGCTCTTCTAGAATTGACAGGTTCGTTTTATGTTCTATTCAGAACACTCATAGATTTCTTCTCTAGATCGACATCTTAAAGGCTTTAATCTTACTCCTATTGATTTTTTTAAAAGTCTATGTTTCAGCTACGTATGTAGCAATAAGAAAAATATGTGTATGGATCAATCTGAGCTTAGTATTCCGTATTATTGCTTGGTCTTTCCATATTTAAATCAATGCAGTTGTTGCGGTTCGGGCTATTGATAGTCTACGCTTGATTTCTGAGGAGCAATCGCCATTATTGGTTATCAGGGAGCCCAAGTATATAATTTTCTCTACCACTTCTTAATTCGCCACTTGGTGTATGGGCGGTAAATTATTTTTGGCTCTATCTTAGAATATTATTTTTGTTTTTCTGGTGTGGATCTGAAGTCGGAATTCTTTGCTCATCCGGCTTAGCCCTTTAGTGATGTTAATAATTTCAACTTCATTCGCTGCTAGTATAAGTCTGATCTGCGTATCGCAAGTTGCTGATTTTTTTTTCTTTCTATAGTGTTTCCTCCATCCCGTTTGTCTAGTTTTCTCTTTTCTCATTATATATTTAGAATATATATTGGATAATAATGGTGACGGTATGCAGCCCTGTCTAGCTCCTTTTTGTTTATACGCATCTGAATATAGTTCGTGTATTTTAACTTTAACTAAGTTTTTATCATACATATTTCTTATTAGGTTAACTAGGTGGCTAGGTACTCTCAAATATACTCCAGAGGGAGTTCCATTTTACTGAATCGAAAGCTTTTGTGTAATTTACGAAACAGAGCAGCATTGGTATGATCTGTTCTCTCGCTTTTTCTATTTACTCTCTGGTATATAGTATGTATTCTTTGTACTCATTTCTTATTCTGGTGTGAAACTGCTATCTCTGGAGGTAGAAAGTTCTTAAGTCGTTCATTGATTGTATGTATCAGGGTTTTGCTTGCATAAGAAATAAGAACAATAGTTCTTTAACCGTATTCTGCATACGTTTGGCGATCCTTTATTATGGATAGGGATAACGGTTGATTCTCACCCCTCATCAGAGCATTCACCTGTGATTCATGTTCCACATATCCAGTATTATATCTACGCCAATCTCGCTCATTGCTTTTATTTTAGAGTCTCCGCTGGTATGACATCGATCCCTAGGGATTTTTTGTTTCTTAGTTGGTTAAGAGCCTTCTCTACTTTTGCTTGTAAGATTATAGATTCTGCCCCTCTGATTGAATGTTTCTTGTGTTCTGAGACTGATGCATCTTTTGAAGTGTTTTTGTATAATCCTGAGCAGTAATTTTTTTATGTCTCTGCAAGCTTTATATGTCAGCTTTTTCTTCTCCATTATGGTATTAAATAGATTTAAGTTGTGGCTGGAACTCTGTGGCCAAATATTTAACTATTTTAAGTAGGTCATGACTTTCATGGCGGTGTGCAAGTTGCTCTAGTTCTTGACACACGTTATTATTTATATGGTTGTTTTTATCTCTGGTGCATACACATTTTATTCTTCTGTTTAGTTCCAGTATTTCTTAAATGTAGCTTCCTGTTTTTGTAGTATGTTGTAGCATAACTCTTCTTGTTTACACTAATTATAAGATTTCTCCTGACATCCAATGTTTGTTCTTTTAGATTTTGTGTTGTGTACACTCTTTTTTGCTGAATATATCCAGCTTTGTATTCTATTCCACGTTTTATTTATGTCTTCCAATATTTGTGGTTTTTCTTTGTTTATCAGTTTCATCTGAAATTCTTTTCATAGTTCTAGTTTCTATAGTTTATTTTTAGCAGTTTATAACCTTATCCACAGTATGCTTCAGGCATAGCTTTTACATTTAATATTAAAGTTTTCCATCTTTTCCGCACAAGTATGTAGCCGATTTGATTTTTATGTTCTTTGTTTGGACTGGTCCACGTTGAGAACCTTCTTGGGTGGTGTTTGTAAAGTGTGTTTGTTATTACTACATTGTTTTTACTGGAAACTGTAGGATACGTTCTCCTTTGTTGTTTCTATTGCCCAAGTCAAATGGGAAGAAGACGCATTTCCTGGCTTCAAAATTTACGAAAGTAGTATAACACGACTACCACTGAACTGTTCCGCGCTGCAATAAATAAAGTAAAGATAGCCGTGATGATCGCCAACATCCGGAACGGATAGGCACTTTAAGAAGAAAGAAGAAGTCAAATGACCTGACAATATCTCTCAAATTTGGTTTATTTTTTGTTTTTTTTCATCTTGGCTATAAAGCTTCCAATATTAAATACCGGCTCTTTATCATGTCTTTATCTGGGGCATCTGTTGTAGCCGTATATACTTGAATCACATAAAAAATTTCTGGTTTAGCTTCTAATGTAATTTTTATGATGCTATAATTTATTGTTTCATATTGCCGGATATATTTCACTATTCTATTGTTTATAAATAAGACTACTCCACTGTACTCTGTGTTTTTAGATCCTAATGTGTAGAGAATGTGGTTTTTTGTTTTAAAATGTCCTTGTGTTTTTTCTACAATATTTTGCTTTATTAGCTCTTTATCTAGTACGTGAAGTTTTTCAGTTTGTATTAGACCCTTGGCGTTCCATTTCGCTATACTCATCGATTTTTTACTTTGAAGCTTCTGTGTTTTTCTTTTTCTTCTAGTCGCCCATTTACCAAAAGTGGCCTGGTAGCTCGCGCACTCGTACTCGGTTACCTATGTCACACTGTCTGACCTGGAATCAGAACAGGACCGATCGCATCCCTTCTCTCCTTTTTATGTTACACTCATTTATTTAAAGTGTAATCTCGGGAAGATAATCAGGTGGTTTCTCCTTGCCTGCCTGATCGCCTTGTTAAGGCCGGTTCAATCATTATGTGATATTCGCCAGTAAGTGTCTGCTATCAAGCCAACAGCAGAAATTATTCCACGGCAGCCTTGAAACAGTAATGACATAGTTGCTGCCTTATGCCATGCACTCAGTTGGTGCACGGGTGCTCATTTTTTAACACCTTATTCACACCTATCCTACATATCTGTATAACATTTCCCTATCAGACACTAGAACGCGCCGTGTTGGGGTTGACGAATCCCCCGCCCGTCCATCTTCTGTAAAGTATAGAAGACACCTACTTAATTTAGAACTCCTCCTCCACGCAAGCTGGGACGAACACTTTTAATAATGCCACAGCTTTCAAGTTTATATTGTAGAATAGAAAACAGGTAACATCTCAGAGGTCTCACTCTCAGTTCTAATCTAAGGATTAATAGATTCATTCATATACAATAATCAAAATTACAGTTTGGTTTGATTGTTCTACTTTAAAAAATTAGTATACTCCTACATTTCGATACTTTCTATTAAACTAATTCCCAGGGAGGAATCGAAACGTCAATCTGAAATTAGATATGCCACAAGAAAGCAGATTTAGAATCTTTTTAAACATTATGTTAGCATTCTTAAGAATATCCTGTTCCTTTATTAATATTTCTCTATACAAATTGGATCTGACAAAATTTATTATTTTAATGAATTACCAACTCCTTTATTTTCAAGGTTTCTATGCACATTTCTTATATTTTTAACATTTATCTTTAAATTATGTCCATACAATGGATCATTTCGCCAATTTTATATGGCGGATTTCTCAACAAAATACCGGAATCTAGAGTCTATCGAGGATTCTGACAAATATAAATCATGCATAACTAACAAAGTCTCATTCTTTGACAACTTTATTTACCTTACAGTTTTTTCGTGCACAATATTTAATCAAGGCTCTCAAAGATACTCGTAGAATGAACGACAATTGAAGTTTCTTGATTCTAACTGATTATCTTATTTTGGTAGAATCCTTTCGTAACTTATTTGCCATGGTTAGTACAATTTTAATTAAAAAAATTTTTTACTACCATTTTTAAATTGTAATTGACTAAACTTCAAATATCATATAAAAACCATGTCACAGGAAAATACACATCAGCAAAGAGCTGATGCACTTGGTTGAACAGTATGGCAAAACACTTTGGTCAAGAGCCGGCTGTGGGAGCGTTATCCACAACCAAAAAAAAGCCTGAATACGAATGCAACGTACCTTTCACTCGAAAATGACAAAATGACACATGGCAAAATTTATATTAGACGGACATGTGCTAATAGAGCTGAGGATTCTGTGGAACAAGCAGGAATCAGTTCAGAGTCATAATAGGCTTCTTTACTGGACAGGGTACATGTAAACTGATCACTTATTAGCATAAACGCCCTCTACAGAATACAAACTGACCGATGTAAAATTAGTGATTTTAAGATTATAGCCGGAGAGATTTGCAAACTGATTACTGGTCACCTCCACCCCGTGGCAGGTACAGACAATAAAATGTTTGAAAACCGCTAAGGTTTCATAATTTAAAAGAATAATCCTAGATAGAAGAATAAGTCTAGATATATTAAATGAAAATGCAATGCATTGACTCGTATTAGGGAATTCCACTAAATTCTATTTATAGCTACCTAAAACCATGCGAAAATAAAAATTTCTCTCTAATGGGCCACTCACCGGTAGATACCTAATATAAATAAATATACGAGTATCGGTTAATTAATTTTCTTAAAAATTTTCTGAATATAGTAGATTACTACATAAACAAGAAGAGTAGCAGATAACAGGCAATCTTTCGCATTCGAAACCAGCGAAAAATACTGGCGATGAGTCTACCTAACTACGGTGATAAGTAGACTTCGGCAAATATGCAAATAAAAATGTAGAAAATATGCGCATAAATATGCACGTGTTTACCCGAAAATATGCAAATATTTTACAAAATATGCATACAAATAAATAAAAAAATCGTAAAATAGTAACAATTTTATTTAAAAAAAAGTGTACATAACTAAATATTTCCTACTATTCATTAAGATTTACATTTATTTTAAGTAACTACATCATTTTTATGTATGAATAAACTTATTTAGAATTATGGTAACAATAAATGACCAAGTGGTGTTCAAAATTTTCTAACAAAAACTTGTGGCTTCTGTCTGAGTACATATATTTATATATGGAAAAACTTCGTTCAACATCAACTGATATAACGGGAGCATTTTTCAAACTAACCAAAACATTTGGTTCTAAATTAATTGTTTCCGAAATATTTCCAGCTAGAACACTGACTACTTCAGAAAGAATATGGCAACCTTAATTTTTTTCCATAGTAGCTTCAAATTTTTTTAAAATATCTTTTCCAATATTACCTCTAACGTTCCGACAACATGACGCAAATTCTTTTATTAATGCTGTACTTTCGAACAATGACAGTTTTGGTGATTCTGAGTAATTGTTTTTTGAACAAAACTAAAATTTGATTTTATAAATGAAAGTTCTTGTTGAAGCAAGTTACTCTGAAAAGTTTGTTTAGAATCCAAAAGAGATTGGGAACTTTCATCTGTTAACGTATCAATTATGTTCTTTATTTTAACAAAATGATCTGCATAAAAATTAGCTGCTTCTAACCATGTTCCATATCGCGTTAAAATAGGTTGTGGTGGAAGAGGAATGTTAGGTAGCATTTCTTTATAAAGTTGAATTATTATAGGAGATTTAAGAAATACTTTTTTGACACTGGATATCATGGTATTTACAAGAGGAAACTTTTTTCGTATTTCCTCTGCAACTCTGTTTAATCCATGCGCTACACAAGTAACATGTATTAAATCTGGGAAAAATATTTTTAAATTTTTTCCTGCTTTCACCATATAAGGAGCAGCATCCGATAAAATAAGCAGTAATTATTTATTAGAAGGAATAGTTGTCGGAAGAAAAAAAGTTGCTAATGTTTCTTGTATAAAACGCGAAATTGTTAAAGCATTTGTTTTCTCAAGTTGCTGGCATGAAATAAGATGAGATTTTGGTAAGGTATCTTCTTTAAGAACACCAATCAATAAATGAGCAATATACTTTCCTGAGGAATCAGTGGTTTCGTCTACAGATATGTAAAAATAATTATCTGCAATTTCTTCCTTAATATTAATTAACACCGACGAGTATAGCCCGTTCACATTATTTCTTCTTAGAGACCGATCACTTGGAACATTAAGTTTGCAATATTTTTTTAGAAACGAACTAAAATTTACATTTGCTAATTTTGAAAGCGGTATGTTTGCAGACACTAATGTGCGACACAAGTCTTCATTAAAAGTTTCTTGCTCATCTAATTTTTTTGAATGTAACTTCTTTTATTTTTAAAATAAAAAATGGCCATTACAGCTTGATTCCTTAGCATAATTGATTTTAATAGAAGGCTACAAAAGAGAATAGTGTAATATCGAAACTAATTACAAACAATAAAAATTACGAGTGAACTTAAACAAAATTCTCTCGGGTATTATGCCTTTAAACATCAATAACCGTTTGCATACGATTTGGAATGAAAAAGAACAAATTTTTTAAAATAAAAACTTGAGGAATACGTTCATATTCTTCATGAAGCATGTTTTAAAATTCTGCAAGACTTTCAGGCTGGCCTGGTTGACTTCTAACCCTACGATGAAGTTCATCTCAAAGATGTTCGATGATATTCAGATCAGGGCTACAGGCTGGCCATTCTGGAGTACTAATTCCTACTTTCTCCAAGTAATTTCTCACCGTTCTTGCAGTATGCGACCGTAAATGCATAAGGACAAAATTGTCCCCAATAAATGTACCAAATGTAACTACTGCTTCTGAAAAAACATTCTTTATATACCAGTGAGCATTCAGGGGACCATTGATAAAAATAAGTTCAGTTCGAGCTTCAAATGAGATCCCAGCCCAAACCATGATACCACCACTGCCAAACTTTCTTCTCTGGGACATACAAGCTTGGGCTTATTTTTCATTTCTCCATCTCCAAACCCTCTCTCGGCCATCGCCGAATTCATCAGTAAAGAAAATTATGCTCCAATCCTATATATCCCAGTGTTGATGTTGTCGAGCAAATATTAATCGATTCGTACAGTGCCTGGGTTATAATTCGGGAACAATAGCCGGCCTTCTTCTTATTAGTTCTCTTTCATTGAGGTGTCTTCTAATCGTTATTTTACCTACATTTACATCTCGAACCTCCTGCAGACGGTACAATAAAACGATTGTCTCTTTGCGAGGAAACCTTTTCTACAACCGGATTTGGGTCAACGTGAGTATGGGTACACGTAAACTCATCACCAATTACCATAAATACCCTCGTACATAGTACAAACTCATCACCGCCATAAAAGAAGGGTTTTCAAAATAGACCCTAAGAGATTGGTAAACTGATCACTGGCCTACCTGCACCCCGGATCAGGTATAGACCATAAAATCCCAGCAAACGGCTAGTTTTTGGTAATTTCACAGAATAATCCAAATCCAGACGTCTTAAATGCAACTGAAATTTATTGGTTTTTAAGCGGACAAGGCGGATAAGGCGGACAAAAAATTATGGTTATCAATAATTTCAAATTTCAATCGCACTGGTTTTCGCGAATCATCCTGATCAAACAGAAAAAAATCAGCGTAATTGTTAACTGTATAAGATGTTTCTTGTAGGCAAGGCATAATATTACTTTGTTGCTGTAGATTACCTTTTCTGATATTACATTTTGAGATTTCTAATTAAATTGTTAAAGTTACATTGTTTGTCAAAAAAATGAATTGTGGATATCCCCAAGTCTTAATAAAATTCATATTGTTTAACGAACCGCGCAAAAGACTGAAGAATACTTAATATCTAATTCTGATGATTGAAATTCTAGATCATTCAGAACCAGAGAATAAATTTTTTTTTATAAAACTAAAAATAAAAAAATGTTTCCATATGGTACAGAGTTAATTGGACTCCTTGTATATATATATATATATATATATATATATATATATATTAAAAAAGCGAAAAACGCTTGTAGTCAACGCTGATCAGTTAGACACACAAAACACAACTATTTGGGTGTGCTGCTGAAGATAGGACAAAGTACTCTTTTTAGTCTACCAAGCTTTCGCAAATCTTTATTTGCATCATCAGGGTGCTACAATAAACAAAATTAGTACAAATTACAAAATAAAAATTATTTTGTACCTTACACTAATTGAAGTTAGTTGTCATGATGTTTATAAAATGAAATGAACAACTCATCTGACTCCTACAAATAATGGCGAAAACTAACCAAAAAATGTAAAAAAATTGCTTTTAAAAGCACTCTAATTGTGGAATCTTTGTACAAGTCATTGAAAGATAAAATACAGGAAACTGTATTTAAGCATTATGATGCATTCTGTCACAATAAATGCATTGCTGATTACTTCAAATTTAAAAATTTCCGCCAATGATGCCATAAAATGTAAAGCTTTGCACTTGTAAAAGATTAAGTTTCCTTCGACTTCAATGCACTAATAGCACACACTTAAGTTTTTAGCTTTTCCTATTTTTTAGACATTTTATATTTACTTCCTGTCCAAAATCGTCTATTATTTTCAAGATAGTCAAATAACGCCAAAACAGTAAGACTTAGACCGAATGTATGCTTAACAAATTATCTCGAGAATTCAATGAGAAATATAAAAATGCAATGAAAATCAAATAAAGAAGTTGGAACTACTTTCGATATAAACAAAAATAGCACATGTTGTCAAATATTTTCATTTTAAAGTTCACTATCGAAATCCTATGTAACTAAATTTTTAGATCCCAAAACCATTTAGATTGGCAGATACATCTAATAGGCCACACTGTGAGACATATTAATATCTCAGTTAAATTTTAAAGCCACTTGCTTAAAATAATTTCTGAATTTATTAAATTATCACATAAACGAGAAGTATAACAGGTACGAGGCAATCTTTCGCATTAGAAACCAGGCAAAAATCCCGGTGATGAGTTTACCTATCTGCGGTGATGAGTTTACCAATCTCCAAAGGATGCCGGTGATCAGTTTACTATATCTCCGAGGGTCTAATAATTTTATGGGGGGCTATATAGTGATGAGTTCGTACACGTCCGTGAGTATGTACCAGTTTCAATAAAGCGATGGAAAGCTAACGGTACTGTAGTTCTCGGAATACTTATAGTTTCGGATACATAAACTTGACTTCTTCCGTCTTGTAGCAATGCAATAATTCGAGCAACATTTACTGTAGATAACACCATATTTTAATAATTCACTTAGTCGAAATCCGCGTTTGAAAAGCTAAATTACTGTTTAATTAAATTTTTTCAACTTAGAAGATAAACAGCGACTACAGAAAACAACAACATAAACGTCAATACAGTGCATAAAACTTCCAATGAATTTTTTTTTCCGAAATTTATAGTGTGGCCACTTTTTTTGCCGCTCAGTGTATATTTAACGGCTGGTTAATCGATAGAAATTTTAAGTTATACTTAGAACCTAATCTTCTTTTATTTTATATATAATAATTAAACCAATTTGGGTTTATGTAATTGTGTATATTATTAATATGTAAACTATATAGTACATAAAGTTGTGGTCGTACAAGTAAATTTAATATTATAATTATCCAGAGATGGCAATCTAAGATTGTTTGTACAGTAGTGAATATTCTGGTACATCTCAATGCCCGTAGATCTGAATCAGAACTTATCTCAAGGATTTCATAATAAAGACAAGAATAAAAGATCATGAAAAACTACAAAAATACAATAATCATTTACTTCGATTACTTCTTAAACTCTGTATTAATAGAAAACTAAAAAGACGTTTATAGGCAGACCTACGACGGTAGCAATAGACTTATCGCTGGACAGGGCTTCATTGAATTTATCGTCTTCATTAATGTAAAGCCTTTAAGTTCTGTAGTTGTCGAAATAGCATATATAATAGCATATATTCATTACTGATAAATGTACCTACTATTAAAAAAAATAATAAAAGAAAGAGGTAGATAAAGAATTAATAATTAAATATTATTTACACGTAAAAAATGTATTTTGTTACATTCTAACGATTTAATGTGTAGAGAATAAACCATCTAATGAATTTTATCACTTCTGTTAATGCTTTTATAAATAATTTATTACTTATCTCTTTTTTCTTTTTATAATTCGAATTTATCGAAAATTACGCCACTCCTATTGCAATACACGTATAACCTCGATTTGCGGTTGAGTTTTTATTGGTGCAAACTTTTACAACACGTTCAATAAATCTTAGTAAACTTTTCCTAAGGATATTCTTTATGAGAACCGTAAAGTTTATTTAAGGAGATAGAAAAACGAGACAGAAAGTCAATAAGCTCCCGCAGGGTAAAAAATTTAACACACAAACCAATCAGAGCCAACCTTCGAAAACAGGTCCGATAATAGGATTTTCTGGATTAGCCAAATATTTGGTTTGTAGAAGGTATTAAAACTGTACGATCTCTCTCTTAATAGGGATTCATTAGAAAGGTATACTTGCAGGAAAAGAAACTGTTAAAACTTTGTTTATTTATTAGCTTAAAGTGGAGAGATAAGTTAGGCGAAAATTCAATATTTCGCAGTATGAATATGTCACTACTTTTTATAGACCAGGTCATTTAGATCAAAAAATACCGGAATAAATCGATTTTTTAATATACACCTTTGGACAAGGCGAAAAGCCAGCTCAGGTTGGTTCGGAAAAATATTCCCATGAGATTTTGTTGCATAACAACTTTCATAAGATACCCTAAAATAAGGTGTAAGAGGTCGCCTAGGCGAAAAGTTGTTCAAAGTTATAAATAATTTATAACTGAGAAAAACGCAAAATTACGATTTCAAGGCTCAAAAACACTAGTAAAAACCATAATTTTTGAATTCGTCAAACACCTAAATTCAAGTTCAAACCGTGTTCTATCATTTCCCAATAAGTATTTGGGGCCGATTTTATTTTATATTATTGTTTTTTAACGTTTAGGAAGTGCTTATGACAGGACGGGCTCTCAGGCTGCGGGTTTATAAGATAAAGAAACAAGATCTAGAGCACAAATGTTTCTAATTTAAATTCTCATTGTACAAATCCGCACCCGCCTTGCCATACGTGCTTCATTATCAATTAAAAAACAAAGGTTTAATATTTATTTACGCACCAAGGGTGTTATTAAGATGATGACGCCCGAAGAGCAACATAATCCAGCCAGGGGACCTCTGGCCGCCCACGGGATGTATATTGCTCGATGTCATTAATTAGTATATTCTCCTTTATTTATATCCGTCCTAAACCAGGTACCTAAAAGACCTTTACCTACTTCATAATCGTACTGAGGAATCTCTAAAACGCCCGAGTCCTCTGTTTGCATTAATTTAGTGCCCAAAACCCTCCAAACTCCATAAGATGATGCGCCTGAACAATAACATGCCTTCTTGGGTCGGTTCTGAAGACGTATTAGTATTTAATGACTCCAAAAACTTTCGATTAACATCTGGTACTTATTTTTTATAAAATTCGATATGACCCCACAGTTTGGTATACCAAAGAGAAACCGATAAAGAATAGAATGGATCAGACAGAAATCCAAGGTCACTGATATATTCCATACGACAATAGATGTTCCACTAGAATTACACTATGGTCGTAAGAAGACGTCTAAATTTAAAATAGGACTTCTTCTTCTTGATATGCCTATCCGTTACGAATGTTGGCGATCATCATGGCAATCTTTATCTTATCTAGAGCAACGCGGAACAGCTGCACATATGTTGTATTGAACCAGATTCTGAGGTTCTTTAACCAAGATGTTCTTCTTCTTGCTTAACCTCGTTTTCCAAATATTTTTCCTTGCAGGTTGGTTTGAAGGAGAGCATATCTGGATTCATTGATGGATGATGGAACAGAGTCAGACGGAACAATTTTGGATATAATAGTGTACACTGGCCAGAGTTGGTAAAGATGATGCCTAGAAAGTAGTAAAACAATGAATGCGAAGTTATCTAGATAACGGACACTCCCTTTATATGGATAATTTTTACAAGTTACCGTTTCCCTAATATTTTCCTGGATATAAATACTTTTTGTAGAGGTTCTCTTCGTAAGATCCGGAAAGGTTGGATGTCGTATATGCAAAGTTAAAAGCAAGTGAGACAAAAAGTTAGTACCTTATACCTATACTTATATTCATTTCTACTGAATTTAAAAACCAAATAGTACAGGGGAAAAATAAAAGAGGTCTAGTGCAAGAAAAACCAGTGTCTATCGTTCAATACAACAAACTTATGGGTAAAACAGATCTTCGAGATTAGCTAATGCCATACTATCTAGTGACATGAAAGGCATTACGATGGTATAACAAACTCGCCATTCATATTCTTCAGTTATACTTGCATAATGCTCATAACCTTTTTAACAAACATTCTGGTAGGAATCTTCCACTCGAGCAATTTAGACTTGCAGTTTTGAAAAAACTGTTGCCAACAATAACATCCTCATTGCCAAAAACACCCTCTTTTACAATTAATGTAAGCAAAATTGGACATGCACCTGCACTCTTAGAAAAAAATGTCGTATGTACACGAACAAGATGATACGAACCTCCATTAGAACTAAGAAGGTCATTTTTAGCTGAAAAAATGATTATTAAGTCAATAAACAAAAACTCACCATTCATTAGCTGCATATATAAATTAAACAAATACGACCTAACTAAGCCTTTTTGGATTCATAAAAATTCTCCTATTATTTGTGATGGATTAAGAAACGTGACCTTAAAACCAAAAACAAAGGTAGCGACCGACTACTTTGATCACTTTGTTTCCTGTGATGTGAATATACCCTGTGATGTGAGTTAGGATCATTTATTAATATAGTCATAAATCAAATTTTAGAGGAATATCCAAACTACGTCACTATATACACTGATAGATCAAAAAACACCGATGGTACAGGTTGCGCTTTACCTGCGCTTTTAAAAACACAACCAAGGACATTATTTTTAGCATCCAAGCAGTACTTAAACATTTACAAGATCAAAATAAATATATAAAATTCTTCTGGGTCAAAGCACACGCAGGAATAATAAACAATGAAATTGCAGATCAAATTGCCAAAGAAAGCATAGTAATGGGGAAACAAATAAATAACGAATTAACCACAGATGAACAAATAATCATAGCAAAACAGAGAATGATGAAGAAATGGTCCTATTATGGCAAGAGTACAGCTTTACAAATCCAACACGTTACATTAGGCTTAAAACCAAATTAAGGAGAAAACCTTGGTACAATGAGTACGATTACAGTCGAAAAAGTATAACTACTATCAGCAGAATGAAGTTTGGTCACGCGTGTTATCCAGCACATTTGTTTAAAATAAAAATACTTAAGAGTGATCTTTGTGAAGTCTGAGCTTAATCTAATGAACTTCTCAGAAAACTTTTAAAAAGAAACATTGAAAGCCCATTAATTTATATTTAAATGGGAATAAGCCACAATTAAAGGTTAAAATACGTTTATTTCCGAAGTGGAAATTGAAAGGTCAATAAACGTATTTTAACCTTTAATTGTGGCTTATTCCCATTTCATTATAAATTAATTTAAAATGCCACAAGAAAATAGCTTCAGAACAATATTGAAAGCCCATATAATATACTGCATCTTCTTGCTTTAGACAGAGAAGAAATTTACGATTGTTTGCTGTCTTTCATATCTTTGATGTATAAAACATTGCACAGTTTTTTTTTGGATATGTTTTATTTTATCTTTGATGAATAAATTTTGATTTTCATAAATATTTAAATTATTTTATTAAGACGTTCAAGTGCTTCCCCGCATATTTTTTGCAAAAATAGCGCTTTGCAAAACATACTAAAAAAATATTATTTTGGCTAACAGTGGGATATTTACACTACAATAACTTAAAAGTTTTACTTTTTTTTTAAAAATATAAAGGTATTTTTCGCTAAAAAATACCTTCGCATGTGCGTATTACTTTCATTTGTATGCCGCAGCAAAAAAGTTTTAAGGATTCTCCTTGGTTCCAATACAGGTTTTAAATAATGTGGAGGTATTTTTTATCTAAGTTTTGCTTCTGTATTTCATCCAATAATTTACCACGCCGAAGTCTATACAAAGACTTTTCGTAATATACTAAGCACATTATGTACTTGTTTCTGGTGATTAAGGCCTTTTTATATTAGAATTTGTATTAAAAAAAGAGGCTCACTTTTGAAGTCGCTCCTTTAATAAATTGATCTACTGTAATAAGAATCACGCTTATTCTTAGTCTACAAAACTTCCTTAAATCTTACTCTGAATTATGAGTCGTAATATCATATTTTCACCTTCTCATCACGTGACACAAGTATTTGTATAGTGGTGATTAGTTTTGTATCAACATGATCAAGGTATGAAAAATTGGATGTTGAGCCATATTCTGAGAAAAAAATATATGGAATATTTCAACTAATTTTTCAAGGAAAATTGACTGCAAGAGCTAAATAAGTTACAAACAATTGTCGTGGCTACGGACAGTGCACTATAGGTGCACGGCACTTTAAAAGGAAGATTAGTTCTGTTTCTGTTCCAACCCTCTTCCCAGCATTTATTTGTAATTTTTTTTTTATGGCTACGGCAGTTTGCCATACAGCCAGTTACATGATTTTTTAATCTCATTAGGCGCAGTAAAAAGTTTGTGGTAATTTGCAATCGAATAGACTAAAATAGATAAATTTAAAGTTAGGAAATCAGTACAACATTTAACAAAAAGAAGAGAAAAAATATATATACATACACATATATATCCATAAACACATACAATTAACATGGGTCACTCGCTTCACGTCCAGGGGCCCATCAGGACATTATAATATATAACATACACAGGAGAACTAGGCCACGGTAAATAGGATTAAACATTTAAAGGAGAGAAAACAAAGGTAAAAAGTAAAAACAAATTTTTTTAACTAAAGAAAAATATTACATTTGGTCAAAAAATCGATTATGCAATCGTAAATTAATCTATTTTGAGTCGCTAGGGCAGATAAAACGTTAAACGGAGATTTACCGGTAATATGAACTATATTATTGTATAATAAGGTGGATTCCAAATTATATTTTGCACTACCAAAAATTACATGATCTAGGTCACCTTCTACTCCACATTCCACACAGTTTTTACTCTCGATCACATGAATCCTTGCAAGATGAGCAGGAAAACAAGCATGTGCAACCCTCAGTTCTTGATATATTTAATTTTCTTCTGTATAACCAGAGTTCGAAAGCATCGATTTTTTTTTTATTATTCATTTCTCAAATCCATATATTGCTTTTCTTCTATGTTAAAACTGTCTTCATTTGTATAAATGTCTTCAGTTGTTTATTTTTAATGAATGCTTATTTGATTCATTGACTTAAGTTTCCAAGTACTGATATTTTTGAAGTTATACTTCTATACGCGCGTTCCACGTTGGAAATTTGTATGGGAGTGAATCTGTGAAATCATTACATATGTAAGATAATGAGTAAGAGAGAGACAGAAGATATATTTTCTCTCTCTTCCTCTCTCGAATATAAAAATGTTCCTTTTGTATATATATTTATTATTATATATTATATGTATATATATATATATATATATATATATATATATATATATATATATATATATATATAAAATATTTATTAATATTATTATTTATGTGATATGTCTTGTATTATTTATTAAATATTCATAATTATATTAGTCTTTTGTATTTCAAAATAATAATCTCAATAAATCACTGTATGATCCAGAACTGTCAATTTTGAAATCCGTTTGTGTCATGTCCTCGGTAGTATAGTAGTCAGTATCCTTGCCTGTCACGCGGGAGACCGGGGTTCGATTCCCAGTCGGGGAGGACTTTTTTATTACTATTATTACATGATAAATTATACATATGCGTTAGTAGAAAATTTATGTATATTATTGTGATTTTTAATTACTGACGAATATTGCATTTTAATTCGTATTGTATTAATATATTGAATTATGTTGCACTGTATTGTAGTGTATTTTTATGTATATTATTGTCATTTTTAAATACTTATGAATATTGCATTTTAATTTGTATTGTATTATTATATTGAATTATGTTGCAGTGTATTGTATTGTATTTTTATATTAATAACAAAATAAACAATGAATTTTACTGCAGAGTATGTGTAAAAAAATTTTTGCATTCAACTCCTTTCATACATATCTAAAAATAAAAATATACATTTTCATCAAAATATTGATTCAATTCTTCATTTACTATACTCCTATTACAGGTCAAATGTTGTTTATTAATTGTTAGTAAGTTGTTATTAATTCTGTTTCTCTTTCTGCTATGTGTTACCTATAGCATTACATATATGTAATGATTGTGCAGATTGACTCCCAAATAAATTTATAACTGCGAATGCGTGTATAGAAGTGTAACTTCTACCCGCAGTCCCACTGGACTGCCACACCCGTTTTTTTTTATTTATTCTATCAACCATTTATTGTTGCATATTTTTTGATCCTTTTATTTCGTCTTTTACCCTTTACATGAATTCCCATCATAACACTGTATCTTGTCTTTAAGACCATTCTAAATCCAACATATTTCGCACTTAAGATAGATACAACTCTGTATTGTCTTCAAGAATAATTTTTTTTTGCTAAAAATGTATGTAGTAAGAGACTCCTTAAGTCTAAATACGTCGCATTTGCGGGAGTTAACTTTCGTTGGTATAGGTATGAATTCTGATTCAAGCTATTGCTCTGGTATAATGTCATTTTTATAAATGTGATTAAAAATATGAGAAGTTTTATACTATTACTATAAATATAAATATATTTCTATTTCCTATAGACCATAATCTTCTCTGAGATTTGCAAATTTTATTGCATGTTTAATTTCTGTGATAATACCTTATATTTTTTACAACGTTCGGTTTTGTACTATCAATAAACTCCTTTGCTGAAATTCGGGCCCAAATATAATTAGCGGCAAAATAAATGGTTAAACTGGCCAGACAGTCTAGCAGATACGTGACTAAACTACGTGTACTAATTAGGTGTGAAAACATGGGTTGCGTAGTCAACAAGAATTATTTAACCCTTTGTAAAATAAGGGTCCCCATAAATTTATTTTTGACGGTAAATAATTTATCCAAGATTGGCACACAAAATATGTATATTTAATATTTATAATTTAGTAAACAGTATTTATATTTGTTAACCTTTATCATTATCCTTACCAGTGGCGGACCAAGACTAAAGTGGGCCCTAGGCAACATTGTAATTCTGGGTCTATTTTTCAGTCATGGCACATTCTTTGCGTTTGGTAGTTTAGTTTCAACGCATATAGTATATCTTCTTCTTCAAGTGCCATCTCCGCGGCGGAGGTCGGCAATCATCACAGCTATTCGGACTTTTGAGACGGCTGCTCTGAAAAGTTCATTTGATGTACATCCGTACCACTGTCTCAGGTTGCGCAGCCATGACATTCTACGCCTCCCTATGCTTCTCTTTCCTTGGATCTTTCCCTGTATAATCAGTTGGAGCAAGGTGTATTTATCTCCACGTGTAATAATATGTCCGATATAGTATATAGTTCTACTTAATTATCGAATCCCAAACAAAAAAGAAAAAAAAATAATATACATGTACAAAAATTAAATAAATATAGTTTATTGAAACAAACAATAGTACATAAACAAATATACCCAGATTGATTTGTTATATTGCCTTTTTTCTCAATTTTAATTCTGCAAAACCGTCAATTAGTTTATCATAATTAATAAAGTTACTAAATAACTCTTTCTATATAAAGTAATGATATACTATTTAATTTTTTAATTTAATCAGAATTGTGTTTAAATTTGGGAATATTGCAATAATATTATTTCTCTGAATAAATTAGTACATGGATACTAGCACAGGTTAAATAATATTTTCTTTACTATCACATTCACGAAAAGTTGTTTTGAATTTATTGTTAATAGTTTTATATCCCTCAGATCTTTATGCGGTCAGTAAAGAATCGCACAAAACAACAAAAATTATTATAGTTTTAAAATATTGTTTGACACTGAATCTTATTTCATGTTCTGCAATTTCATCACGAAATAGTTTTCATATTTTCTGCCGTTTTTTATCAGTAGTACAAAATATGCAATATCTTTAACTTTTTCTGTTTCTTTTAAATGAATCTTACTCAATGAATCATATATTAAAACTGCTGTATTTATTTATTCGCCTTTTTGTTGAAGTCTGAGGCATTTATTTTCTCTAAAATCTTTTCCCACATAGTAAGTAATAGTACATACGCAAATGTATCAAGTTTTTTATGTGATTTGGCAGCTTATGACCTTTTTAATGGTTATTTATCTTTGTTTGAGTAAAAATAACGTACACAATGTTTAATTTCTTCATAATTTTCCTTTAAATATATCACAGCATCGGAAAGAGCAGACCACCTGGTGTCACAAATAGGTTTAATACTCAAGTATTTGCCCGTACAAAATGTAGAACCACTTATATTATACAGAACTTATGTATGTGTATATGTAGAAAAAAAATACATACAATTCCTGATCGATATTAAAAAAAGTTCAAATTTTCATTTTCCATGAAAATTTCGGTAGCCGCGTTTTCAATAAAATTTTAAAATGATTGGCGCATGATATGAAATAGACAGAAAAATATGTTTTATTCTGGATTTAAGTCCCTTATATTTACCTGACATATTCAACGTATTATCATAACGCTATCCCCGACAGTTAGTGATGGAGTTAATATGGTCACTTGAGTTTTTACACTCTGACAATTTTTTATGTACATTTTTCCAATCATGATAAGCATGGAAACGCTTGTCCAACCTTGTCGACTCCAACGATTCATCAATCAACGATTTGGTATAATTTAGACACGTTTCAGTAATAATTATAAGTATTACGTTTTTCTGTTAAGTAAAAACAAAAATTAATTATAAAAATTAAAAAGTAAAATAAAAGTAACCTAATTATGAGAGGCTTACCAATAGACACAATAGAAGCAGAGCAACTGGAGAACTTCATAGAAACAAAAATGGGAGTAAAATCAGAAATAAATAGGGTACAGAAGATAAATGAAACAATGTGTGTTATCGAATGTAAAAAATTCGAAGATAAAATGAAAATACTGAAAGCCAAGGGTAAACTAATAAACTATAAGCAACATAGAGTATATATAGAATGTGATCTAACATTAAAAGAGATAGAGATACAAAGAAATCTTAGGAAGATAGCAGCAGATGAAAAGACTAATGGGAAAAGGACAAAAATTGGATATGGTTTCATAGTTATTGAAGGCATTAAGTGGAAATGGAATCAAAAAACAAGCCAGATAGAAAAAATAACATACAATACAGAACCAACTAGTTAAAAAAACTAGCTAAAGAAAACACAATAACGGACCGAGAAACAAAACAGGCACAGAACAGGGACATGAGCAGATCTAAAGATAATAACACAAACGGGAGTAAAAACAAATTGAAGTACAACTTAAACACAGAAAAGAACAAAACAATTTGGAAAATGGCATCATGGAATGTGAGAGGTATAAATGGGAAGGAAATAGAACTGGGGGAAGAAATTAGAGATAAGAACATTGAAATAGTAGCTATAACAGAGACAAAGAAAAAAGGAAAAGGATCAATAATATTAGAAAACGGAATGTTACTAATATACAGTGGAGTGGAAGAAACAAAGAGAGCTCAGGCAGGAGTAGCGTGCATGATAAAGAAGGAGAGTATCAACAAAATAAAAAATTGGATATATTACAACGAACGTATACTAAGAGTAGACATAGATATGGATACAGAGGAAACCAATACAAACCTAATCATATGTTATGGACCAGATGAAGACGCAACAAAAAACAAAAAGAATGAATTCTGGGACAAATTACAAAAAGTGATAAATGATTGTACAGAGAAAATTCTGATCACAGGAGACATGAACAGTAGAGTGGGGAAAGAAACAGAAAAATGGAACAATGTCATCGGACCTTATGGGGAGGACAAACTAAACAAAAATGGAAAATTACTACTCGAATTCTGTCTAGACAATAACCTGGTGATTATGAACACACACTTCCAACATAAAAGGATACACAAGATGACAAGAGAAGTCAAATCAAGAGACGAACAATCAATTATAGACTATACTATAGTGCAAAAAATAGAGAAGAACTGGATAAGAGACGTAAGGGTAAAAAGGAGTTATGAAATTGGTAGTGACCACTATCTACTAGAAACCACATTCAAAAGCAAAAGAAAAGAAATGAAAAGAAATGAGAACATAAACAGAAAACACAAAGAAATAATAAAAATTTATAAACTAAGGGAAGAAACAACAAGAATAAGATACTCAGAAGGACTAGAGAAAGAGATGGATAATGAACATGAAATAACAGAAACAATAGAAGAAGAATGGGGAAAATTTAAAAATGCGATGATAAAAACAGCTAAATCAATATGTGGAACCACAAGAAATAACAACAGAGGGAAACGAACATCTTGGTGGAACGATGAAGTGAAAAGAGAAATAAAAGAAAAGAAGAAATTATGGAAAGAATACATCCAAGACAAAACACAACAAAAATATGAAAATTATAAGAGACAAAGAACAAAAGTTAAAGAGATAGTTAAGAAAGAGAAAAAGAAAAGTTGGGAAAAATTCGGGGAAAAAATGGAAGAAAACAGCACAGAAAACGTAAAATTATTTTACAGAACACTGAAAAACCTAAGAAGCAACAAAGAAACGAAACTGAAACAAATAATGAACAAGGAAGGAACAATAATAAACGACGATAAGACAATAATGGAAAGATGGAGGGAACATTTTCAGCTGATACTGAATGGAAATCAAGCGAATACAATGGGGAAGGAAAGCCACAACAGGAGAGTATCCATAAGAAACACGGAAAATCCAGAAACTATAGAAAAAGAAGAACTGGAAGAAGCAATAAGAAAGATAAAGATTGGAAAAGCAGCAGGAAGCGATGAAGTAGCACCAGAAATGATGAAATATATAGGAGTAAAAGCAAAAGAAAAATTGTTATACATATATAACCTAATATGGAAGAGAAAAGTAATACCCAGAGAATGGACAAATGCAGTAATTATACCTATATACAAGAAAGGAAACACAAGAGACTGTAGGAACTATAGAGGTATATCACTACTATGTGTAGCAGCAAAAGTATACGAAACCATAATAGAAAGGAAAATTAGAAAAGAAATAGAACATAAATTAGAGGATGTACAAAGTGGATTCAGGAAAGGACACATCACACAAGACCATCACCATGCAACAAGTAATAGAAAAAGCCTTAAAGAAAAATAAAGAAATACATCTGAGCTTTATAGACATGGAAAAAGCATTCGACTCAGTCAAAAGAAAAGATATATGGGAAAGCCTAAAGAAGAAACAAGTAAGTGAAGAACTGATAGAAGCAACAAAGAGTATATACATGAAAACAACAAATACAGTAAGAATGTTAAATATACAGTCAGAACCATTCGAAACAACCCAAGGAGTTAGACAAGGGGGAAGCCTCAGCCCAGTACTATTCATAAATGTAATAGATGAGATAGTAAAAGAATGTAAGAAAACATTCAAGAAATACTGCATCGATTGAAACAGAATGCAAATGATAAATGCTGAGATGTGTATATTTGCAGACGACATAGTATTAATTGCGGAAACTGCAGAAAAACTGAAATACAACTTAGAGAAATGGAACCTAGAAGCAAGCAAATACAACTTAAACGTAAACAAAGAAAAGACTCAAATAATGAAAATATCAAGGAAACAAGGGACGGAAGATCAAATAGAAGTAATGATAGACCAACAAAAAATAATACAGACAAATTCATACAAATACTTAGGAACAGTAATCAACAACAAAGGAGACATCGAGGATGATCTTAACAACAGAATGGAAAACACAGGAAAACTATTCCAAGCACTAAATAGAGGATTCCTTAATAACAAAGAAATATCAACTAAGACCAAAATGACAATATACAAAACAATATATAGACCTACAGTGACATATGGAGCAGAAAATTGAATATTAAACAAAAGACATCAGAGCAGAATTCAGGCAGCAGAGATGAAATACCTCAGAAGAACGATAGGAGTAAAAAGAACTGATAGAATCAGAAATGAAGAAATAAGAGAAAGACTCAAAATCAAACCGATACTCAAGTCAATCAAAGAGAAAAAATTGGCATGGTTCGGACATCTAACCCGGATGGACAATAATAGACAAGCTAAAAGAGTGTGGGACGCCAAACCAATAGGGAAGAACAGAAGAGGAAGACCCATTAAAGAATGGAACAGTGACATCTCGCAGATACTGCAGAGTAAGGGTAAGACTTGGCAGGAAGCAACACAGATGGCATCCAATAGGAAGGAATGGAGAAAGTTCGTTAAGAGCTAGGACACCTCAGAAGACTGTCAAATATTGTAATGTAATGAATTGTATTTTAAACGGCCCAACACCGAAAGGTACAAATGGGTCTACTGATTAAGTAAAGTAAGTAAAAGTAAAGTAAAAAGTAAAAACCTAATTTTCGGGCCCAAAAAATTACGGGCCCTAGGCACTTGCCTAGGTTGCCTAGGCCTTAGTCCGCCCCTGATCCTTACGCTTTCCTAATATTTTCATATTGTATGTCTGAAATGTAATAGTTTGCTTTTCATTCTATTGTTATCTTGTGTGTGTTTATAATTGCTTGATGTGTAAGATTATATCTGTTTCACCATTTTGCCTCGAGATATGTCTAGCTAATTCTTGTTTTTTTTTTCTGGTAAACTTAATAGAATTACCATTTTTCAAAGTAAAAACGTTAGACGTCACGATTTATACAATGTGACGTCACTTGTATTTAAAATTTCCCGAACATCAACCTCAGAATTTATATTTCCCTAAAACAGCTAATAATACGACACCCATACGGAACTGCTCGATCTTTCATAGGCGTCAACATGGTATAATAATCAGAAAAATGCAATAATGATTATATTGGGAATTTTAGAATTATATTGATTCAATAACCAAAAATATTTGTTATCATTAATAATATAAATTTTATGAAATAACTGTTTAAGTTTAATATTTTACAAAGTAATAATTTTAATTAAACAGATTAGACAATCGTACACAACTGATACGAAAATGCTTTAAAATTCAATGTCAGTTCAGCGTTTGGTAAAATTGTTTAAAGTGTTGCCGCTTTTTTAGAGTAAGAATTTTGTTTATGTTTTGAATTCTTACACAATTTGATTCACAATATATTACATATTAACAAATTGTATTTATAAATAAGTACATATTTAATTTAGCTTAATAGCTTTAAAAACTAATTATTCTTGTATATTGTGATTGTGCTATGCCAAAAACAACTGAATAGTCTGTAGAAAGCTGATAAGCTTGAATAGATGATTTTGAACAAGAACGTTTTTTGTGAATGTGAACACGAAAGAACTTTTTTGTTCACATTCACATTTTAAATATTAATGCTCTAGAGAGCATTAATAGTTAATAGTAGCGACAGGTAAGTTTAAAATATAGAATATCTAATTTTGTATTTAAATGTTTTCTTATGTATTTTAGTTTGTTGCAGTAGTCTTAAAACTAAGTGTATCTACTGTTAATAATATTTCTCAAGCTGTTAAAAATAATAAACTTTTAAAATTAATTTTGAAATTTTAAAAATGTAATTATTTTCTTTATTTTAAAAATCCAATTGACTAGTGCATTGTATTCTTAAATGGTTGACAGTTTGAAAATTGCTCACTTATTAACTATTCTGATGTTTTGGCAACACAGTGGGGCTCGGACGTCGTAAATCTTGAACGACGTGATCTCATTTTTATAAAAAATTCTATATGTATTGTTTACAATTTTTCAACAATTACTTAAAATTTGCACTAGTAGTCCCTCCTTTTACTGCTAGATACCTAACTTAATTTTTAATTTATTTATTCACAGTATTGCCCAAAATAAACAGTACTGAAACTAAAACATAGATGTCTCTTTGTGCGCGCTGCCATATTCAAATTAAGTAGTATAGACCTGTCAAGTAACCATTAAACAATTAAATATTAAGGCCTAATTGTTAAAAATGGTGTTAAGTACAGAGGAGAAAGTGTTTTTTTGTGGAGCATTATTTTCGCTCATACGGAATCGGCCAACGTAATAGTGCAAGCTTGCAATACGTGTGTGATCAATTCACACAACGGTTTAATAAACGTTCTCCAAGTAATACTGTAATTTTGAAGGTTGTTGAAAAGTTTAGAAATACGGATAATGTATTGTGCCAATGAAAAGGAAACTCAGGGCGTCCCAGGACAGATAACAACAATGATCACCATGAACGTGTTTTTGAGTGAATCTTGGAAAATCCGAAAGCCAGACAGACAAGAACAGCGCTGCATCTGGGCTTAAAACGAACTTCGTTGCAAAGAATCCTGAAGCAGCTGGGTGCATTTTCGTATATGATTCAGGTACATCAACAATTACATCCCAGGAATTATTACAGTAGAATGGAATATTGTGCCAGAATTCTTGCATTACAGTATGAAAATCCTGAATTTTTGAAAAATGTATGGTTTTCAGACGAAGCACATTTTCATTTGTCAGGCCATGTAGATCATCGCACAAATCGATTTCTGGGCTTTGCCAGACCAGATGACGTTCAAAAATTCCTTAACATAGCGCAAAAGTGAGTGTCTGGTATGCAGTTTCGGGACACGGAATCATTGGTCCATACTTTATCAAAGACAATGCTAGGCAAGTCACGCTTAATCAACAGAGGTACATACGAATTTTAACACGCTTTATTCCTGATCTACGTCAATTTTGTCGTGCACGTAATTTGGCATTTCGAGTCCAATTTTTCCAGCTGGATGGAGCAACTTGTCATATTGCTGTTATTTTCCAAACAAATTCATTTCACGATTTACTGATTTCCCCTATCCTGCACGTTCTCCAGACTTAACATCTCCAGATGCATACATTTGGGGCATGGCTAAAACTGCCGTTTTTAACGGGTACCAAAAACCATCAATGAGTTAAAGGATACCTTTAGAGCCTTCTTCGCGGACTTGAGGCAACCTTTATTCCATAAGATTACGAGAAATCTGGAATATCGGTATGAAGCCTGTCTTAAGAAAGGAGGAGATCATTTAGAACATGTCGTATAGTGGCAATAATATGTATTTTTTAAAACAATAGAACAATTACAAGTTCAGTACTGTTTATTTTGGGCTATACTGTATGTTAGTAAGGAGTCTTGAAAACAAAAGGAGTTGCCGATATCGCTCTAGCAATAAAACTCCGAGAAGTGTCCACTATTTCCTAACAAACTGTTTGGCGGCCAAAGTAAAAGGTAAATTTCTGAGGTCTTAAAACTGAAACATATTAGTTAAGGTTATAAAAAGGTTGTTACTTCTTCTTCTACGGCACTACAGCCCAAAATGAGCCTTGGCCTCCTTTATTTTTTGCCTCCACCCTTGTCTGTCTGTGGCTGCTCTTCTCCATACACGGACTCCTAAAAGTGCTTGTGCGTCGCTGCTTACTGTGTCTTCCCAGCGCTTTCTTGGCTTTCCAACTGGTCTCTTTCCCTGCATTCTGGCGTTCAGTGCTCGTTTTGGTAGCCTATCCTCTCCCATTCGTATCACATGTCCGGCCCATTGCAATCTTTGTATTCTAATGAAGTCTGACAGGGGTGTTTCCTTATACAGTTGATAGAGCTCGTTGTTATATCGAATTCTGAAGATTCCGTTTTCCCTCACAGGTCCTAGTATTCTCCTCAGTACTTTTCTTTCGAATGTGTCGAGTTTGTTTTTGGATGTTTCTTTCAGGACCCATGCTTCGCTGCCATAACATGCTATTGGCCGAATTAAAGTTTTATAGATTTAATATCGAAAATATAACAAAAGTCATAAAAAATAACCTTAACATTAAAAGCTAAACATTAAGAGTTTAACATTAAAAGCTAAAATTTTGGCAGTTTGTCAATAAAGTTTCAGTTCATGACTTAAAATTTTATTAAGTTTATTATATGTATGTATAATTAACATTGGCCGCATGCCACGAGGAATTTTTTTCAAGCTAATAAAAACATAATTGTATTGTTTTTTATATATTTTAAAAGAATTAAATGTTTGAAACACTAATTTAAAGCAAAAACAAATATCATTTAAAAACAATATATTTTTCTTTATAAAATGTTGCTTTTTTTAAAATAGATTTAATTATTTTCGATTTTTAAAATAAATTTTAATCACTTTTGATTGTTTTATAAAGTACACACATAAATTGATAATTATTTTTATGTCATTCTAGTTTAATATTGTCTTTTTATTGCTTAGTTACCAACTATGTAATAGTGGACTTTATGCCTGCGCGGGCGTAAAGATACAAACAAAAAGATAACTTATTAAAAACAAAACATTATTTAGAACTCACATACAACTGGCAATTCTGAAAGAATCCGGTGATATTTAGATTACATTAGGAGTTCAAAAGTATCTTACATTTTCACGGTTTCAGTTTGATACGTTTGACAGTATTTCCGTAGCGTAGTAACATAACACGGACGATAGAATGTCTACTAGTAAATATATTGTTAAAATGAAATCGAATTTTCGGATTTTTTAGAACATATTTATTTCTAGATGCAATAGCGAACTAGTATGACATAACAGTTTCTATGCACCGCGGGTATTAATAGATGTATAATGCCCTCGGGCGGATTTCAAACTCTCGGGCCAGAGGCTCTCGGGTTTGTAACATCGTCGCCTTCTGGGCATAAACATCTATTTAATACCCTTGGTACATAAATAACTATTATAAACCTTGTAATCGTTTCAATCCCAAAAAATAGTTTAGATTAAATATTAAATATCCATTTAAAACTATAATATTGGGCATTGATGCAGGAATAATATTTAATCTATACTCAAAATATTTTTAAATGAATTATACCTTTTTATTTATTATTATGAAATTACACAAACAATAATATTATTTTTTTACAGAGAATATAAAAAATATTTTACAAAACAACTTAATATACACAAAAGTAAATAATTCAATAAAATTAATAATTTAGGATTTTAGCTGGTTGTAATATTTTTAAATATGGCAAATATTTTCAACTTGAATATTTTATAATACTTTTTTATGGATATAAATATTTGAAATATATGTTAACTAAAATAACATTTCTGAAAAAAGCAATGTAAATATTAAAAAAAAATAAAGGACAAAAACAATTTAATAAAAAAATGTTTTTTTATAAATAAAATTGGTTTCTTAAGAAGCAACAACAATTTCAACAATTTCAGTGTTCTTTCAAAATATACAAAAAGAGTTAATTTGTTTAAAAAAAGTGGTTGGGTCTGTCTTGGTCTGCCCCTCTTTTGTTTTTTAATATTTGTGCTTATATCTGTGTTGCTTATTCTATCCATCTAGATAATACTTTAAATTCCTTTTAAAAACTTCATCTTATAGCCTGTATCTTGTTTTTTTTCGTTCCGTTTCGTTAGTATCCATGATTCGCTGTCAAAAGTCAGCGTTGTAGCGTTTTCTCTACTCGGCTATTGGTTTTTGCTTCTAGAGATCCTGTTTCTTCTATTATTATTCCTAAGTATGTAAAAGTTTTAATTGTTTTTTTAGTTCTAAGTAATTTTTTTCCTTCAATTTCTATAAAAAAGTTCTTCTCTTATTCTTTTATCGTCTCTTTTATAATTGGTTTATCCTTTTTTGTACCAGTATTTTTTTCTTTTTTTATTTCTTTTTGTATCTTTGTTACTACCATGTAAGCCATGGTAGCTGCCTATTTCGGGTCCTCTGTAGTCTTTTTACTTTTCTATTATACATGTTGATTTCTTTATGTTTTAAAAATTTAATAGTTATTGTCAAATCATTTAAAAAGAACAATTCCTGCAATCTCCTTCCATTGTTATTTCTGGTCATTTCTCCATATGGTCTAATATGGTCATAAAATTTGAGACCCCGAAAATGATCTTTTTTCAAAATGTCCTGAAATTGGGGACTCACCATCAACATTAACAAAACAAAATTTCTAAGAATCAAGGACGAAGAACGAGGCAACGATTGTCGATAAGAGATATAAAAAAAATGCCAAGCATTTAAATACCCAGGGGGCTAGTGATACCGAAGGACAAAACATCAAAATGGCACATTCAGCAGAAAATACAATATGGCCGAAATGTGATACAAATACTAAACTCACTACTTTGGTCTACTAAAATTAGTTTATGAACAAAAATGACAATCTGCAAGTCGGTTGTAGAACCAATTTTGAAAGAGCTTATCGGATATCCAGACTTGATAACCTTCCAAATCAAGAAATAAGAAAAAGAACAAGAAGGAATTACAATACCGTAGATTTAATAAAACCCAAACAACTTTTATGGTACAGTCATGTAATGCACATAAAAGACAAATCATGGCCAGAACAGGCCGTAAACTATGTTCCAAGAGACAGAATTAGGAGGAAGAGAATAATTTTACGGTTGGTATCAACTTTGTAAAGATGAATTTTGATAATTTGGTTATGGATTGAGAATCAATGTCTAAAACCAAGTACTAGTGGTGAAAGATTTCAAAAACCTTTAATGGAAAGCTTAAAAAAAGGAAAAAAAATTAACATTTACTAAACGACTACAGTAAAAATCAGTTATCATTTGCTGCACAATTAGGTATCCGAGCGAGTGACAAACGAGATGCCGCTAGGTTGATAAAATAAATATCGTCAACCTCACTAAAACGTGCTTCCACTTAAAAGAAGCAAGAAAAATTTAAGATGTTCAAATAAAAAAGATCATATACACCTAAAGAAGCTTTGGCCCTTTTAAACCAAACAGTTGTTCTGTTCAATTTTATGAGAATGTAAAAAAAGAGACACAAGAAAGGTTTTATTGCATGCTCATGTTATGATTACATAGCAAAGTAGCTTGTATAAGCAACCGTTGAAGGACCCAGAAAGTACAGATGGGTATAAGTTTTTAATGTCGTTATTTTCATTAAAACTTGTGAAAAATCGACAAAGGACCTCGTCATCATTGCCAAAATTCTGTAGAATATTCAAATTTATTTATAAGAAAGAAGGCGAAGCATTGATAAAAGACGAATTGAAAAGCAATTGATAATCAAATTCAAAAAATGTGCAAGGTAACAATAAATCAACTGAAAGATGTTTTATCTGTAACGCGACTTGTTACCTTACATATATTACTAAAGAAACTATATTAAAATGTGCCCCTAATGACTTAAAAGTGTTGTTAAATAAAAGTTGTTATGTGCAAACAGTATTCAAGCCCCTACGACTGGGCCATACCAGGCTTACTCACTCATATGACTCACTTTTTCTCAAGAGCTAAAGCATCTATTTGTGGGTCTTGTAACAAACAACTAACTGTTACACATATTCTTATTGAATGCAAAAAATCTGATTTTATTATTGTAAGTTAGTGGAGAGCTAAGTCGTGGATAGGATTTCTTTTTTGGGGAGAATTGGGAAAACAAACTACGAAAAAGAAATCAAAAAATACTTACAGAGATGTCCAAACACTAAACAAGAAGACTCCTAAACTATTTAAAATTAGGACGCCGTTTAAAAAAATCCCCTTGCTACTTAGAAAGAAAGGTTTTTCTTTCATAAAAATTTTTAAGGGTGAATATCTTTTTAAAAGAAATAATTTTAAACTCCTATAAAGAAAAAAGTTACTTTTTATTTACTTTACTTTACTATTTTTATTTCACATAAACAGTTATACAAAAAAATGTATTTAAATCATCAACAAACAATACATTGAGTTGGACTTTCTATCAAAACAGAATTAAAACTATGAATAAGTACCAAATTACACAAAAGATATACTAACTTCATATGTCGAATATTTAAAAGAAAACTAAAATATGACAATTAGCTGATACATAAAACTTATAGGTATTTATAAACTTTAAATTAACATAAGAGCAAATCTTATTGTATTGACGATGAGTGTTGATTAAGAATAATATAACACAACTACTCGTTTGATTGGCTAATTATTTCTTTTTAAGTAAAGTTTGTTACTTTACATTTGAATAGAAAATGTTGTCCCAGTAACTTTAAAACTAATTGGATCTGAAGCACGGGAAATACAAAATGGAGGCTAACAAATCCTGGGAGAAATCAAACCAAACATACAAACTAGACTTCAGGTTATCCTAGATGATAACAATATGTGTTTATTATGATTAACTCACTATACAAAGACTGCCACATGGCAGATTAAGCTTAAATCACCTACTTTTTACCAAAACTCATGGAATTAAGCAAAACTGCCATTTTTTTAAACTCTAAGAGAACGATGTTTCTCCGTTTAGACTCTGAATTATTTTCCTTGACCGCTATACTACCGAATTTCCGATGATGAACTTCTAACTTACATAATGAAAATGTTCGCCTCTTATGACGCCCTTTCTCGAAGTCGGATTTCTACATTGAAAGCGTCTACTAAAGTGACCTCATCCCCAAAGAGCATTATAAACAGAAGCAAAAATATTCCTGTTTATTTCGTGCGCAAATATCTAGGCGGAACAAATATCAAACAACAGAGTAGTTTGCTTATTATGAACAGACTTAAAATGTTTATATTATCAACCTTGAAGACGCAAAAAGTCTTCAAAAAAAATATTGTCTTTTTAAAAACAATTGGCGTATTTAATAAAATCTAATATGTTTTTGTAGATAATGTATGTAACCTTATACTTATATTGTACCACAAAATTGTAACTTATGTATTGTTCCGTCGCTAATTACCATTAGGTGGATGCAATTTTTTCTCAAATTAGAAAAAAAATTTCAAAAGAACGTTTGTGTACTACATGTTTCTCAATGGTTGCGTGTCTTTTAAAACATTTACTAGGACATATCCTAACTAAATATTTTATTATTTACTGCTAACTAAAAAATCCATGTAGCAACTTACGATATTTTTCCACAAAAATATAATGAAATATCTGGTATATAAGCAAGGATCATTGACAACCTACCTTGCTAAAAAGATTATAGGAATGAATCGGTATTACCAAATCAAACGTTAGCTTTAACAAATTTTAATGATTTAAAACTTAAAGGTCTATTAATATTGTCATAAGTGTTACTGAGATTACTTGTTTCCTTTATTAAACAAATGTTGAACAGTAAAAAAAAGAATCCATTCATTGGTAGATAAAATACTAATATGATAAATCTAATCTTCCCGAAATGTGTGAAAACAAGTTTTAGTTTCTCCGGAACTGTCTTTTAATAATCAAGAAAACGGAAAAATAGATCTAGGTCAAAAAAGGGCTTCTGTTAATTTATTACTGATAGAAATATAAAAACCGCGAGATAAGATAATTTAAAAAATAATCAAAACAATTGAGATTAAATAGGATCATAAATAAAAGTAATATTCTGACAAACGAATTAATAATTTTAAAATAAATGCACTACAAAAATATATACTTTACACACTATCTTTATACGACTAGTGCAGTTTATAAGTATATCAGTAGTCTGCTACTTCTTTGATTCTACGGTATACAAGGAAGGTAATAGCACGTAGGTAATAGAAGGTAAAAGTCACGCTTTAACCACCAATTATTTATAATCACTGGTTTTAATCAAGGTACTCATTTTGTATACTTTTATAAGTGGACTGATTTTAACTGATTTAAGAGACCATGTGCTTGCAGAGTTGCCAAATAATGACAGTGAAAATGAACGGGACGATTCTTTTGATTTCGACCATTCTATAATAGACAAAAACTATGTTATTTCTTCAGATGAATTGTACAGTGATCGTAAGTGCGAGTAATTTATTCGATGATGATAATGAGACAGAAATTGAAAGCGAAAAAATGTCAGAATCTAAAAGTGATAATGAAAACGAGTGGCGCAATATAGATGAGTATGACAATGAAGCTAGTTCGTTAAAACAATATCAAAATATGCCTATATTACATTTTAACATTAAAAAATTAAAATATCCTATTTATTACGCTTACAAGTTATTTGTAACCGATGATCTTTTAGAGAATATTGTTACTGAAACAAATAGATTAGCTCGGAAAATATTGTTAAATATACATCCTTAAAAATCACGTATACGTTACTGGTTTAATTGCAATATAGTCGAACTTAAAACGTTTTTTTTTGCAATATGTATAGTTATGGGATTAGTTGATGGTCCCGCAATAAATCTATATTAGTCGAAAGATCTCACGTTCAGGAACAAGTTTACGAATACTATGAGACGAGACAGGCTTCTTTTACTGATGCGTTGCATTTATTTTTGTAATAATGAGCAGTGCAATAAAAATGATCGGCTCTATAAGTTAGGTGAAGTTTTAAAAGTACTGAACAAACATTGTCAAGCTCTATTAACTCCGGGACGGATTTTGGTAGTTGATGAAAATATAGTACATTATAAAGGAAGACTGCAAATAAAGCAATATTTGTTAAATAAAACACACCCATATGGAATTAATTATGTAAGTTATATACAGGGGATGGATATACTAACAACATAATCGTTTATCGTGGTAAAAATACGACTACTAACGCAAATACTTCTCAGAGCGAGCAGATAGTGTATGATCTTTTTGAACATGTTTTGAACATGAAATGGATAAACAAACGGCCAGTTTTGATGTTAAGTACTAATCCAACCCATACAACTACCTTCATAGAACCAACAGGAAAGCGAAACTGGCGACATGAGCTTGTATTGAAACAAAAGGCAATTATTGATTACAATCCAGCAAAAAAGGAGTAGACTTCAGCGATCAGATGAGTTCTTATTATTTCTTTTTAAAAACAGTTTAAAATGGTACCGTAAACTAGCCTTTGAATGAAACACAGGGATATGTTTATGATTTATTAGTATTCATAAAAAATAATTTATTGTTCTGAAACTTTATTGTTTTTTGTTTAATATCTAAGAATAAATTATTTAGTTTACACACATTTTTGTTTTCAAATATCATATATACTAATAAAATATTAGAAAGTCTTCTGTCATTTGATATTTTAATCTAATTCTGTAAAAAATAGTAGGCTATCTTGCCACTTTAAAACATTCCTAATAGGAAAGCTGATCAAAAAACGAATGACAATGATAAGTTTTTAAATGTTTTTACTTTTAATAATTAATCTTAAAACTCGTTTATAGAACTGGAAAAATATAAAAACTAATTACGTAATTACCGGTCTCCGACGGTCGGTAACGTATAATGTTTGCGCCAAGCTACCGATCCCGGGGGACCGGTATTGCATAGTTCCGTGGTTTACATATTTTAAAGATGCAGTCAACCTATTAAAAATGTCCATTTTATGTTTTCGCCGACTACAGGTATCACACCTTGGTCTTCAGTGTCACAATCAGAAATTCTAGCAATTGCGATATTTGGCCAATTATTACGCACTATAAATGAGAAAAGGAAAACTAGATTCAACGAGTTAAAATGCTAAGACGACTACAAAAAAATTGCGTAGTCACAAGAAGAATCAACGTGAAAAATTTAGAATACATAGACAATATTAAGTATAAAGTTTAAAAACTTATCATGCAAGGAAAGATCAAAGGTAAAATAAGCATAGACCGAAGAAGGATTACCTGGCTGAGAAACTTTCGACAGTGGTATACTTGCAGCTCATTAGATGTTTTGGAGTGGCTGCAACTAAAATACCAATAGCTATTATAATTATTACCAACATCAATAGAAAAGAGAATGAATCACAAGGAAAAGTCGCATTGATTTATTAAAAAGTTATTTATTCAGTGATAAGTTATTTATTCAGTGGAAAAATAAAACAAAAAATACACAAATTTATTTGCGGGCAATATATAAAGGAAACCATCACAGAATTCTATGTTTAAGTGTAAGTTCAGTTGCAATTTTAGTGAAGTATGAGTTTATACATAGGCTAATTTTTTTATCTCTTTACTATCACTTATCTTAGGTGACTTTTATTATGGTACAAGGGTGTATTTCCTACAGCAAGATCAGTAGAGAGGAGTATACGTGGCATCTTGAATCCCGTTTTTATTTTAAGAATGCGGTTGCTGAGCAAAGTCCTAATATTGAGGAAAGTTGCTCTTGTCATTTCTAAAATGTGCTAATATTGAAAGTCAATACTTGAAAGCTTTAAACAGTGATCTTACAAAAGGTAACCAACGTAAGGATGAAATAATATATTTGTTAATATCGAAAAATATTTCTTCAAATGCACCTTCTAGTTGGAACGTTGCCAAATCTTCAGACAAAACAGTTAAACCTCATAATACTAATGTCTGCAAATCTACGAAGAAAGAAGACAATCGCGAAATCGAAAACAATCATGAAACGTTACAGAAAGAAAAATAAGGTAAATGTAAGTTAACTACCGTCTCTAGATCGATTCCTCAACCTTTCAATAAGAATAATGATCTTATCACGAAACAAGAAAAAATTATGACGTCAATCGTTTCCCAGGGAGAAGGGAGAAGGCAGCCTTCAGACAAAGGCAGACGGGAAGAAGTTCGTCATAGAAGCAGAAGACAGAGACAAGCTATTGTAGGCACAAGTACAGATACCACTATAAAAGGTAGCAGCAACAGCTGCTTCTATTGTACATCATTTAAAGCCTCATTTTCCAGAGGTCATTTGTGAGGGGATAAATTCAAGTTATCCTAAATTATATGCATCCTTCAAAGTACGGATACACCAAGAACACTTCAAGAAGGCAATGGATCCTGCATTATGGCCTAAGAACGCTTGTGTAAATACCTACGGTGGCAACCCCAAAATCAGGGGTAAGTTTTAATCCAAATTTAATGCTGTTTAATATTCAAAGCATAAATAGTGATAAAATTTGTGATGTTAGAACTTCCTTCTCATAAGAGCATAAATATTATCTGTTTAACGGAATTATGGGAATAAAATGATTCTATTAGAAAATTTAACATTGAAGGTTTTATCCTAGCAAGTTGTTATTTGCGAGGTAACTCAATAAGAGAAGGATGCGTAGGAATTTGGGTTCGAAAAGGTCCTAATTTTAATAACAAACTCAACTCTAGGATAAAGCAATATTGTGTTGATAAACATTCTGAATTTTGTATTATTTTTTTCATAGACAAGGAAAATAACTCATATGTTATATTAAATTGTTACAGATCACCATCTGGTGATTTAAGTATTTTTTTGAATAACCTCGAAGGTATTTTAAATTATTTATATAAACCAAATATACGTTTTGTAATATGTGGTAATTTTAATGTAGATACCAGAAATATGACTAACGACCATGTTAATCTACTCAATGTTATACTGAATTTTATTATTAATTTTAATCTTGTTAATTGGCCAACTAGGGTCACTGATACCAGCGTTACAACATTAGATAATGTATTTGTCATGTGTACTTGACAAAACTGTCAAGATCAGATCATAGAACAGTTTTGGTGGAACTTGACGACTTTGAAACGGAATTGTCATACTTTATACAAAAAAGACAATTTGGTGAGGACTCGATAAATCACTTAATCGTTAACCTCATTAACGAAAACTGGAATAGTGTTTATGGAATCTTAGACACTAATCTAGCATTTCAAGCTTTTACAAATATCTTTTTGTATCATTTTAATAATAGCTTTTCATCAACAAGAAAAAAAATCAAAACAACTAAAAATAAATGGATTAATAGTGAAGTGCGAAAATCGAGTTTTGAATTAAGAAAATTATACACATTATCAAGGGCAGTACTAATTCTTAGAGATTTTTATCAACAACAAAGGAAAAACATAAAAAACTTTTAACCAAAACAAGAAAACCATTACAGGAAAATCATTACTTCGTCTGATAATCCCAATAAAATTACGTGGAGAATTGTCAATGATTTTTCAAAAAGTGCTAATAACAATGCTAATACTACTTGTTTAATGTATGATGATAATAATATAATTACAGATCACCAAGAGGTAGCATGCACTTTCATTACATTTTTAAAAATGCACCCATTGGTATCGTGTCGAAAATTCCATGTAATACAGTAGACAAAGACAGTCAGTCAATTATTACAGATCATGAAAATTTCTTTGAGTTGTACCCACTTACTGGGCAGTAACTGATCGAACTCCTGCAGAGTAAACTTAACAACAAATCCTCTAGTCGTTTTGACGAGATACCTGCATTTTTGGTGAAAAAGGTTTTACCTTTTATAATCAATCCTTTAACTTATCTCACCAATTTGTCTTTTTGCAATTTGGATTTTCCTAATTACTTAAAGACAGGCAAAGTAGTTCCCATTTTTAAAAAAGGAGATCCAAAACTGGTCAGCAATTATAGGCCTATTACAATTCCCAGTAGATTTTCAAAGGTATTTAAGTATGGATATTTAAAGAGATTAAATGGTTATCTAAAAAGTAATAATATCATAACTATAAATCAACATGGATTTCAAGAAAATAAATATACTAATACGGCAGAGGTATATTTTGTGATATTAGTAGGACATTTGACTGTATCAACCATGAAATATTATTTAAAAAACTAAAACAGATAGGTATTACAAAATTCTTTACAGTTGATTATGTCATTTCTAAACAATAGACAACAATATGTGAGCCTGCAGATGAGGATCGAGGATTGTGTGACAAGTTGTAGATCTAGTCTTGTTACTACAAATATGGGTGTTCCCCAAGGATCTATAATAGGACCAATTCTCTTTGTAGTCTACATTAACGACATCGTACAAGTGGACACAGCAGTAAATTTCACTATATATGCGGATGATACGTCAATTATTTTATCTAACAAATCCAACGTAATCCTACAACATCAATGTAATGATTTTCTTTCATCTTTATATTCTTGGTTTTACGATAATTCGTTGCATCTTAATGCAGAAAAAACGCAAGTTATACATTTTCACAATAAACAAAAAAACCTGGAAAATATTTAGTTTATTTTTAACAACATGCAAATAGCTACGGTGTCGTCAGGCAAGTTTTTGGGAATAACGATTGACGAAAGTTTTGATTGGAAGTTGCATTGTGGAGCGGACGGAAAATCAGATGCACTCGTGGAGTCCAGGCTAAGATACGATATATGTTTTTGGGGCATGTCTAGTTACGCAAATGGTATTTTCGTCATACAAAAAAAGAAAATATTGCGTTGTGGCGCTGCTGTCTTCCGACTAACTAGTTGTAGAGAATATTTTAAAAAATATAAAATTTTAACATTGGCATGTCTGTACATTTTTGAATTATGTGTTTTTATTTTTAATAACTTACATCAGTTTAAAACGAGTGGTACATAATTTAAATACTAGATATTTTAATATCATTTTCAAAAGGTAACATTAAATATAAATCGCCCAGGGTATATGGGCCACAGGTGTTTAATCATTTGACCACAGTTGTACAGTCCACCAGTTCAATAAATGTATTTAAGAGGAATCTTAGGCAACTTATGTGTGAAAAAGTGTTTTATACAGTCGAAGAATTTTTTAGATCTTAGATATTAGCTGTATTTCATTTAGCTTTTAAATTCATTTCATGTCTTGTTTAGTCTAGTTTAGTGTTTAGTTTTTACCAATGTATAGGATCTATGAATAATTCTATACAAACTACGTTTGTCAGAAAGAAAATAAAGAATTTGATTTAATTTAATTTGATTGATCCTTTTTATATTTCTAGGTCTGTTCCTCAAGCCAAAGTCTTTTATTAGTTTCACTTGGTTTGTTGTTTTTTTATAAATATTTTTGTTTGTCTGAAAATTAGGGTTACGACCCTTTATAATCTTGTTTTAATTTTCAGATCAAGTTCGTTTCCTTCTATGAATAGTCTGTATAGTAGAAGCTGGCAAATGCATTCTAAGTAGTCATTTACCAGAAGTGTCGATAGGACACGACCTTTTCTAACTTCACGGTTAAGTGGTATTTCTGCTGTTAGGCTGTTTTTCAGTCTTTCTATTTAAGTTTGTTTGCCCTCATGGTCCTTTCTCTTAGCATTTGAAATTACCATTAAAACTAAATGTTTAATTTTTAGACATACTTTTTGGCTTGACTTATCAGAGGAAACTGTTCTGGTTCATTCCATGGTATTTAAATAAATTTTAGAACAATTTTCGACAGTTCATCTTGATTGTATATTGCATTAGGTACTGTTTTTAAACAGCTATTTTATTATATCTATATTATTTGTATCTACTTGTTTTAAAATGTCTGAATATGATCCATCAGATAATGCCGTTTTGGTTATTTTGACTGCTTCTAGGGGTGTAACAATTTGATCTTTTATTATAGATTTTCGTTTTATTGCTGTTAGATGGTGCGATATATCACCAATTTCTCGATTTCCGTGTACCTAATTTCATTAATTTGTTGCGCATGTTAAACAGATCATGTTTGTCTTGTGACTGCTAAATTTCAATGCACCTACCTTTCGTTCATATTTCTTTGGCTCATCTGATTTTATTTTCTATAATACTACTTACTTTTTTGGTCTTTTTCTTTAATCAAATAATTGGATTATTTCGGTGGTCATCCATTATAATGTACTGCGTTCTTGTATTTTCAAATTTTGGTCCTATGTGGCATTTAAGGCATACCTGATTTTGGGTTTCATAGGTTTTCGATTAAATTTTTTTTAGTTACTTGGTTAATATTTTCTTTGGTTTAGTTTTTTTTTTTTTAATAATTTCCGAAGTGAAATTCGAGACGTCAAAAATAATATAAACTGTAATTTTCATTACAACTAATTGTGGTGTAATTCCATATAAACACCATATTTAACTTTAATATGCCGTAAGAAAACAATATCAAAATCACCAATTTTATAGATTTGTGTATATTATCTGTATGTACTCCATATTAACCAGATTATTTGTAATTTAATCTTACGCAGTTTTAAGTTTTATGAAAAGCTTTTATAGCTATTAAATTATTTTGTATAACCTCTTTACTAGTTTGATTAAAATGACATTACTTTGCGATATTTAAATTTATCAGTAATTGAATATATACCAAACAATATATTACTATGAGAAAAAATCTTACTTTACTCTCATAACATTTTTTAAAAATCTATCAGAATTTACATCCACTATTTATCTTACTGCAACTAATTAAACTCATTTATTGCTTTTAACTCAAACTGTATACTTGTTTCGTTTACGGAAATGAAACTCAAAGTACACACTAATCAAAGACCTAAAAGAGTATCGAAGCAGTCATTAAAGTTGGGCATTTGAAACTTTTGTTGACCAATGCAGTGTTTGTTCGCGAAAGTAAATAAACAGTTTTCTCGTTTTTCTTAACGTTTGATGTCTATTTTCAGACTGAAATCATCTTTCAAACAAGTAATTTGCTTAAAATTGTATAAATGGAAGCATAATTAAAAATCAATAAAATTCAAAATAAAAAAATATATTAAAAGTTTTAACTACTAACAGATAATAAATTAGACTGCAAATACAAAAATTCTTAATGACGAAACGATGTGTATTAATTATGTTGTCGTTCGATCTAGGGAAAGATTATTAAATATAAATATTACTAAAACATGAATCAGCTATTGCCACTGGATATCATTATATATATCACACAGTAATCGTTTCAGAGCAACAATAGAATAGTAATTCACGTAACATATTCCGAAAGTGATTTTTTACGGGATGAGTAGGAAGTTTCCACAACGAGCTGAAGGCGAATTCTAGAATCCTGCAGATCCCGTAAAATCACTTTTGGATCAGAGTCCGGCACCGATATCGAATAAGCATAGACGCATTTTTATCGATCCTGACAAATTGTGACATCTACAGAGTAATAACAATCGTAAAATTCTTACACTGCACCATCATACAGTTTTATAGTGTTAGTTTATTGTGCATCGAAGAAATAAGATCTGTGAGAATATATTTTATTATTATTAAAGTAATCCGTGATTACAGTATATTACAAACACAGTACATAAATTATACCAGCCATTTATCGACACCAGTTTTTATCATCAAAGGTAATTACCAAAAGCTGAAGCGGAACAGGTCCATATTTAGGATAATCAAATGGTAATTAAAAATTAAATTTGATTTTACTGAGAATAACGATAAAGAATCACCAATAATATAAATTTTTTTCAAACAATGGAGGTTTCATCTCTGTAAACAATATACAAATTTAAGTCCGTAGACTAATTACTCCAAGTGAAAGACTCTTAATATCCAATGTATCTCCCACTATCCCGCATAAGACAATAGAGAAGGAACTTTTATCTTTAGGGCTAACACTTTATCAATGTCATTTTTGCGAATAGGAACCACCAATCCGGAATTGGAACCATAAAACATGTACTTTCCGTCGACATATTTACATATCCCCACCCACAATCCCAATTCCCGATTCCATTGATATAACGTAACATGACATTAACATTTAAATTTTCTTAACGCTAGACAATGTATATTTTGATTGCAAACAACATGGTCACATTTCCAGCAGTTGTTCAGTAACTGTAAATAGCTAAGATACAGCTGTCCCAACTACTACATCTACGAACAGAAATGAATCTACTACATTTTCAGCAGCAATGACTGCTATGACACCTTTAACAACGAGTACTTCCTCAAATATATCAAATACCTTAACGTCATCAGTTAATACAAAATTAGTACTATCTAAAACAAATATATTCACTTCACTAACCATATCATCCCACACAAGCGTTACTTACCAGTCCTTATCTTCCAGTCTGCACAATAATTCTAGCTATCTTAATGACATTAAAATCGTTCTCTAAACGAACTATATCTCAAGCAAGAACACCCCCCCCCATTGAGATATCAGCTAGTGACAATGTATTTCAATCCCAACGCAGACACAAAAAAAAATAAAAACAAAAATATCGACAGTATCTTTAGAAACCCTAATGCAACCAGTTAAAGAATTATTCGTTTTTGAAAAACAAATATTAACCTTCGAAGAAACACTTAATTTATTTGAAAACATTAAAGATGCTGAAGATGTTATCAGTGTTGCAAATAAATATACCCCAGACACTCAAGCATTTATAAAACTCTTATCCAAAATCCATTCATCCAAGCGTCCACTAAAATTGAAATGTACAAAGTTGAAGAAGAAACTGACGAAACAACTCAAAAAACTCAAATACGAAGATGAAGAACACGACACGGATACGTCGAGTGAATTATGTCAGGAGCTAAACATTTTATTAAAAACAAAATAAACATTCAATTTATTACAATGAAATATAAACGGGTATCATACCCATTATGAAATGCTAAAAATTTTAGTTAATGATCTTTCACTTGCTATTATTTGTCTTCAAGAAACAAATTTCAAAGACCAACTTTTTTTTAAAATAGAAACAATCAGAAAAAAGCAAGTGGTGAAATTGTTATTTATGTTAATAACACCCTTAAAATACAAACAATTCCTTTTAGAACAGACATCAAAGCTGTAGCCGTCTCAGTTAAAACTTCCCAATGCATTAATGTATGCTATATTTATGTTCCCCCAAAGGTAGTCCTCTCCATAACCGACTTAAAAGCACTCATCTCACAACTCACAAATACCTAAATTTTTAAACCAAAGGCAGACTATTCGAAGACCTGTTAAAAACAGAAAACTTAAACATTCTCAATGATGGACGAGCAACCAGATATAATGTACATATTGGTAGAACATCAATTATCGATCTATCGATTTGTGACCCAAGTCTTTCAATCACACTCAACTGTAATCCTCTACCCTTTTTATATGAGAGCGACCATTACCCAATAATACTATCTGTATTTTCTGATAATATTACCTCTGAGTACCAACCGTCCGAAAATGGAACCTGAAAAACGCTAATTGAAATAAATATGCTAAGGCCATAGAAATAAACATGGAATCACTAGACATCAGTTTTGACAACACTGATATAAACGAAACTAGTAATAAATAGAAATTAGTAATAAATCGTATTACTAATATTATTATATACGCGGTAGAAACACATATAGGAAAAACAAAAATATTAAGGAAACACAGACCTCTACCATGGTGGAACAAAAAATGTCAAAACGCAATCAAGCAATATAAAGTATCTTTCAACAAAATGAAAAGACATAATTACGAAACTAACATCATTGAATACAAAAAACAGAGAGCCTGCTACACATATAACAAAAACTGTTTGAAAAACTAATTTGTCTCAAATATAAATATTTCAACACCTTAATCTACAGTCTGGTGCAATATTCGTAAAATATCAGTAAAAAACAAATTTTACCAATTACCTTTTATTACCTATAATACTAATATAATAACAAAACCCGATGAAAAAGCCAATGCTTTTGCTAGATATTTCGAAACAAACTTCAGCAATAGCAACAATTCCGAAAAACGACACAGAAAAACAACAGCTTGATTGTGAAGATAAGGATATAGTTCCATCTATATTCCTTTAATCTTAGATGAACTTAACTTTGCCCTTAATACTACTAAAAACTTTACTCCTGGACCTGATAATATACCTTTAATATTCTTGGAAAAAATGCAAGACAACGTTAAATGTGTTTTTCTAAAAATTTTTAATAGGATATGGTTAATAATGTCTTTCCAACTTCCTGGAGCAACTCAATAATTATATCTATATAAACTCAAACCTAACAATGCACGAACTGAAATTTTCTTATATAGACCCATCTCACTCACCAACGTAATGTGCAAAGTTATGGAAAAAATAGTTAACACAAGACTGCTATGGAGGTCAGAGAAAAATCACCTCCTGGTAAACGAGCAAAGTGGATTTCGACAAAACCGAACTACTGAGTCTAAAATTCTGGAATCTTTTGCAAACAAAACAGGAAACTATTGCAGTGTTGAAAGATATTACCAAAGCATTTGATACGGCATGGCGTTATGATATCAGAATACTTCATACATGGAATTTTAGAGGTAATATCATTAATTATATTTCAAATTTTCTTAAACAGCGTAATTTTTAAGTGAGGATTAACCACTGCACATCTTTAATGATACATCAAGCAAATATCACCCCTCAAGGATCTGTAATAAATGCAACGCTATTTTTAATTTCCATGAATAATATTATACCAACAAAATCTAGCTTGGTTCGTGGCAGATTATATGCAGATGATTTAGTGTTAATATCTTCAGGGAAAATATATATTCTCAGTTCAGCGTCACTTACAAACCGTACTTTACGAACTCGAAAAGTAGTCGGAGAAAACAGGATTTCAGTTGTTACTCAGCAAATCAAAGTGCTTGTTATTTACAAAGAAACGTGATCCAATTAAACCACAGCTAAAATTATATAACCAAATCTTAAATTAAGCTGATGACATTAGTTTTTAGGAATGATCCTCGATACGAAACTAACATGGAAAAAACATATACTGCAAATTACAAAAACGGCACAATGGAATTAATATTATGAGAACTCTCTCTAATAAAAACCATAGAGCGGACTATAACTGCTTAATTCATATTTAAAAAACCCTAATAAGATCTAAAATAGACGTTTCCAGAGTATTTGCATCTGCCAAAGAAACTGTATTACATCATATAGACGTTATTCGAACTACGGCATTAAGAGTAGTCACAGGAGCATTACGAACCAGCCCAACACAAAGTTTAAAAACAGAAACTGGAGAGGCACCACTTAAATATAGAAGGATGCATTAAACTCTCAGATTTGCATTTGCCGCTAATTATAATCCGAACAATCTAACTGGATACAACATATTCACTGATCGTTTTCAAAACTTACATACTGAAAATAGGAATGTGAAACCCCATTCTACGAAAGAGATACCAAATACCCTTTCCAAATTCATAAGAATACCTCCTTCTTGGACAATAAGCATTCCTCAATCCAAAACATCCTTAAATACCTTTAGAAAAAACGATACTCCCTACTACTTAATAAAAAATGCCTGCATCAAAAAATTTCCAAAATTTTCTAACTTCTATCACGTATACATAGATGCCTCTAAAACATCTACCGGAGTTGGGGCAGCTGTCGTTAGTTCAAATATTACACTTAATTATAAACTACCATCCTTAAGCTGCATACATACCGGCGAGATATATGCTATTTACCAAGCACTCACTCATAGTAACTCCGGTAATATATCCAAAGCTCTTATAATCACCGACTCCCTTAGTTTCATCAATACCATTAACCAGCCTTACACAACACATAGAATTGCTCTCCTAATTAAAAAAGAACTTGCTACCATACAAAACAGCAACCATATCTACTGTACAATTTCTATGGGTTCCTTTACATATTCGAGTTCAAGGGAACGAAGAAGTGGACCGTATTGCCCAAAAGCAAGACACAGTGAAACCACATGTGACGTAAGAAATGTAGTGCTAAATGACTTAAAATCAATTGTTAAAGTGAAGGTTAAAAATTTGTGGCTAAACAAGTGAGACAGTTCCACTTCAAAACTTCGCGAAGTGAAAACATATGTAAAACCGTTGAAATGTCAAATTTGCACCAGGGCTCATCAAGTCGTTCTTACTCGACTTCGTCTAAGACATACCCGACTTACCCACGGGCGTATATTCGGCCACACTAATCCTACTTTATGTGACAATTGTAATGTTCCACTCAGTGTTAAGCATGTCCTTGTAGAGTGTCCAAGATACCAGTTGCAAAGACATGGACATTTAATGGAAAATCGAAAACACTTTCGAATCTTATATGACAAGCGCTGTCATAATAAATATACAAGTTAATATTATTCTAAGGAAGCCTGCATAAATACTTAAAATCATTCTAAAAGCAAAAAAAATCGTTCCAAAAGAAAAAAAAATAGTTGCTTTCAGTCGATTTGTGTAGAATGGAACTTTTGATTTCATGATTCATACCGATAGTTTAGTTTTCCGCAAGGTTGCATAAAAAATATGTTTTAAAAATATTTATATGTACTAAAATATCTATATTTATATACGCTAATATTTTCCAATTATAGTTTAAAACAAATCTACACTTTTGTAAACAGCTGACACATGTAAAATCCAGCAAACGTTTAGTTTTACTTTACTCTGAATGCTTGACTGATTTTTTGAACAAATCTGACATCCACCATGCTCTAGCAATGGAATTGACCTATATATTGTAAACGGACATTTCATTAATTTTTCATAACCGCGAAACGTATTGTTTTTAGATTGGAAATTATCCTGGTTGTTTATTTGAGCCAACTATGCTTATTTTTAGCGTTTATAATTTTTCAAATCACTATTTTTTTAAATAAAAAATATATTATATTTTTAAATATTTATCTTTTAGATTATTTATCGAAAGAGTTTTTTACTTTAGTTACTATAAACGGGTGTTAGTAAATATGTGCGACAAACTTCAGTGGGTAATTCTGCATGAACAAATAATGACAGTTTGCTAATGTATGTCCGCAAATGTTTCCTTTTCAAGATACGGGGTGTTGAATTTTTTCTTACAAACTGCCGATTTATTTATTGCTCTGAAAACAATTGATATTATGCCAATAAAATCTTGTATATTTTAAGAGGTATTTATTGCGTATTTTTTGGCATACCACTAAGAATTTTATAATTATCATTATGGATATATTATCACCATGGCGCGCACATGGATAAGAGTCTGAATTTAATTAAAGAAAAAATGGTGCGCTACTGAGACATTTCAAGTTAAAAATAATTTTTAAAGTCCTCGTTTTATTTGTGACAAAATATTTTAATTATTTTGCATACGAGGCGCCGTTTTTATGCAAAAAGTAAAACATCTTTACGCGTATTTTTATTTGTTTAATACGTTGTCTAATCCAATACTGTCAACAATTATTAGTTATTTTATTAAGATACTATTCACATTTATCTTATATTAAATATGAAATATCGAAGTAGCGTACTATAAGATTAGTTTTAGTATTTAATTTTTCTTTTATAGAAAAGAATGGAAAATTTTACAAATGCGTAATTGCCAGACATGCATTTGGTCTATGGTCAAAGTAATGAAAATTATCGACAAGGTCAATGATTGTATGCTAAGTTCCCAGGACGTAGACTACTCCATTCAAAAATATTAGCTCGTCTTCACCAACGTTAGAGATTGTTTTTGTACGCCTACTTTTTTGCCAATGAATTCTTCATCAAATTGATTAAATATATAATTTTTAAAATGGCATTTTGTATACTGACCGGGCTACTTTTGGACGATATTGTATACTTGTTAAACTGTTTGTTCGGGCTGTTAGGCCGTTGTCTTTTGAGATTAGTTCTCGACGTTTCGCCAACACTAGGGGTTGGCACCTTCTGGATATGTTAGTGCTTCGCTTGTACGATGAAATTGACGTCAGTTTCAGCGTACAAGCGCTAAATTCGTCATTAAAAAAAATGATTATGGTCTAGAAGATGAAGTGCGTTTGTAAAATATGTTTTTCTAGTTTTAAAATTCCTGCTATAATGTCTGTTAAAAATTCTAGCAGTTTGACCGATCTAAGTTTTAGTTAGTTCGTTATACCCATTGTGTACTGATATAGTTAACTAAAAGCTAACTTCATCAATTTTTATTGTATAATAATTTACAATATATCCATCGTGATATTAATTTGTAATTGAAAGAGAACACTTACATAGATTAACAAAAATTCCCATGTGAAAAAACAAATTCGAGAGAAAATTGAATATCATTAAGTAAAAAGCTGTAAACAATGGGTATAACGAACAAACAATAAATAAAATTTTTAATCCAAAACTACATTAGTATTTCCCCGAAATTAGTATTTCCATCATCAGAGAAAACCCCAGAAAAGCAAAATAACGAAAAGAAAAAGCAGTTACACTGCGATGTACACAAACTTAAATGTGCAACTGTCCAAAAACTTACATCGTCAAACTGGTAGAACTTTTAACAAACGTATAGCAAAACATAACTTCACGAGAACTTTATCTTCTAAACCATAATTATTTTTTTACCGACAGATTTCAAATTCTTCACAAAATAAAAAATATATTCATAATTCTAAATGATCAACTTAAGAAAAAACAGTTCTCCCCAACTCACATTATGCAGTTTAATTTTTTAAAGTGTATATGCATACCAAAAATAGATCACTTGAGAAAGGCACTCTGTCGAGTTTTATCGTGAGCTGTAGTGATAAAAAATTATAATAGCAGTAAGTAGAAAGGTTGAAAGACCACAAATATCTAGAAACTGAATAAATAAAAACAATGACCAAAGTAGAGAAATCATTTTGAGAAATTTGTAATATGATAAAGATATTCACCAATAATGACCTTTCTATGCAATTCTGGATAAGAGTCCTAAGACGTATGAAATGGAAAGCAGAACACTAAAAATATAACCTATAAAGCATTTAAAAGTGTTTGAAAATATGATGTTATGAGCTTTGAATAAAAATAGATGATATAAAAAGTTAAAACGCATTTATAATCTGATGCTGTAGGCGTATAATAAAAATACCATCGATTTAACGAATTATATACGCTGAAGTGGTTAGACAGATAAAGAAAGATTGTAAAGTCATAAGAACTATTAATTATATCAAGTATGTGTAAGTCATACTACCAGATGAGATAAGTATAAAGCACTAAGGTCTATCATGAATGGAAAAATCTCATTTAGAAGACATATAGACCGAAGAAGAATTTACTGACTAAGGAACCTTCAAAAGTGGTATGATTGCAGCTCAGTAGTTCTTTTCCAGGAGACTGACAATAATATACAAATATCTATGATGCTAACCAATCTCTAATAGAGGAAGGAATCGCAAGAAAGAGAAACAACTGGTTAATCTTCAATTTTTGAGTTGAATTTGCCCAATGTAATTTGGTCTTTAATTTTTGTAGAATCTTAAAGAACTGGTAATAATTTTTCAATAAAATTTTATACTTTTTGTTCATTGATTAGGCCCTTGATTTGTAATACGTGTATTTTAATTAGTTTTATATTTAAAATAAACTAGCGGACCAACTCGACATCGAGTTTTTTAAATGAAATTTTTATTTTGCGAGAAAAATTAAGAGACCAATACAAACAATATAAGTAAGAATATACATAACATTCATCAATAATAATGCAAGTAAAAAGTGTATTAAATATCACGAAATATTTCGTCGAAAACAATGTTTTTTGTTACAATGTTATCATTTAGCAGTTAATTTTGCATGCTGATCACGAATCCGGTGTCAGATTTGCTCTATCTTGACGTTTTATGCGCGTTTCGGGTCACTTCCGGTGTCGGATCGCAACCGGAAGTACATATTAAGATTCGTCTCGACGAGACCTTTCGATCCATATATACATTGTGGGGTCTAAAACTTAAAGTCAATTTTAACTTTCGGTCATCTCAAAACCGGAAGTGAATTTTTGTACCAAAAGTATATCTTGACAATCTCATACGTAATACTAATAATATTCCGAAAAAATATCATAATTATCTAATATGGTTTTTGAGTAAAGTGGTGGACAAGAAAAGGGCTTAGCGTTTTAGTATATAAGATACTTACAATTCAAAGATTTCTAAGTGTTCGAAACTAAGTGCTTTAACTATAGAAACTATAGAAAAGACAATATTAGTCTTTTCTATAGTTTTATATTAGTTAATATAACGTTGGTATTATTATTATTGTTATGTATTAATTTAATTAATACTGGAGATAATAATATACCTCCTCAATTTCTGTTATTTTTGCCATTTGCGTTGTTACCTTCGTAACATAATATGCTTTTTGCATAAAAATTTCTGACTCTGTTTTCAAGTTCTGAATAACGGTAAAAAGTTGTAAATACCGATACTTATCTTAATAATATTTTACTAATAACACTTATAGCAAACGCAATATCAGTTTTGGTACTTTAATTCTTATTAGCAAATTTATACCTGCTCTATATCGTAAGAGGTAAGTGGACAAATTTTACTATTCTTCTTCTTCAGGTGCCATCTCCGTTACGAAGGTTGGCAATCATCGTAGCTATTTTAATTTTGAGGCAGTAGCTCTAAATAGTTGTTTTGAGCTGCATCCAAACCATTCTCTCAGGTAGTTAAGCCATGAAATTCGTCTTTTACCGATGCTTCTTTTGCCATCTATCTGTTCTTGCATTATGAGTCGCAGGATGGCATACTTCTCGCCCCGCATCACATGTCCGAGATACTGTAGCTTTCTTGCTTTAATTGTAAGTTTAACTACTTCCTTCTCTTTACCTATTCTTCTCAGTACTTCATTGTTCGTAACTCTATTTACCCAGGAAATCCTCATAATTCTTCTGTAGGTCCACATTTCAATGGCGTTAAGTCGTCTTATTGTGTTTAGATTTAACGTTCATAATTCCACTCCATAGTATAGTACACTGTATACGTAACATTTTGTTAGGCGTACTTTAAGAGCTAATGTTAAATCTTTGCCACATAGGACCTTTTTCATTTTCATAAAATTAGAACGTGCTTTTTCGATTCTAACTTTGATTTCTGCAGTGTAGTCATTATTTTCTGTTATAAGTGTTCCTAGGAAAGTGTACTTGTTTACTCTTTCGATCTGCTGGCCCTCTACTATCAAGATTTCGTTAGTATTATGGTTGTTTTTACAAATTTTCATAAACTTTGTCTTTTTGATATTGAGCGAGAGTCCGTACTACTACACATTACTATTTTACTTATGAGTCTTTCCAGGTCTTGTTAACTATCGGCTATTATTACTGTATCAACTGCATATCTGATGCTGTTAACTAAGACTCCATTTACTCTTATGCCGACTGTTTCATCTTCCAGAGTTTCTCGAATTACCCCTTCAGAATAAGCGTTAAATAATAGAGGTGATAGTATGCAGCCTTGCCTGACTCCTCTCTTTAGTTCCATTTCTTCAGATGTTTTTTTTTAATTCGTACTATTGCTCAATCATTGTAATAAAGGTTTGTTATTAGCCTTAAATCTCTTTTATCTAGGTCTATATTTTTTAGAATTTCCATGAGTGGGTCATGTTTTACTTTATCAAACGCTTTATTGTAATCTATAAAACAGACGTAAAGAGGACGGTTAACATCCAAAAATCTCTGTGTCAGCACGTTGAAGGACAATAGTGCCTCTCTGGTACCCATACCATTGCGGAACCCATATTGTGTGTTACTAATATCCAACTCCAGTTTAGAGTGAATTCTGGCGTGGATAATTTTCAACAGAATTTTCATGGTATGTGACATTAAGCTTATGGTTCGATAGTCACTGCACTCTTTGGCATTCACTTTCTTTGGCAAACATACAAATGCTGATGTCAACATTTCTTTAGGGATGATTCCCGTAGTATAGATAGCGTTGAACAGTTCTACTATTATGTCCAGGTTTTTCTCGTTGACCAACTTTAATAGCTCGCTTGGTAATTCATCTGGACCAGCAGATTTATTGGTTTTAATTGAGTTTAATGCCAGACTAACCTCTGATTTGGTTATCTCTGGGCCTACATCTCCCGTTTGGCTATCTACAGATGAACTAGCTTCTATCTGGTCATGAAATAATTCCTCGATGTACTATTTCCATCGTCGTAGTTTTCGTTCTGTCTCCAAAATAATATTTCCATTTTTGTCTAGCAATATATTCAAGGTTCTTCTACTTCCAACTCCGGCTAGTTCTTTGACTTTTTTATGTAGATTAAAGTTGTCATATCTGTTTTGCAGTTCTTTTATTTTTCAGAGAAGTAGGTTTCTTTAGCATCCCTAATTTTTCTTCTTATTTGGTTTTGAAGCTGTTTATAGCGGATGGTATTGATGGTTTTGTTTTTTCTTCTTTCGTTCATCAACTCTAGAATTTCCTCGGCCATCCACTCTTTTTTCTTACATTTGGTTGTTGTAAGTACTTTCTTAGTTGGCACCAATATAGAGGTTTTAAAGAAATGTCACTGCTGCTCTACGTTGCAATTATTTCTTGAGTTTATATCTAGATTTGTGTTGATTTCGTGTTACAGGTTTTCTTTTGTTTCTTTTGACTTTGGTTTCTGTATGTTAAGTTTTATGTGGTTACGGCTTTTTTGCATCTTTTTTAGGTGAAGTTAAAACCTAGCAATCAGAAGACTATGATCAGAGGATACGTCTGCTCCTGGATATGCCTTTACTGCCTGAATTGAGTTTCGATATCTGTGTTTTATTAGGATGTAGTCAATTTGAGTTCTGGCAATTTTGTTGTCCTTGTCAGCTGGCGATTTCCATGTATAAAGGCGTCGCTTAGGTAATTTAAAAAATGTATTTGCGGCTATAACATTTTACAACTAACAAATTTTATTATTGTAATTGTTCAATTATGACCGCATAATTTTATCCGTACAAATGTAAAACATAATAATATTAATTTATCTTTATAATTTACTATTTGATATCCTTATTTGGCTATAATCATTTCCTGTAATCTTACAACAGACTTCATCCAACAAATTTCGCCAGTGACATTCGCTAAAACTTCTTATTTAATTCTTGAGCATAGTCAATCTTAAGATATTAAATTTAATTAAATCTTAAAGGGCGGCTCGCTTATATTTAATCAAAGCCACTCTATTCGAGATGCCGGTTAGTCAACAAAATTCGTCGAAATGAGAGATATCCTGAGAATGATTTTAAATTAAATCTCTATTCAGATTCGTAAAATTACGAGTCATTTAATTTAAAATCTTACAAATGTATTTTTGTTTACGGATATACAGAAAGTAATTTAAACGCATAGAATTGGTGATTTGCGCAATCTATATTACAAATACTCAAAAAATAATACCCATAGACAAGATACAGTACTAAAAAAAAATTTAACTAGAAGATGATACTGAAAATATATTGTACTAAAGTACTGAAAATTAAAAGGACAAAAAAGAGACCTTATTGCTTAACAAAACTAAAAGCCAAATAAATTAATATAAAAAATAGTCAAATACTGACGAGAATTTTGTTTGAGAGAACAAAACAGGTAATTAAAAAAGTAAGTGCCAAATAAATAGGGCGATGTATTGATGATATCAACACCCATTTTATTTTCTCTGAAAGCTGCCTGTTATACACGGGTCCTTATGCAGCTAATTGGCTTATTATGCATCTTGCATTGACGACTATTATAAAAGTTTTTTTTACTTCGAAGGATCTGTTATATATACTTTTCCGCCAAAATCCGGTGGAACTTTTAATTGGATATTGTGCTGAAGGTTCGCTTGTAGTAACCGTAGGAATCTGATTGGGATAATTGAACAGTTCGCGACACGCAGCATTTAAATGCTCTTTTAAAATATATTTTTCTGCAGCTATTTTCTTGTGGTATCTTTATGCAATTTACCATTTTTGTTGGGAATAAACCACAATTTTACGTTAAAATAATTTTATTTGACGTTTCGCGTAACGTTTTGTATTTAGAAAACGATTTCCAAAGTAGAAATCCAAATGTCAAATAAACTTATTATTAAATTAAAATTGTGGCTTATTCCCAACAAAAATAGTAAACTAAAATTAAATTTTATTTTTAAACTCAGAAGAGTAACTTATTTTTAAATCCCCTTCTAGATCAGTTTTTTTGTCTTGTGTCCATTCTATTTCCACGAATTGTACACTTAGTGATTAGAGAGCGCAGTAGTCGCAGTAGTTGCAATCGACCTTTGTAGTAATACCCAAAATATCAAGTTCAACAATCTGCTCAAATCATAAAACAATATCTTTAATGAGTCACACACTTAAAACAATTTTTGAAAATAATACACAGCTGAATGGTTACAACTCTTGAATATAAAATGAGTGACGTAACATTTGGCTTTAGAAATGGTATGGGCACAAGAGATGCATTATTCGACTTGAATGTGCTGGCTCAGAGACGCATGGATACAAATCAGGACATGTACTGATGTTTTATAGATTTTGTAAAGCTATTTCATAAAGTTAACATAAAAAGCTTATACAGATATTAAAAAGAAAATATATTGACAGTCGTGATATGAAAATTGTATCTAATTTATATTTAAATCAAATTGACAAGATGAGAGTTGACAACTAAAACGCCCGGGATATCAAAATACAGAGCGCAGTTAGCCAGGGTAGCCACTACTCTTCAATTTCTACAGTGAAGCAGTATTTAAAGAAGCGCTCTCAGGTGCAATAGTAGGTATATCTATCAATGGCTTTTATAATAACTTGCCTTTTGTATACAAATGCAGACCTATTAAGAGCGGCAGTCAACAGGATATCCATAGCCATGGTGTTTTCTAACCTTTGATATAAGATAGAGCTTGCAGAAGAAAAAGTCGCAGTACAAAACTCCCTGTGTGATGGGTAGGTCAGTTGTGGTACAACTTACAGGTGATTTGCCAATTCAAATATAGATGTGCATGTTTATATGTATATTTTGGGTTTGAGCCTGTGTGCATGTGGGTGCGTGTGTGTGTGTTAAATCACGAAATAGAAAATTAATTATATAGCTGTATAGATGTGGCATCTGTTGTTATGATCTAAGCTGATCTACGGACATTTAACTGGTTATAATTTATTCACACCTGCATTATTATTATATATACTTATAAAATGTTTTCTATTAGTGATTAAAATTATGACTTATCTAAGATAAAAACTTTCCAATCAGTTTATCCTGCCTAAAGTACTGGAGATCTTAAACTCAAAGTCTCCGATGAGCACAACTTTCAAAACCATACGAATTATTTTACAAAAAGCAGGAAATATAAAAAGCAGCAAATATTTTAATTTTTTAACTTTTTTAGTCAGTTTCAGAAAACCTTCGATACAATTAATCGGATTGTAAAATTAATGTGGCTATATTAAAACATGAAGTTATTTAATTCGTTCTTTACTTGGCTACAGGCTGTCTAAGTTTCCTAACGCAGTATTTTATCTCTGGGTCTCAAACATTTCCCAACAAGTAGACTTAAGTAGGTATCATCTAATTAAAATTGTTATTCCATATTATTATCTATCTTCATTATTTTGTTTTTTTCCCAGCTTAAATTGCGAGTCTCTGTAAACATTCCACCGTCTCAGGTTTTCACATCATCGTGTATTGAACTTTGCTTTCTTTCTATCGAGCTGGCAAATATTTTCTACTATGTTTAAACATGGCATTCTTTATATATGCCTCACCTACCTCGGTAGTTAATTTTTTTACGCCTATTACAATAAATCGTTAATACAACTCGTCTATAAGTTATTTTCTTATTTGTACGTTCTTCTGTAGGCTCTTATTTGTCCATTTTCTTCGTAGACTATTATTATCAAGAATTTAGTACTTTACCCTGAGATATCTTTTTCAGTATTATCGTTTTTTATATTTTTAGCGTATCTTATTACTTTTATTAAAATGAGAAGATCTCTGTCAATACTAGCTGGATCTTTTACTTGGCCTTCACGGTGTTGAAGAATTCGGGTCGTCAACCAGCAAAATCCCTGTGAAGTACTAAATACCACTCCTAAAAAAAAATAGAAAAACACCCAAGAGGGTATTAAAAATTGGTACATGGAATGTTCCATGGAATACAGAGTATGTATGATCCAGGCAAAATACATAATATAATACAAGAAATGCAAAGATTAAATGTCGACATTCTAGGCATTAGTGAAGGAAGGTGGCCAAATTCTGGCAGTTTTTCGACAACAAATGGCATGGTATATTACTCCGGAAACAGTAGTACCCAACACAGACACGGCGTAGCAGTTTTCGTATCTAAGTCTATGATGCAGTGGGTCATTAATTTTACTCCAGTATCAGATCGGCTCTTATTTCTTCAATTACAAACAAACACAAGTAAACTAAATATCATACAGATCTATGCACCTACTGCAGATAAATCCGAGGACGAAATTGAACAATTCTACGAAGAAATCAATCAAGTATTAAAATCGACGAAACCACGAGACATTACCGTAATTCTAGGTGATTATAACTCAGAAATTGGTAAAGGAAAAAGTGGAAAACATGTAGGAGAATACAGACTCGGTAAAAGAAATGAACGAGGTGACAGACTACTTCAATTCTGCCAGGAGAATAACATGATTGCATCTAATACATTCTTCAACTTACCAAAGAGAAGACTTTATACGTGGAAATCACCCCAGGACAATGGCGAAAAAATAATTCAAAACCAGATTGATTTTTTACTGATAAACGAACGATACAGAAACTCCTTAAAATCCGTTAAAGCTTACCCAGGCGCAGATGTCTTTTCAGACCATAACCCTCTAATAGCGCAAATGAGTATTAAACTAAAAAGATTGGAGCAGAAAAGAAGAGCAAATCAAATAGACGTCAGTCATTTATGTAACCTGGAGGTAAAGGAGAAACTGCAAAAATGTATTAATAATAATTTTAAAATACTTCATAAAAAAGAAACATCTCAGCTAACGAACAACATAGATAAAAAATAGCAAAACGTAAAAATGGCGATAACAGGTCCTGTGAAGAAAATTCTAACTAAAGAAAAACCAAAAATAATGCAAAGGTCAATGACTGATAAGATCCTTCTTCTCATGGACAATCGGAGAATAATGAAAGGAAAAAACGAACAAAGGTATAAACAAATACAGAAGGAAATCAAAATAGAAATCAGAATAGCAAAAGAAGATTTTTATAAAAGAAAATGTGAAGAAATAGAGCAATTGCAGGCAAAACATGATATTTTTAATGTACATAAAAAAGTGAAAGAACTTGCAGGTACACAAAAACGTTAGCAGCCAAATACCCTGTATAATGTCAACGGAAACATAATAACAGAACTAGAAGAACAGTTGAAGACATGGAAAAACTATATTAAAGAACTCTTTGCAGATGATAGACAACAATCTGAGCTAAGTAACATACAAGGAGACGAAGGTCCAGAAATAACGGAAGAAGAAGTAATGTACGCACTAAAAAGAATGAAAAATGGTTTAGGAATGAAAAAAGGGCTTTACCCCAGGTCCAGATGAAATACCAACGGAAATCCTTAAACTAATAGAAAAAGGCTCGATTCACATTTTAGTTAAACTTTTCAATAGCATTTATACATCAGGAAAAATACCACAAGAATGGCTTTTATCCACCTTTGTTACTATACCAAAAAAGATAAATGCCAAACAATGCAGTGACTACCGTACAATCAGTCTGATAAGCCATGTACTGAAAATATTTCTGAAAATTATACACTCTAGAGTACACAGAAAACTGGAAATGGACATCAATAATACCCAGTTTGGATTCCGAAATGGACTTGAAACAAGAGAGGCGTTGTTTGCACTGAACGTTATGTCTCAAAGATGTCTTGACATAAATCAAGATGTATTCATATGTTTCATAGATTACAACAAGGCCTTTGATAAAGTGCGGCATGATCACCTAATCAGACTCCTGACAGAAAAGAATTAAGATAAACTAGACATCCGACTAATAGCAAATATGTACTACAATCAGAAAGCAGTAGTGAGAGTAGAGAATAATACCACTGAAGAAATTGAAATAAAGCGAGGTGTGAGACAAGCGTGTATACTGTCACCAACCCTGTTTAATCTCTATTCCGAAGACGTAATGAATAAAACACTCTCTGAGCAATCCGTAGGTAATAAAATAAATGGTGTTAGATTAAACAATCTGAGATTTGCTGACGACACCGTTCTGATCGCAGAAACACTTGAAGAGCTACAGACATTGGTAAATAAGATAGCAGACTGCAGCGAAGAATATTGACCATCTTTGAACATAAAGAAAACTAAATTTATGGTAATATCGAAATCAACACAAAATGTCCAAAATTTATATTTACACAATGAAATTATCGATCGAGTTAGCAAATACAAATATTTAGGCACTTTTATAAATGAAGACAACGATAGCTCAGCAGAAATCAAAATAAGAATAGAAAAAGCCAGATCCATATTTACTAAAATGAAGAGAGTGTTCTGCGGAAGAGATTTGAGCCTTGAAATGAAACTTCGCCTGATGAGATGTTACGTACTTTCTATGCTGTTCTACGAAATGGAGTCATGGACGTTAAAAAAGATTGATACCAAAAAATTAGAGGCATTTGAACTGTGGATGTATCGCAGAATCCTTAGAATATCATGGACCGAAAGAGTCACAAATGTCGAGGTCTTGAGAAGAATGAATAAAGAAAAGGAAGTCATATTTACTATCAAAAAACGAAAACTGCAATACTTGGGACACATTACAAGAGGCAAAAGATATGAACTGCTTCGAATAATTATGCAAGGGAAAATAGCAGGAAAAAGGTCCATAGGAAGAAGACGAAACTCCTGGCTAAAGAATCTACGGAAATGGTATAGCTGTAGCAGCAACGAATTGTTTCGGTCAGCAGTTTGGAAAATACGTATAGCCCTGATGATCGCCAACCTTCGGAAAGAAGATGGCACTTGAAGAAGAAGTTGAAGAATTCATTGTAGAACCTTGATTGGAGTCATGGAGATCTATTTGGGAGAGAGACAGAGTCCACGACCGTACCCTCTTTGCTGCTCGTTTTGTCTACATATTTATTTATTGTATCGTCTGCCAAATGCAAGTTATTCAAAACTTCTCCTTTAATAGATATTAATTGAATCTGTTGAATCGTCTATTGAATCTGAGAGCGTTTCTTTAAATACCGCTTCACTGTAGACATTGTAGAGTAGTGGTGAAACCACGCAACCCTGGCAGAGTTGATTCCAATATAGATTAGATATAATTTTTATATCACGACTGTCAATATTTTTACATGCTTTTTATGTTGAACCTCATTAAATGCCTTTTAAAAATCTACAAAACATAAGTACGTGTCTTGATTCATATTTATGCTTCTCTGAGCTAACATGTTCAAACTGAACAAAGCATCTCTTGTGCCCATACCATTTCTAAAGCCAAATTGTGTATCATTAATTTAATATTCAAGAGTTTTAACAATTCAGCTGTGTATTATTTTTAAAAACTTTTTATGTGTGTGACTCATTAAAGCCATTGTTCTGTGATTTAAACAGGATATTGCACTTGACTTTTTGGGTATTGCCACAAAGGTCGATTGCAGCCATTGTAGCAGTCTGATATATTAGATTAAAGAGTTCGAACATTACATTAATAATATCTTCATCAATAAGTTTTAATGATTCGATGGGCACATCCTCTGCTCCGGTAGCTTTACCTTCTTTTGTGTTTTTAATGGCGTAGATGACTTCTTCCCGTAATATTGTTGGTCCGGTGTGCTCTGTGGTTTCTGTGGATCTTCTCTTTCATCATTAAACAGATTTTGAATGTAATTGGTTGAATGAGACAATATTTCCTTTATATCATTAATAATATCTCCTTTGTCATTTTTAAGGATATTCATTAAAACCTCATTTCTTTTTTTTTGTGTAACTTAAACCTATCATACTTTTTATCCAGATCTTCTATTTCCTTGCATTTGTCGGAGTGCCACCTCTCTTTTTCCTTGCAAATTTTTCGTTCCTTCTTTTATATGTATATATATATATATATATATATATATATATATATATATATATATATATATATATATATATATATATATATATATATACATATCTAACTAATAAAAAAAATTAATGGCCCTAAGAAGGCATTTGACAGGGTCAAATTAAAGAATGTTACCCACTTATTGTACGCAAGACAGGTATCTTCAGGAATAATCACAACGGTCGATAATATTTACCACACACAACAACACAAAAAAAGTTAAAGTAGAAGAACTAATTGATCTAATTGAAACGAGCAATCGGATAAGACAGGGAGATTTCCTGAGACCTCTATTGTTTAACCTAATTATGGATTAAATAATAAAAAAGGAAAAGTCGAAAAAAGTAGTAAAAGAAAGAAAAACAACTTAAAAAAATCTGTTACAGTCTGTCCCAAACCCTTCTTTCAGTGCGTCACTAATTTTGACATAATATGGGATTTTAAGAATGTCGAGAATTATTGCATGTCATTTTAGTTAAATTTGACAGTTGCAGGATCGTAATCCGTAATATTAGACAGACTACAGACTCTCCTCATTTTTGGCGAGAGCGCTCACTCTAATTTGTTTGCTCGAATATACGGATTGCTATATCGTAACTTCAGATTTCCACAATAAACGTGTAATCACTAGATTATCACAAAACTTAATAGATATCAATTAAGAAAAGAGGCTGATTTCATAACAAGACTTAGTCTGCTGATAATTTGCTAGCAATATAAACATTATTAAAAAAAAACGAGAATGAATGTTTTATGCGTTTATTTCCAAATTGCTTAATTTCGAAACATAATTAGATTGTGTGTAATACTGGGTCATAAGAATGTGCATTTAAACAGTATTAGAATTAACTACAGCTATTAAAATCACAAGTGGCCGAAAAAAGTCCTAATAACAAGCAAAGAGCCCTAATGTATGTCATAAATTGTTAGTAATATTGACAGGAGGTATTTATCTTAGTAAATAAAAGTTAAAAACGATAACAATAATAGTGACTAACCACTAATAACCTAGGAAATACGTCTCTAATGTAGATTGGAAGAATTAATCAATGTGTAAAAGATTTAAGATGAAGAAAGAACTACCACATATTACCTGTTCGAATGTGAGACGCTCGATTTATTATAAAATTAATATATAAACAAATCGGATATTTAGTCGGTTAAATTTGAATTACTCTTCGGTTGATATCATCAGAACTCTCGAAATATGAACTTCTTCATCTTTAAATTATTCTTAAAGAGTGGTATCTGGGCATTCAAAGCTAGGAAATTGGGCTATTTAAAAGCCAGTAAAATTTTTCTCCTGACAAAATAGGTTTAGATTTCTATGAAACAGTTTTTACCAAGAAACAGAAAAAAGAACGGTATAATTATATCTCAGACATGGAGAAGGATTTCTATGAAATTACTTTGCTTGACCTTCGTCACCTATCTATCCAGTTAGCCGAAAAAAAATAAAATGGACCATCCATACAACAAAACAAAGAAACTTGCAGGTTTAGATGGAGCGTACAGATTTGTGCAAGGGCTGAAGCTTTTAATCGTTACAATGTTAAAACAATCTTTTAATTTGTATATAAGATAATTTAGATTTTAAACATATCAATCCAACGCGTATTTTTACCTGTGACGAAACACGTCTAGGTACTGTCCCCAGATACAATAGTAGAATATTGGTGTATAAAGGACGGAAAAAAGTTGGACGGCTGACTTCTGCCAATAGAAATATAATAACAATCGGCATGTTGTTTGAATGTCATCATCAGAAAGAAAATGAATGTCAAAATTTAAGCTGGTGTACCTGGTTCAATATTCGCCTATAGCGATAGTGGCTGATAAATACTGAAATATTTTTAATATAGAGTTAACATTTTGTTCAACAAGCAAAACCAAGTAAATACTATCCGATATTGTTAACCTTGAATGGATACAACAACCATATACAAAACATTAAAGTAATTTATTTGGCTTAAGAGAAACATGTACATATCATTTGTTTGCCTCCACATCCCACTAATCGAATGCAGCCAAACTAAGTGCATTATTACATAGCACCTTTGACACGATCTTATGATATGACATTAAAAAATTTCTTTAACAATCCTGGCAGAGTCGTAACGGCTTTTCAAATCTCTAGCTATTGGGGAGGCTTTCTTACAAGCTACGACACCTTTGACTGCTATTAATGCTTTTAAAAATGTGGCATAATTTTTTATAATCCCAACATATTTACAGACCAAGATTTGCACCATCTGCTACGAGTGACAGAGATTTGAAGAACACAAAGATTTAAATCAGATTTCCCCTGCTGACAATATAGCAACAACTTTATTTGGAACAAACAGCTATAAAGACATTTATCCTCAGCCAAAGAGAAGTAAATTATTGAAACCAAAAAGGAAATCTAAAAAAGCTTAAACAGCTGTAATGCCTTCTAGTTTGTATGAGCTAGAATTAGAACTTAAAATAAACACGAAGAAGACAAAAGAAATAACGAAAAAGAAAAAATCTATAAAAATAAATAATGTTAAACAAGAAGATAGTGAAAGAAGTAACAAAAATAAAAGTTTGTCCTTCAAAAGACGCTAAGGGAAAAAATAATGTAACGATTAAGTACATGATATAACCAATGATGAAGATGCTGAATGTTACCACTGTTAGGAGTAATTCTCCTTATCAGCCCATAAAGAAGGATGGGTACATTATTTGGTCTATCTAAAATGAGCTCACGAAGCATGTATGGGAATACATCCAAAAGATTATGAAGAATTTTAGTATGAATTATATATTTGTAAATAATTATAGTATGTACCTATTTTTGTATGTACCTAATGTTCTCTTAACGATTTTCTTAATTAGTTTTTTAACAATAAAATACTTTTTCCTTGATTTTATTGATAAAACATAGCCATTATGCAATGAGATTGTCTGATTTTACTCAGCAGTTTGCATTGCGCTACCCTCTTTGGCAATGTGAACTTTTGACCTACTTAGTTCTCATTTTTTACTTTCAATACATTTAAAAAATTTAGTTTAAATTGCAACTAATGGACCGTCATCAATATATTTATTTTTATATGAATATTTAATCAATGTTCCTAATGCATCAAACAAAACAAAATTATTTATTATTATTAACTTTTATTGTTATCTAATATTTTAGCAGATCTACTGAGTTTTATCACACTAATTAATCACCCTGTATATACACGTCGAGTCGTTCAAAATGCGTATGTAGCAGAAGGTAGAAGCGCTAAAAGCATAATAGATATCATAGTATTCGCTCCATGCGTGACCATGGTAGGGGTACTATGAAACGATGCCAGCGAGCGTAGCGGCGAAATATGACACAATTGGACCTACCTTTTTACGCATAAATTTTATCAAAAATGTGTGCAAATACATATTGCGTATTTAATTGTGCTAATAATAGCAAAAATAGTAAGTGTAGTTTTTATAGGTTCCCAAAGATTACATATAAATTAGAGAAAACAAAAAGATGGATCCGTGCTATTAATATGAAAAAGTTAATATCACATAACTTCATTTTTATGCAATTGAAATAGGAAAAATTTAAATAATTTACATTAAATGATATTTTATAAGGCTTCAAGCTAACTGCAGAGTGCCTGATGACTTTAGTTTTTATATCATAACTTTTACTATTACTGTTTTTAAATATCTACTCTTTCACGTGAAAAATTTGATTTGCCAGTACTAGATTTTTTCCTGTCTTTTCCGTTTGTGGTTAAAAAGATATATTATGATGAATTTTGAGAAACCCAGTTTTTAATACTACATTTATGTTGTATATTTAAACTAAAAAAATATAATTAAAAAGTTAATTATTAATAATTGTCAATTTCGCATGTATTTAACAATGTCAAACATATGTCATATGTTTAACCTGAAAATTGTTAGGTCTCAAACTGTCAGATGAAGGCGGTAGGTATCGCGTCAGTCACGCACGGAGCGAATACAAAGATGATTATAACCTGTTTTATTGTTATTATAAATATATTATATATTACATTTATATATTACAACTGAAAAATAACTAGCGAAATGCTACAACCGAAAATCACGAAGGAAATAAACGCTATAACAAGCTAAAAATATGAAGAGTTTAACAATTAAAAAATTAAACAAAATACTGACTAAAAACTTTTAGTCAGTATAGTAGTTTTAGAGGAAGGATTTTAAATGTAAAAAACAAAACAAAGTTGCAACTTAGAAGAAAGATACAAAGGATTTAGAAAAATTCTAATAGACAAAGCAATGAAGATATGTGAATATTCTTTTTTTTAAGCCGTCTTTTGTAAACACCTGCAGCCACTGAATATTGAAAATATTTTATTCATTTATGATACCCATTCCAGGAAATCCCGTACCAGCTTATAGAAGTTTAGAGGATGGGTACTGCCATGTCGCCTGCGATCGCAGGAATCTTGCAATATGCAAGATTTCTTAAACCTCTGTGTGAATTACTGAGCTATATTTTTCCAGTACAATAAAAATCTTTAAATTTTTTCCAATATTACTGCACACCAATCCATCTCCAGTTTTAGACTGTAGGTGTAAAAGGCCAAGATCTGCAGTCGAGGTCCCGTTTCTTCTGCTCCATTCCTTTCGTGGATAAATATTTACTTATATTTTACAATAACTTCTTTATCAATGGTACCTAATGCCCAATCTTACAAGTTTCTTGTCTTTGAAAATTTCACAAATACATTTTTGCTCTTTTAAAGCAAGGAAAATATCTGCACTGAAAGCGGAAATTCTGATAGTAGAAATAATCAAAATTAAACAGCGAATTTGGACAAATTTGGAAAAAGATCAAAACAGAAAAGATACTTGTAAATGCGAAAGATGCTACTTTTTTTGCGCCAGAAAAATTATTCGTAGATATTTATCAACGTCAAGAAAAAAATTCGCCATGAGAATGTTATATATGTATACATTAAATTGTGGTGAACCTAAAAGAGTAAAAAATCGTAATTTCCACAGGACTAAACTTTCGGATAATAATAATATAAAATTATATATTATATTGTCAATTAGGGGTAGCGGGCAGATACTTCTCTGCGATCGCGTCAGGGGATAGATATACTTCAGGAATAGCACCTGCCCACGCGAGCTCATGGATTTCTCCAGCCTCCCATACCCTGGGAACCCATGCACAAACCCAAAGCATTCCCATCTCCACCCTTTCCTCCCCCCACTTTCAAACCAACTCGCCAACACGCACTAGTCAAGAGTGGTGTTTTAATGGTTTAAAACCCCAAAATTTATTTGCCATGAAAGACGAAACTACTCAGTCTCAGGCGGCTTTAACACCCCCAACCAAGGTAGCGGTTGGAACTGGTTTGGAGCAGAGGGTGCTAAGAATCCCCGGAAAAAATCAGGCTACTACAAAGAGCGACAAATGCATATTACTTCATTCAATGTGAGAACTCTTATATCAGACTAGAAGATGATGGATCTGGAGGAAGAGCTAAAAACATAAAATGGGACATCATTGGCCTCAGTGAAATAAGACGAAGAGGAGAAGCCCAAATTACTTTTAAATCAGGACACGTATTTCATTTTATAGGCGAAGAAGACACTTAAAATGGTGAAGTAGGATTCATTATACATTAAACACACAAAATATAGTTCAAATTATCAGCATAAGCCCCAGGATTGTAAATCTCGTCTTCAAACTAAATGCAAGCTTTAACCTTAAGATAATCCAGACATATGCTCTAACGACTACCTACTCAGACGAAGAAATTGAAAATTTTTATAAGAACCTAGAAACAGCGTTACATGCCACACCAGCATATTACACAATAATTATGGTCGACTTTATTGCGAAAATGGAGTTTAAACAAGCGTAAATAGCGTACCTAGCGTAAATGGAGATGGATGAGCCCAGATGACAGTGTCAAAAATGAAATAGTCTATATCATAATAAACACAAAAGAAATAATCAAAGACATCGAAGTACTAAACATTTTTTTATTAGAAAACGTCCACAGAATAATTCGAGCTCAGATACTATTAAATATCAAATTGGAGAGAACAAAGATAATCCTATAAACAAGAAAAAAAAAAGAAATAAATTCCCCCAGAAAACAAGACCTGTATACACTAATCAGACATATACAAGACTTGCAAGATAAAATAGAAGGTGTAGATCAAGCAAATGATGGCATAATCAGGGCTCTAAAATAAATGGAAAGGAAGTGCTGCCCGACCGTTTCGACCCATAAAGAATAACTAAGCCAAAATATCAAAAAGCTAATAGGTAAAAGAAAACAGCCGATGGAAAAATACGGCTCCAACTACGCAACAATGAAGAAATTAAATAAATATATCCACCGGTCAATCCGAAAAGACAAAAGAGAAAACAATACACGAGAAATACCTAAAATAATTCAAGAAAATAAAAGTTTAAAAGTTTTGAGGCAAAATACGAACAACATAGGCAACAAAAATATGTACAAAATAAAAAACAAAGATTAAAACACTACTACTGATAAAACTAAAATAATTGATGTTGTTGAATCCATTTATCGCGAAATGTATGAGAGCACCGATGAAAGGCAAGAACAGCCATTTTTACCAAGCGAAAACAGCTGGACCCCAAACCCAGCAAACTATACTCGTTAATAGTTTGACATATAAAGGTATTTTAAAATCGATTTAAGGTTATGAAATTTACCTATGGGAAACAGCAGCTACATACAGTATCGACATTTTTGAAAGACTCCATTAGTGAGTCATTTGAATGACAAATTATACTCCATGGCACGTGTTAAACATGACCATCGCTCGAGGCCTCAAAATAAAAACTGTTACCGAAGAAGTTACAAGAATTTGCAAAACATATGAACAGAGAATAATCCCAATATTGTAGCTCAAAACATAATGACACAAACAATCGGAAGAAGACTCAAACCAAAGAACTATAAACTAGTAGAAACCCAGGAGAGTTTGGAAGCAGAAACCCAACCAAACCCTAAGACATATGTGACACTATTTCAGTGCCAAGAATACACAGGAAATTGTCAATGGGCAATTTTCTACAAGAAATTTTTTATATATTGTTAAATATTGTACAGACAATTTACTTATTGTTACTATATTACAGATTGTAAATAAATTTGAATGTTAGAAAAATTGTTTATTAAAGATGTTCAGAATATATTAAATCGTAAGATCTGATTGTTATCCTTCATATTTTATTAATTTTAAGTTTCTGTCACATGGAAAATTCTTTATTCTAATTACTTGAATATGTACTAAGTCAAAAATAAGCTATATTAATCAAATTAATGAATAATTAGTCCAAACTATTAACTGACTATAATTAAAGAAATTTTACCTACGATCTCGAGTTAGTTTTAAAAATCGTATTACAGTTATGTATTTAACGCGGGAAGGTATTAACGAATGTGTGAATCAACTTCAATGATCATTGATTAAACACAGAAATGTAATCTTAATTTTAAGAATCGTATGTAGTGTTAATTATAAGAATTTGTATAACATAATTAAGACGCGAGTTAGCGATAGTGTGAAAGTAATATAATATACCTGTATAGCTAAATATATAAGCTGTGTTTATCACACTAATTTTAAAAAAATTTGACGCATTTTTAGCATTCATGCTAAGTCTTTGTTCGCAACTAATAATCAGATAAATATTTAAAAAATATTAATCAGAAAATAATTCAATGCTTTACGTTTATTGATAGACCAAAAAATATAAATACTCACTCAGTAATGTCAGCATCGGTGGCAACCCTACAAAGCACGCCTCTGTCCATTGAGCATTTTCCGGTAACTGGATCCGGTGGGGCTAAGTTAATGTACGGCGGTTCCTCCAAAAAAGTTATTTTCAAGTGGAACTTTTCGGGTACTCCCTGGGGAGGAGTGTGGCTGTTCCCAGGCCAGACGATGTCCTTTATATCGAGTCCCTGTTTTTGCCAAGATTTCCATACTCCGATCTGTAAATGCAAATCCGAGAGGGTTAAATTAGATATCTCGACAGAAACCCTCGCTACGGCCAGTTATACGTTGGCCTTTTACCCAGACAATTTTTATTAAATTTATACGGACATTGACAACATGTCTGTGTTTAGTCGAGGGACAGAACACATTCAAAATAAATATAAACATTATTAATAGACAATGATATAGTATATTATAATATCATTGACAAAATTATTAAACATTTTTAAGATTTTAAAATTTATTATTAGAAAATAAATTTTAATTAATTCAACTCTTTTAGCACTTTTTAACAGTAAGAATAATTTATTTTGCAAACTTTTCAGGTAATATTATCAAAACGTTATAAAAAAATGATCGTGAAAAAAAGTTATGTTTATTATTTAGATGATATACTATGATACACAGATTTAGAGAATGATACTATGATTTAGAACAGTTAAAATATTGTGATTAAAATAAGAGTAAAGCTAGTAACGGTTACCTCCACATTTCCATTAATATTGCGCTTCAAATATAATTTCTTTATGGTACTTAGTACATGATTTCTTGTTTTTATGCGAAGTTTCGAATTTCTCACTAGGTAACCTAATGTGGTTAAATCCGAACTATATGTTTGTCAATTCAAAGAGTTAAGCTCTATCAAGGATTTTATTATTTTTAGGTTGTCATTTGTTCCAAAGACACTTCTAAATCCCGCTTGCTATAGTGGTTGATGAAATCTGCTGGTAATTATGCTTATAAACAGCTTATATAAATAAGATAACAATATGTTAAGTTTTTAGTTTCCAATTTCTGTTACAGCTCTATTTTTAGTTAATAATATTATATTATGTTATCATTCCATTTTTTTGGTGTAATTCCTTTAAAGAGGTAGGTATTACAAAGAGTTGTTAAAGCTTTTCTGATGAATTCGCCTCCTAGTTTTATTATTTTACTTACATTGCAATCTTCTTCAAGTGTTTAAATTGAATTGATCTTTTTATTAACCTCAACTTAATTTCCTCTATGGTTTAATCTGGAAGTTCCTTGATTACCGGATCCTAGTAGAGGGTAGAGGCACTTTACGATACCAGTAAAGTTAGTTCCACTTCAGAGTCGCGACCGTTCCTACAAGTGCCGTGTTTCATTTTCACTCCCTTTAAACGCGAGGGTACCAGGTCCCAACCTATCATCCTTGCCGATGACTCCAAATTTCCAACTCATATCAACATTCTTCTACCAACTCTCACAGGCAAGCGTGATAGACAAATGCTCATAAATCCTGCTTCTTTGTCGTGATTTCTTTACTTTCCGTTTATCGGTTATTTTTTATGTGATTGTGTTCTAGCTAACACTTGGCTTGGAGTTGTATTTGATTTCGCTTTCTGTATCGATCTTGTAAAATGTTCCACCGTATTGTCTATATTCACATTAGGAGTTTTAGAGCAATGTATTCACAAAAACCATTCCAATTAGTGTATTTGTTGCTCAAGGTTGGACTTGGTTTTTTGTATTAGGTCAGTGCTAATTGTAATTAGAATTGGTGACTGGTCAGAAGTAACTTAAGACAAGAGTTTGCCAACACACAATTTTTGGGAATTACCTGGTAAATTCAAAAGTAAACAATATCAGGGTTTTAGTTCTGTCGGTCGACCATAAGGTTGATATGAAATCAAGACTGTTGTTTTCTATTGCTTGTCTACCTTTTGGTGTTATTAATCTGGACCCCCATTGTTTATGCTTGACAATATATTCACCAACAGCAATAAATCTGTTGCTAAGTGTAGTAAACAGCTTCTCTTATCGTTTGTTAGTTATTGAGTGCCTTGGTAAGCTATGTACGACAGAAACTGTCAGTGAACTATGTCAGCCCTCTATGCTTATATTGGTTGCTTGTATGTGGTCTTGGATATTGGTTTAGTTGACCTAATAATAATTGCAGTTCCTCCGTGTGCCGTACTGAATGATTTGTGAAGTAGCGTGTGTAGCTCAAATTTTTAAAATATCAACAAGCATAATATCTATATTAAAGTTTATATTAAATACTTTTACTCCTACTGGATGTTTTGCTAGACCGTTGGCATTCTATAGAGCTATTTTTAGCAACTTAACTATTTTGTTAATTAATTAAGTCACGACAGTAGTAAGACGATTTAGTATTGTTCTCATCTGTTCCATAGAATTTTTTAACATGTTTTTAAGTTCATCTATATCATTCGTATTTTGAACACTTAGTGTGCTTGCTGCATTATTTAATATTTCTTGTGGCTGATTTCTTGTTACTTAAGCATAACTAAAAAATGTTGTAGGTATCTAGAATATATATAAGATATAGGAGAACTTTGTTTTGGTCTAAGAGTCGTATATTAATTTTTTGCAACACTTTGGTGACATTTTGGTGGACAGAGCCACCATTACAATTTGCAGTATGGTTACCCTCGCAAAATGTGCATTTTGCATTGGCTGTCCTTTCTTTACGTAAAATAGCCTGGTTGGATGGTCTTCTATGCATTTAACGTACCTCTGTCTATGGTAGCCGTATTGTTTTGTGTGCCCATAACGTTGGCATTTTGTACACTGTTCCATGTCTCTTTTATGGTTTGGTCGCTCAATTTTTAGTCGACAGTTTACTAAGTGCTCTAAGTTGTATATTTCTTTATTATTATTTACTGAGGTTATGCTAATGTAAAATATACGTAATGGCACTTTGGGTTTAAAGTGTTTTAGGCTCCATATGGTCTTAACTTGTTAGCCATGTTCTTCAATAGCATTTTTTAATTCACTTGTATTAACTGAATAGTGAATGTTTTTAAAAATAATTTTAAAATTACAACTCACTATCTACTGTTGTATAATCAAAACTATTTATTATTTTAGGTAAGATCTTAACCTGATCGAAGTTTAATATTTTGATTTCCTAAATCCCTAGTGTGTTGTAACAATCCTAATAATGAAGTTGGTTTATCAGTTTTTTATATTTTTTTTTGTATTAGCCTCAGTAACTTCTTCTGTATCCATTTCTCAGCTATAGAAACGATTTAATGTGGATTTAGGCGAATTAAGCCAATAATCATTTATTTTTATTTGTTTTTATGCTTGATTATCAGGACTGCCACGATTTATATATTTTTTAATTTTCTACACTTTGAGACTGTTTTTGTAGATGGCCGGTAAATTTTGTGCTAGTAATTGTGGGTTAGGATAATATCTTGCAGTACGGAAGTTCCTTGGTGATACATCACTGTAGGTACCTGGCTATAATATACATACTGGTGAATTTGTTTGGAAATTTTGTGTCATCGTGTAGGAGTTCGGATTAAAGGCCATTTCGGACATGTATCATTTATCAAGCTTATCATCATCATCATCATCATTGGTGCTATAGCCCTATAAAAGAGCCTCGACCTTCCCAAGTCTATTACGCCAGTCAGTTCTATCCATTGCCAACTGTTGCCAGTTTGCTGCGCCTATTTGTCTACCATCCTCATCTACACCATCCCTCCATCTGAGTTTTGGTCTACCCCTATTTCTACTTCCCACAGGTTGTGACATAAGGATTCTTCTAGGAGGGTTGTTCTGCTGTGATCTTGCCAGATGTCCTGCCCATCTTAGTCTTCCTATTTTTATAAAGGATACTACGTCTTTACCACCAAATATATGTTTATATCTGTGATATATCTTGTAGTTGTACCTCCTTCTCCAAACACCATTTTCACAGATGCCACCAAATATTCTTCTCAGGATCCTTCGTTCAAATATAAGCAGGAGATTTTCATCTGCCTTGGAAATGGTCCATGTCTCCGACCCATATGTCAACACTGGTTGTATACGGGTTTTGTATATGGTTATTTTTGTTTTTTGGCTTAAGTTTCTGCTTCTCATATGTCTACTCAGTCCAAAATAGCATTTGTTTGCTAGGATTATTCTTCGCTTGATTTCTTCCGTCATAACGTTCTCCTTGGTGATCAAGGAGCCTAAGTATGTGAATTTGTCCACCACTTCAAAGGTAGAATTATCAACCGTGAATTGGTGGCCAATGTTTCTGGCTCTATTGTTGGGTGTTGATGCCATTATCTTAGTTTTATTTTCATTTACTTGCAGGCCCATATTTTTTGCGGCGTTTGACAAGGTGTTCGTCCAATGCCGGACGAAAATCAAGCTTATCACTTGTTACAATATCACAATAAGTTATTTTTAATCGAAAATTTTATTTATAACAGAGCTCACACTCTTTGTCGTTCGATAGTAAAATGACAACTGTTACTTTCATGTAAAGAAAATTTAAAACTTCGAAAGCGCATAATTAAATGGTATGTATGGTCATCATTCTTATATAGTGTTGAAGTGTGGACCTTGAAAATTATTTACTATTAATCGCTTAAAGACTTTTAAAATGTTGTTATATAGACGAACCCTCAAAAAAATATAGACGCTATGCAACAAACAAAGCAGTTCTTAAGGGAGCGGGGGCAGATGCTGTTCGTGAATTGCTTGATGCGTCAAATCTAACAAAATACATATTATTTCTTGGATGCATATTTCATAGATTTTAAATATAGTTTTGACAGGGTACCTCATGATTTACATAAAGATATTCTTGAGAACAAAGGTATAGATGATCAAGATCTGAAAATAATCCCCAATTTATACTGGATTGAGCGAGAAAATATAAAAATGGATCAAGTTTCAGATCTAAAAATAGTAATACATGGAGTGAGGTAGGCTGTATATTATCGCCTTTACTGTTTAATGTCTACAGTGAGAAGATTTGCCAAGAAGTACTTACTAACGAAAATGAAGGAATAATCGTCAATAAGGAAGTAATAATGAACATAACATAAGATATGCAGATAATACTGCGCTGTTGGCAAGAATATAGGAAAAGCTTAAAATTTTAGTAGATAATATGAATGCAATAACTAAAGTATACAGACTAATAATACAAAGAAAACCAAGTATACGATTTGAAAAAAATTCCGATTTATCACAGGTATTACTATAAATAACACTCCCATTCAAATGTTGAATAATTAGAAATATCTGGGAGCTATAACAAACGAGAAAAGTGGTCAAAATATCAACAAACGTATTGAAATTGCTAGCTACATTTTTATAAAATATAGTCTAAAAGTATCAGTCTCTCTCTACGAATAAAAATGTTAAGAACGTAGGTGTTAAGTAACGTGTTGTAGCTTCCAAACGTGTAGCACTACAAATGAACTACTTAGTAGGGTGTATCGAAAAAATAAAAGTTGGAAATATATCTAATAGTGTGAAAAAGTTGTTAGTGTTGTTTTTTAGCATATTAGTATTTTTATTTTCTTTTTTCTAAACGAATCTTCTGTCCCCCAACGACCTTGAACTTATAACTCGATCTAATACCAACTAAATAAAACTTAAAATGTTGTAAATTATACATTTAAATGATATTTACAATTTTATTTGTTTATTAAATGTCCCCAACCCTATTGAAAATTACCGCAAAACGTGTATTTCTACTAATATCTGCTGGTCGAAATTTTATAATACTATTCGTTGCAAGACAATTCGGATGGAATTACCCAGAGTATTTTGTGCTTGATATCGGCCTAGTCTCTTAATCTGGGGAAATCCATCCAAATTATCTTGCAACGGATAGTACTAATGAAACAAAATCGGCAACCACGCGTATCGTATAGATCCTGATATTCTAATGTCATTGGTACGAGACACTCCGAGATGCAATGGTGCAATGTCATTGATGCTTGGCTAAAATTATTCGAGTAATAATCGTTGAAATTCGTTAAAACAGGGGCTCAAGGTCAAGACTGCCCCATGATAAGACTGCCCGATTTCCTTATCAGTAAGCGTCTAGCATCTGTGCCACACAGTCCGTGAGTGTAATTTTCGCTTGTAAAAATATCTTTTTACTTCAACAGTGCGTTCGGCAATTTTTGTGAGGTATTGCATTTTCGTCTCAAAATAAAAATTATTTTGTCAATATTTTTTCAAAATTTTTAATTGTCTTGGGGGGTAGAAGATACTTTCCAATTTCGACCAGATTTTACCAAAATACTAAACAGTTGATTGGGCAACTTTTGTGACGCATTACTTTTCCATCACAAAAAACTTTTTTTTTCGACTGTTTCGATGCACCCTACTAATTAGAATAGCTGTACAAAAAGTTCGAATAGCCTTGATAACATCCAACCTCCGAAAGGAGAGGAATAGAAAGAAGAGACCCAGGGCGCAAATTACGGGGAAGTCGGTATAATATTCTTTAACTGATTAGGAAGCAAGCCTATTGGTCACAAAATATAAGAGAATGGAAGCATAAGGAAAGCAAAACAATAGTTTAGAATAGCACAACACAGAAAAAGTTTTCATATGTTAATCGCAAACGGGGACTTGATAAGACACGTAGAGAAGCATTTTATATATTTTATTTTATAGTTAATTTATATTTACTTTTAAAATTTTATGTATGTAAAAATATTTATTTGTATCATAGAAAACTGTAGTTTATGTTACAAGTTAAAAAAAATTATCACAAATATTAGCTTAATTTATAATAATTTTGAATTTTGTATTAAAATGAGTATAATAGATATTTCTCTCCGTTTAAATATATAAGATTTAAAAAAAATAGATTAAATATAAAATTATATAAATTTCAACATAGTACTTACTTCTTCCCATACCAGCTGCTTACTTACACCTGGTCTCAGGTTCATAATTTTTAACTCAGCAGCCCGTAATACGCCATCTTGAGTAAATTCCAAATTTGGTTTCCCCTGATCTCCTTCAACACTAACATTCTTTAAGTATCTGAAAAATCGGTCACCAGTATCCCAACGGGCAGCTCCTACTCCTTCACAAGAAAGTTGGGTGTTTAGGGATCTATCTTTATTTTCAGGGTCTGCTGTGAAGTCTTCGACACCGTATGCATATACTTTAATGGCAGTCATTATTTCGTTTACTAAGGATGCACTAGAAGTATCAAAGTGGACACCTGTAATAAAATAAATATACGGTAATATAAAAATAAAAAATATAGAAATATTTTATAAAATATCTAAACCGTTTAAAAAATTCTAAAATAAACAGATTTGTATGATGCGTGTACATATTTTAAATAATTGTATTGTGATTGTGTTTTAGTAGGTTATCTTAACGATATTTAACCATATGTAGATAATTCCAATAACCCAAAACACTAAGAGATAGCCTACAATTACTCTGACAAGAAATTAAAAAAATGTGACTAATACATGTAAAATATGCCGTTATCTCATAAGAAAATCCAAATAATATTGGTTCACAATATACTGATAGCTCTTCGTACATTTTAATGGGTAACACGCGGTCTTTTTCAGTGAACCAGCTGTAACAACAAACGAATTCGAGATACGTTTTAGCAAATTAATATTTGATCAGCACAATTCATGCGAATTAGTAATTATTTACTCTTTATCAGTTTCATAAAGATGTCTTGTATTGAAATTTAAATGTATTTGGGATATTTATTTTATAACTATTTTTTATTATAACTATTTATATTCTGGTTTATATATGGGTATACTCCATAGTAATTTAGCCCAAGTAGCAGACCATTTAGTCTTAATATTGCTACGTAACCCTTTTTGTTTTCTGCTCAGGATTTGAACAATCAATTTATTCACTAGATCATTCACAGTGAAGTCTGGGCCGCTTGGGTATCTGACCCACTATTTTATTCCAGTAGTAAATGCGCCTTTTATGTATTTGTAAACGATTAATAAATATATAAATAGATAATCCTACAATAAAAATTAATTTATATTTTGTGATTTAAAATTATCGTTATCGTACCTAGGATATTTACTACAAATAAAATAAATCCATTCTCAACCGTCTCGGATAAAAAAAATAAAACAACAATAAAAATATTTATATTAAACATTAAATTTTTTTAATTCCTTAAGGCTCAAAACAGTAATATCATGAAGTGTAGCCATTAAATTACAACAGCATATTGACGATATAAACCACGGTACTCCGTATTGTCATTATTTCTGTTTTGACTATATTCTCTAAATGAAATACATTTTTCTCGTAACCAGTTCTGCATGATGGATTTTCTATTAGTCATTATTGAAATGCGTTTAAAAAGGCGGCTGTGGTAAGATGCATTATCCAATACTATGACAGAGTTACTATCTGCACGCTGGAGAATGTTCGCGAACCCCTTCTCAAATCATATGGAGTTTATGTCTTCATGATAGTCCCCAGCTTTCTTCGATATTAAATTAAGAACACCATTTTGCAGAAAACCAGTATCGCTTCCAATATGAGCGACAGCTCATAGACAGCGTTAGACAGTTGTTAGACAGAGCGTTAGACAGTTGTTAAAGAGTTAGACAGTTGTTAAACATTGGCTATATTAACTGTATGTCTGGCGTTAAATAAAGTCTCGTAGTTTCGTTTTGTCGCATGATATTTGTGAATTATAGATAATTACGTCGCCGTAATATAATTTCCTCCTTATTGGTTAACATGGAATTCCGGTATCATTTTATGGTAGATTTGAGAGTTGGAGCCCTATTTTCAACGAAAAATAAATGTACAGTTCTGATTTTTTGGGCTTTATCCAACTTAACAGGTTTTCTTCAGAGGTGATTATCAGCTGCAAATTTAAAACCATTTGTTAGTTTTTTTCCACGCACAATACAATGCCATTGCTTCTCCTGTTAAAAAAGACAAGCGACTAACAGCTTCCGTTGAAGATAGTATTTTTAGTCGATCATATATCTTGCAGATAATTTATTTTTTGTCTTATGAGACGGGTCTATGACGTGGATGTCGTGGACTTATATCACTGGTTATATATATTTCTATTCTACGAAAAACTGATGGAATATACGGGAAATCGTGGTTCTTTAACCTAATATTTTGTCTTACTTTAAAATAAAAATAAAAAACTAATTAACAAAATAACTACTGAAACTATTAAGACAAAGCAACCAAACACAAATTTACCAGCGGATTCTATAACAACAACGATAAACACTGATTGCAAAAACTCTTCGAAAATCGATTCCGGTAAAAGCTTTAATCGTAAGAAGTCATGTACCTATATTCCTATAATAGTCAGGTGAGATCGGGTAATTACGAAATTCACAGAACGACATAGGCTCTAATAGAGACATAATGATTAATTTATAATAAAATAATTTAATTATAAAAAATAATAATAAAATAACCACGTCTCTGGAATCGCAAGATTTTCCATGGCCTTGACGAAAGCCGCAGTATATATTACCTATATATGTATATATAATATATATATATATATACATATAATATATATATATATATATATTATGTATATATATATATATATATACATATATTATATATATATATATATATATTATGTATATATATATATATATATATATATATATATATATATATATATATATATATATATATAAGAGTAAGAAAAAAGAAGTACTCGTTTGGAAAAAATATATAAATGTTTTGGATGGGTTGGAGTCAATAAAAAGGCTATTGGTTAACTATTTATTTTCTCGAGCTTTCAATTGTGTTTACAATTGTTATCAAGAGCTGCTAAAAAAGACAAAATATCTTACAAAGTTAAACTAGAAAAAAAATTTTTTTTTGTTAACTGACCAACTAAAATTAGTTTGGTTCACTAACTGCTGCTAACATATTTCAAAAAGAATTACTATAAAAATGTCCTTATCTAATAAATGTTTCTCTGAAATTATAATATAATTTAGAAAAAATTTTTCTTAACACAAAAACAATTGAATTTATAAATAAGTTAGAATAGCGACCAATTACAATTAAGCCTCAATGTCATAAATGCCAACTTAAAATTTTTATTTTTGACAATTATATTGCCAAAAATAAAATTTTGTTTAAAAATTCTTTTTTGTTTAGTAACAAAAAAGAAGAAGATTTATTCACCATTGATAGATGTCTGAAAAAATGTAAAAAATATATGGAAAATTAAATCAAAATGTGATATTTTACAGATTTTATATATAAACTACAAAGAAATAATATAATTATAAATTTTGCTTAGATTTTAAATTTTTGATCTTGTGTTTAAATTATTATCACTTTTGCTAATATTAAAAATTATATTTAAATTACAGAGAAACATTTATTAGATAAGGACATTTTTATAGTAATTCTTTTTGAAAGATGTTAGCAGCAATTTTATTAACCAAACTAATTTTATGTGATGAGTTAACAAATTTTTTTTTTCTTTCTAGTTCAACTTTGTAAGATATTTTGTCTTTTTTAGCAGCTCTTGATAATAATTGTAAACACAATTGGAAGCTCGAGATAATAAATAACCAATAGCCCTTTTATTGACTCCAACCCATCCAAAGTATTTATATATATAAGATTCTTAGATGAATAAGCCCTCACTCACTCCTGAACAAACCACAAAATATGCTTCGCTCCCGTACTTCCCACAAATCACTAACAAGCTGAACAAATTTTTCAAAAACTTACCTGTCAAAATAGCCTTAAAAATACCAGAACCTTAGGTAAGTTATTTTCTAAGACAAAAACTCCATTGGCCCCTCTAAAACAAACTAATGTCGTCTATCATGTACCCTGTGCAGAGTGCAACTCCTGCTACATTGGCCAGACCTGCCGCTCTCTTCAAGGTCGACTAACGTCCCACAAAAGCGACATTAGGATTTCTAAACCATCTTGTGCCCTTGCACAGCATGCCATTTCAATCAAACACAGTATCGACTTATACACGAATACCAAAATACTCTGCAAACAAAAAAATTATCATAAGCGATCCATCCTTGAAATGTGTCAAATTATAAAACATCCATCGTCCCTAAATAAGAGAACCGACATCGACAACTTGAGCCAGATATATCACTCTCTTATCATACAAAACAAATAAAAAAACCCCTTACAAGACAGTAACTTCATTTCCATTCTTCTTTCCATTTTTGTTTGTTTGTTTTTTTTTAAAGAAAAAGTAATAAATGAATCCTTTTTTAAAAAAGGTCTGTCCCTGTTCCGCCCGCTAATTCCCTCAAGAATCGTGCCTGCTTGCTACATTCCAGAGAAAAACATGTACGACAATAAGCCACATGTGAAAATTATGACATCCTAGAGCTGATACAAAAAATCGAAAAGATTAGTGTGATTTGACCCTCGAAAAAGCTTAAACCAACATTCAAATAAAGCCATCGGTTAAAATCAAATGAACTAGTGTTCTTACAGTTTTTCTTGTATTTTTTTGTTTCGTTTTTTTCGTTTAGTTGTTAATCTTTAATGTTAAGTTATCGTAGAGTTTTTATAACATCTATAAAAAAACCCTACAAATTGTTTTTGTAATAAGTATGAACCCTGTTGGTTGTTTACTTATATTCTCAAATCTTTTTTATTTGTAGTGAACTAATGATGCTTTTAAAAATAAAAGCGAAACGTATTCGAATAAATCGTATTTTTTGCTATATATATATATATATATATATATATATATATATATACATATATATATATATATATATATATATATATATATATATATATATATATATATATATATATATATATATTTCTATTCGCATTTTTTGTTTGGTTAACACAAGATTGTATTAACACAAGAAATTGGTTTGGTGCCGACAAAAAATCTTAATGCCCTGAAATTTGCGACAACCTTGAATATATTAAAATAATTATATGGTTTTTAGAATCGAAAATAGAGATTAAATTACTAGAGAATAATTTATTCTCAATGTATTTATAATAGGTATATAAAACATTTCTCAATGAAAAGCAGACTCCAGGGGTAGAATTGCAAGAATGAAAGTCAACCTTATTAGCGAAGATTGCACATGAAGAAGAAGAAAAACAAAAACAAGAAATGAATTAACAAATATGTGTAGGATAGACAACACAAATGAGTGGGTTAAAGATAGAAAGCAATAATAAAATAAACACATTAAGAATAAAAACCTGAATATTTAAAATAGCGCAAGATAACTCCTTCTATTTTGTTATGACTAACATAAATTTGGGTTTTAAGCCTTAAAACTTCTAACATCGCAGCTTATCTTTATTATGAATAATATTTTGTTTATTTGTCAGCTCCGACAATACTTAGTTCTTGTAAAAACATATAATTCAGTTAAAATTATACTTAATAGAAACAAGTGTAATGTTATATAAATGGCGATCATTATTATGTTAAATTAATTTTGCGTTTTATGATAGGACTAGTACTCTATATAAAATAATAGCTTCGTAATTATGTATCAAATAATTATATTTTCATAATAACGCTTGGTAATTCTATTCGATCTATGTTAATGACAATGACGACACTAACAATATCCCGAAAATTACGGATCCCAATTAAGCTCTTTGTAAGGAATAATTATTATTACACGTATTGGCAATAATCTCTGTGGACAGAGTTTCGAGAATATTTTAACATAGATTAATGATAAATTTCAATATGCCGTTCTTGGGTTTTCATCAGAAAGTGAGTGAGAAATCAATTTGTTACCGAAAACGTCAACAAAAGGCTTATTAAACTCAAGTTTTAGACGTATATAGAGATTAATTGACTGCTTTGAATAAGATACTTTGGTGTATATTATTAAAGTAAGTTTAATTTTGGTGTATATTAATTCTTAAAAGTATTATTTAGTAAATATGTAAACAAAAACAGGACACTCTTTTTGTTTTTCCTTAATATATGTAATTTTGGTTTTAATAGTATGTTACGCCACTGTCAAAATACTTAAAGTCTTATTTTTCCAGTTAATAGCTATAATAATTTTATTACTGCCATAAGAGATACCATTTTATTATTATTTAATAGTTTCAAATGTTGTTTTATTTTGCAGGTAATGTAATTAAACAATTTAATATTGTTTATTTATTATAATTATTATTAACTTTAAACAATAAAGTTGTTCTATTCGCAGAGAAATGCCATTGAGTTTTATTAATGAAACTTTGCTAACTGAGAAAACAAACATTATTACAAAACAACATTTTTGAAAAAACTTAAGTACAAATGGCAAAACTAAGATTTGAATTTATCATGAAGGCATTAGCGAGTGATAATAAAACACATACCATTACCATAATCTAAATTGATAGCCAGAAAAGTGAAATTTGAAATCCCTGATTGGGAAAAATGGGAAACAAAATTTTGTGGCACATATGGAGACAAACGGTGGGCCCCACTGAAGTATGCCATTGAGTTAGGATACATAAATGGTTCTTTATTAGAATATGCTCTGAAGAAAAATAAACATCTGCTACAAATAAACAAGTTATTAGTTATAACAATTAGTTATTATTAATCTTATAGCTGTTGGACTTCCACATTATATAGATCGCAGAATTTATAGTGACATTTTAAAAGAAACTAAAGATCTCTTTAATGAAATAAGAGGCCTAGAAAACTTCATAAGAACAAAGACACCAAGGCAAACAAAAGAATCGTAATTTGAAAAAAAAAGAAAAAATATTAGAAAAAAGATAATCTTGTAAAATTTGTGAAAAAGAAGGAAAATGTGTACGTTTTCGTTCCAAATCAAGCTGCTGGTTCAGAAGTAAAAGTAAAATTGCGAAAACTCAGCAAGAAGTAAGAACAGTTAACAACTCTCATCTCGAGATAGAACTAAATAAAACAAATCCAAAAACCTTTTACTTCCATCATTAATAAAAATCAAGTTACTATTAAATGACACATTAGAAATTGATCAAATATATGACTCTAGACCAAATGTGTTATTGATAAATGCAAAACTATAACGGATAAAAGACCAGAAAAGAATGACCTTTACATAGTAAACCTGGGGACAACTAATGGTGTAAAAAAACAAATGGTGTAGAAGCGCTGAAAATTTAGGCAACTACATATATTAAAAACATTAAGAGCCAAAATAAAAAGCACTTACACAGTGGTGTTTGCAAACTTAAATGTGACATTTGCCCAAAATTAACCTCTGTCAAACTGGTAGAACTTTTACCAAAACGTCTAGCAGAAGATAAAAGGGCTTTCAATAATAAAAAAACAGATTTTACATACGCGATTCACCTTCTAGATCATTATTATTCTTGTAGTGACGAATTTCAAAGTCTTAACATCCAAAATAAAGGCATTAAGATATATTTATTAGAATCTATGAAAATTAACAAATTTAAAAATGTAGACATAATTCTAAACGACCAAATTGAGACAAAACAGTTCTCCCCTCTTCAACCAATTAAAGCGTATAAAATGTAAATACAACATAATAAAAATATATCACTTCAGAAAAGAACTCTGCCGAAACTGCTGTAGTGATAAGATTTTATAATAAATTTTGTGGAAGTTTTGAAAACAATATTTTCAGTATTTTATTGTTATATCAAATTATATATTCTGCTGTGGATGCAGTATTTTTAAACGGTGTCAATGAAAGACTAAACAAAACATTAGTTAATAAAATAAGATGCAAAATAAATCAAGTGATGAGAAAACATCATGGATAACAATTGCTTAAAAATGTGCACAAAAATATAATGAGACAAAACATACAATTACAAAATCTGCATCAAAATATTTATTAGAAGGGAAAATGTGAACATTCTGCCTATAGAACTGAAATCTAAAGTGATCTCGAAGGCAGATCTCGAACGAAACCAAAAAATTACTACAACAAAATCTCACAATTATGATAAAAACCGGTTAGATCTACATAGCAAGGCAATTGAATTAAATGTTAAAAATTAAGTGTATGTGGAGAACGTAAACCATCTAAAGAGAAAGAAGTTAGATGAAGTAAGGATTGGGCCATATTAAACAAGATTTCCAATTAAATCTACTGGAATGGGAAGTTGACACTAGGCATAGGAAAACAGGATATCACTAAAATTATTCCAGTGTTAAAATAGAAGGAAATACCCGTTAAACAGTTACGTTAAAAGAGAGTGAGGGGGATGTAAAGAAAAACAGAACACTATTTTTTTGGTCTTTAATTTACGTTATTTTTGTTTTGGTTCGAAGGATTTGTTACGCTTAAATGCTTATTTTTTTATTAATAGATTTAAGTTACTATTTCTTCTTTTAAAGGGGAGCTTTTTACAGTTGTCATTATTCATTATCTTGTCTTGTCATTACTTATTCTGATTACTGTCATAAGAATCGCCATTTTACTATCAGTCAAAAGCTATCAATGTTGTTTTTTGTTGCAAATAATGTAATTAAACAATGCATAGAAACGCAATTCAGTTTTATTATTAATGAAACTGCTGATTGAAGACACAATAGACACAATATATATATATATATATATATATATATATATATATATATATATATATATATATATATATATATATATATATATATATATATGTAGGACGCAAACGGGGAAATAATTGTCCATTGTATAGAGTTATCGCTTAATCAATTAAAATAAGAACGAGATTAAGAAAAGATTTGCTTGATCTTTAATTATACATTTTCCTACATTTTTTGCATAAGCATATACACAAGTATTAATTAATAAACATTAACATAAACATTAATTAATAAACATTAATTTTGGTTTGTTTTTTATTTTCAACACTATTTTTCACAATTTGTAACCAACATTTTAAATTATATCAGACATTTTTTGACACATTTTTGCATCACCCTTATACATAAAAAATAATTCTTAATTTTAGGTAAGCATCATTTAAATTACTTACAGTTGTAGTAAGTTCTAGTTCATCGTCATTCTCATTGTCGGAAATATTAAACACCTGTTAGTTTTCTTTAAAATCACTAACACAACTAGCTAAGTTACTTCAGGATTTTCCGTCAATAGTGCTTCATCAATCTCTAGGTAATTCAAAAATTTTTCAACTCAAAGACTTTCGCAAAAGATTGACAATGGCATATCATCTTCCAGGTGTTTTAGCTCCAGATTTTCCACAATTTCTTCTCTACTACTATCGTTAAAAAAACGTACTTGAAATACACATTTTAATTTTTTTGGTTAAAACGTTTCTCCATGCTGTCACAATTCAAATAAAGGCGTTAGCAATCGTTATGAACATGTTTAGTTCAGTCGTTGATAAAGAATATTCTACAGATGATATCGGTAGATCTTTTACAGCCAATGTTGATTATATATACAGGCAAGATATCAACAAAAATAGTCAAACGCATAAAAAAGAAAGAAATAAATCCAGTTTTTAAAACAAAAAAGAACTTAAACAAATTTATTAAAAACAACAGGAGCCAAAATGAAAAGCACTTACACAGTGGCGTATACAAACTTAAATGTGGCGACTGCCCAAAAACTTACATCGCTTAAACTGGTAGAACTTTTAACAGACGTATAGCTAAACAAAAGAGCTTTTAATAATAGAAAAATAGATTCTGCATACGCACTTCACCGTCTAGATCATAATCATTTTTTTAATGATAAATTTCAAATTAAAAATTAAAATATACAGTTTTAACAATTAAAATAAGTGCTCCAACAGATTTATCGGTGAGTGTTACTTTTTATACTGCTATTGTTAATGGTCAACCTATAAATATTTAATATCAGCAACAGCAAATTCAACCAGAATGCCCAAATGTCCTTTTTCTACAAAATTTACCACACAAACCAAATTTAGCACAAATTTTAAACAACCCACCAACAACAATATATTATGTTCCTAACCAAGTACTATCACAATCTTCCTTAAACTGCCAATACAATCCTATAATAAATCCCACATTATCTACACCTTAAAATGAAGCTTCTGATTCTATTAAGACAACACATACATTACAAAGTGAAACATCTTCAGGAGAAATCATCGACATTGAGTCATCGGACATCCACGAATGGCAAACTATACAACATAGTAAGAAAAAACGTAAAATTAATCCTCCGACACCAACAGAAAACGAATACACAGTAGTAACCAGCCATAAATTTCAGATTTTACAAAATAAAATAGAAAACGACAACAATAATAGTACAGAAAATATCAACGAAACTCCAGCAACCTCTAAACCCCCACCAATTTTTATATATGGTGTTACTGAATACAATAAAATGGTTAATAACCTATCGGAAATAACAAAGATAGAGATATACGTACTATTGTACAACATTAGAAAATAACACTACAAAAATAAATTCAAGGCACTCTGAAACATACCGAAAACTGGTAAAACATTTAAACGGTAAAAAAAAATTGTGCATCATACGTACCAAATGAAGGAGGATAGAGCATATAGAGTTGTAATTTGCAATCTACATCATACAGTGCCCATTAATATAATAAAGAGTGAAATAGAAAAATATGGGCATTTAGTACTCAATATGGTAAATATAAAACACAGAATAAAAAAGGATCCTCTAATAATGATGTTCTACGTCGATATAAAACCTAATCAAAATAATAAAAAAATATATAAAATTCAATTTATAAACAACGCGAAAATAGTTATTGAGCCACCGTATAAAAAGAATTATATTATCCAGTATACCAGATGCCAATTATATGGACACTCTAAGAAGACATACTGTAATATACCTTATCACTGTGTCAAATGTGGAGGCAACCATATGTCAGCGGATTGTAAAAAACCTGCGGACACACCTGCCATATGCGCTCTCCGCAATGGAGCACACACCTCAAATTACAAAGGATATATGGTATAAAAAGAGTTAATTAGTAGTAAAAAGAGAGCAAGAGGAGTATCATCGCACAATCCAGCGAACAACCAACTGCAATATAACAAAAATACAGTACAGAATAATCCGAACTTAAGCAGCAATTAAAATCACGCGACTTACACACAAGCAACAGGTGGAATAAATGTAATTAATGTCCATAATAATACGAACTTATACAACCAAAATCATGCAACTAACGCTCAAATAACAAGTGGAACAGAAGTAATACAAACAGTGACCTTGGAGAGATCATGAAGAGTTTCCTTAACGAATTCAAAGCTATGTTTTCACTACTAATAAATCAAAATAGCGTGATCTTAAACATGCTTTCCACAGTAATAAATAAATCCAGTTATGGAACTTAAGTCACTACGAATTGCACAATGGCATGCCAACGGCCTAGGCCCCCCCCCCCAACGAGGATGCAAGACAACTACACCTCCAATCAGAAGTAAGACGAAGATTGAAGAGACAGTGGCCAACAAACTTTATTCACTAATTTCAATTTTAAATTTTAATTTTAGTTTCAAATTATAATCCTTTATTAATTTAATTTGTTAGTGTTTGTATTGGGAGTGTTATAAGTAGATAATTTCTCCTCTCATGTATTTGCAATACTCACATTTACCATACTAAAAATACATACATAATTCTGCATGAGAGACAAGCAGTTTTCCCCTCCTCAACCTATTCAGTTGAAGACTATAAAGGTTAAACACATACTAAAAATCCAATCACTTGAGATTTTATTTTCCTCATTTACTAACATAGAAGTATCTGTTTTATGATTTAGTGGAACCAGAATTTTTACTTGTTATAATTATTTTGATTTTATTAAAAGCCTGTTCATAAAAATGACACTTTTTTATTACTCCATTAAAACTGTTAAAAATATTTTATAATTTTCATATATTTGTATGCAGAATAAGATACAAAATTATATAAATACAAATATTTATCGTTTGTCACTTACAGCTGAATTTCTATTTTTTTTTAATTTCGGAAAAAGTCGGTTTGTTAGACCGACGCTATCAAAAATTTTAAATTTTTTCACGTTATCTGCGGAAGGATAATACAAAAATAACTACTGCATTTACAACTTTGAAGTGTAAATCTTTGCTTTAATTGTACTATAAATCAGTCTATAAGTCAGAAAACAAGTCATAAGAAAAATATTGTTGGCAAACTAGTTTCCTAAATTATTCATAATTATCTTCATTAATTCAACCATTATCCCGAACAGCCCGGATATACCCATGTTAATGTCCTTGTTTATTATTCCCTTGAACCATGACAATTAAGCTAGGCCGATGTCTACACTTACGGATTTCATATCTTAAGTTTTAGATTGTATATGATAGCAGCTAGTTAAATTGGATAAATTGTTAATTAATTTTAAACACCTTTTATTTAATACGTACAATTTACAATTTTATATGGTATCAAGCTATCAAAAATTCGTATATAGATCAGGTAGTATCAATATTGTGTAAAATTTATTATCATAAATTATAGTAAAGCTTAAAAAGTTGCAAAGTTCAATATACCGGCATACACTGTATAGCTGTAACATTGAAATTAAGTGTTGGAATTGAGTGGCTTTTAATAATTGTATAATTTGTGTGGCTTTTTTTCTGGAAAAAATATTTTAGTCAAATCTAAAGCAGTCTTGAAATATGGCAAACATTACAAGATAAATGCACAATATATTTATTTCAAAAGTATACACGGATTCCTGACCTGGAAGTTAACCAGTATAATAGGAAAATATCGGCTCTTAAGTTAGGTGAATTCTAAGTTAAACATACCCCTTGAAAAATGACAAGAGTGAGTTGGTAAAGTATCTGAGTAGAAGTAACATCAGAGACTCTGCAAGTCAGCTTATATTATATAAATTTATTAGTAATAAACAAAAATATTTATTTGACAACATAAGAAGAACTATCCAATATTTCAAATACAAACAAGAATTTCTTATCTTTCTTGTTTTTGCACCGGCTTAATTGCCTTGTTATAGTTTGGATACAGGACCGTATTCAGATCTAATGACTAGTTTCAAAGTTTATTTAAATTGATGATATTAATTCCGAATTAGCTCAGGAAATGAGCTGTTTTTCACCACCAACACTTAAAAAATCGTACTAATCAGTAACCAGTATTCTTAATTTTCCATCCAGAAAGCAAGCTATTGTATTTAGTTCATTAGAAAATGTAAAATTAGAAGATTACCTTGTATCACTAGGATCATTTATTTCTTAAAGATATATTGTTCTCTTCTCATATAGCAAACAACAGGATTTGTATTTATTTATCTAAGGAAGAATTAGTTGACAAATTTATAAATGTTCGTCAAGGTAAAATCATAGTAAACAATCAAATAGTACAAGGTAGAGGATTAATTACTCCTAGTGAACGACCAATATTATTCAATGTATGTCCAACAATTCCACATAGTATTCTAGAATCAGAACTACAGAAACTAGGCCTTAAACTTATGTCTCTATTATCATTCCTTAGAATTGGCACATTCGTCCCGAATTTCGACCCGTATTAAGTTTTCGTAGACAGGTATATAGTTTACCTTTAGTGGACCTAATACTTCCTGAATCCTTGTTAATTTGTCATAAAAATACAAACTATAGAATTTTTATGTCTGTAGACCAAAACTCTTGTCATATTTGTAAAAAGATTGACCATATCACCTCAAACTATCCTCAAAAAAATAACAACTTTAGTTCAATAATAAATAACACAGTGACTACAGCAAACATTATAACTGACGTAATACAACACTCAGTACAAATCCATTCAGAACCAAATTATTTGGTACAAGACACTCAATCTAAACGATACAAAAATAAAGATGTAGATGTAAAAAAACCAAGGCCAAAAAACGATAACCCGCTTACAAATGAAGGTATAAACGTAAATGAAATAGGATTGGAAATAATGAATCATTGATCACTTTACCAATTAGCACAGAACCTACACTGCAAACACAGAGAAAAAGAGCTTTCTCCGAAACAGTTACACCACCTGAAACTCCTGAATGTAAACTCCTGAACATAAACAGTTATTATACACAACTAGAAATGTTACTGACCAAAAATTAGCAAAATTAAACGCATTTACAGGTTATCATAAAAACAGATGTAATTTTAAAAAAGCCAGTGGAGGGGTTTCTATTTATGTTATTGAGTCATTGGAATCTAGAGACCAAACTTGAACCCTAAAAACTCCAAAAATTATTAACATCTATAACATTTATTTTTCACCGAATACTGATATAGATATAAAGGAGATAACTCATATTATAGAACAAATTTCATCGCCCAAGATTATAGTAGGAGATCTAAATGGATACAATCCACTTTAGGGATCTAATAGATATAACAAAATAGGACACATAATAGAAACGGTCATTAATAACACCAATATTACCCTACTTAATGATGGATCTTCAACAAAATTTAATTCTTTTACTGGAAATACCAGTTTTATTGACTTATCACTTGTAGACCCTTCTTTAGTACAAAACATAACTTGGGAAGCTAGTACACAATTGTATGGAAGCGATCATTTTCCCATAGTGATACATTTCGAAAACAAACAAAAAATTCAACCATACACTAGATGGAGTACAGAAATAGAGGGTTGGTCACCGTTTACACAATTTGTGGAGAATCAATTGAATTATTTTTCAGATCCATCCCCGCATGACAATATAAACGACTTAGTAAATAAATTTTTCTCCGTCATACTTTCCGCAGCAGATCATATCATTGGAAAAAAGAAAATAATTTTTAATAATTAATTTTATTTAATTTCATTTAATATAATTTACTTTAATTTGTTATTTAATTTTTATTTATTATATTTAATTTCATTTTATTCTATATAATTTTTAATTATATTTAATTTTAATTGATTTTATTAAATTTTACTTAATTTTGTTTAATTTTATTTAATTTTACTTATTTTACTTAATTTTATTTAATTTTATTTAATTTTATTTACTTTTATTAACTTTTATTTAATTTTATTTAATTATATTTAATTTTATTTTATTTTATTAAATTTTATTTAATTTTATTTAATTTTATTTAATTTTATTTAATTTTATTTAATTTTATTTAATTTTATTTAATTTTATTTAATTTTATTTAATTTTATTTAATTTTATTTAATTTTATTTAATTTTATTTAATTTTATTTAATTTTATTTATTTTATTTTATTGTATTTAATTTTATTTAATTTTATTTAATTTTATTTAATTTTATTTAATTTTATTTAATTTTATTTAATTTCATTTAATATAATTTACTTTAATTTGTTATTTAATTTTATTTATTATATTTAATTTCATTTTATTCTATATAATTTTTAATTATATTTAATTTTAATTAATTTTATTCAATTTTACTTAATTTTGTTTAATTTTATTTAATTTTACTTATTTTACTTAATTTTATTTAATTTTATTTAATTTTATTTAATTTTATTTACTTTTATTTACTTTTATTTAATTTTATTTAATTATATTTATTTTATTTAATTTTACTTATTTTACTTAATTTTATTTAATTTTATTTAATTTTATTTAATTTTATTAACTTTGATTTACTTTTATTTACTTTTATTTAATTTTATTTAATTATATTTAATTTTATTTAATTTTATTAAATTTTATTTAATTTTATTTAATTTTATTTAATTTTATTTAATTTGATTTAATTTGATTTAATTTTATTTAATTTTATTTAATTTTATTTAATTTTATTTAATTTTATTTAATTTTATTTAATTTTATTTAATTTTATTTAATTTAATTTATTTTATTTTATTTCAGTTGATTTTATTTAATTTAAATTTTTTTGCACACTTTCTTATAATTAATAAGAAAAAGAAGAAGAATAATCTAAATTACTAATTTTTTGAATAACTCAATTGATTGGGAACATAAGTTGGGTTCCTAGATCAATTATTAATTTAAGTTTTATTATTCAGAAAAGAAGACGTGAACTTAAACTGATTTTCTTGGGTGTTTGTTAAAAGAACTTAAAACGGTCTTTCAAGTAATGTGTTAGTTGCCACATGATCGTATTTAAAATAATTTTTATTTACACCCAATTTTATAATAATGTTAAAGTTACCTTTAACTTTAAAGTGATTATAAAATCGAGTGTTAGTTACCTAGAAAATTACTAATTTAATAAATATATTTATTAATTGTAAATTTTAGGCGCTTAATGTACATTCTTATATATCCATTTATTTATTTAAAAAATAGTTACAATATTTATTGCAGCTATAGTATCACCTTATTTTATTTACTCAAACGAAAATTCTTAAGTATATAGCTTCTTGAAGAATACAATCATATTGTGAAATGAACTTTAAATTAGTGTTAATTCTGAAAGAACGCTGCTGAAATTAGATTAGAGTTTCTGGTATGAGCTTCTATTTTATTATCTTTCCTCGCCTGTCTCTGACAAGTGAGAGCAATGGAAAATACGAAAAATAATTGGTTAAAGATAAATTAGAAAAATTATCTTTAGTTATTCCGAACGTCCGAGTTATTTGTGGAAACGAAATCTAATAATCGAGAATCGGGTGTCTGATTTTATATATGTGGATATGTCACAACAAAATTTGCTGTAGCTCGATGAAACGCGCTTCGCATTTCATTTCATTTGAAACGTGACATTTGAAATATTGTTTGGGGTTATTTTATGATGTTTAATTTAATTTAATGCTTTGTGCAATCTAATTAGTATTTTTTTAGTAATTATGGTTTAAGCATTAATTGATTTGAAATTAATTTAACTGAAGTTGATGTTTACCAAAAAATTAAATATAAGATTATTCTCCTTTTGTTTTAGTAACGTGCCCGATTATCGCGCAATGGCAATCAAATTGGCTATGGTAGTTCTGTTGACAGCTTGAAAAATGGATGCAGGGGATCTGTTAAACTATACTCTTAGGATTCGAAACCATGACGTTCTTCTTCGACCTGGCCTCATCTTCCGTCTGTATTGCCTTGTATTATTAAATGGATAATAATATACATCTCTGGGTGATGCATAACATGTACCACCCAGAGGACAACATAATACATCTTTGCGATTATACACTGTTCGGACTACTTCCGTATCTTTCCCATCCGCTGCAAAACAACTGCGTTACGTACTTTATCTACCCAACTTATTTGCAGCGTTCTCCGATAGAATCAGATTTTAAATGCTACCAATTTTCCAAGAAGTGTTTTCTTTAAGATCCATCCCTTGAGACCATATAAAAGGGTAGACATATTACTAATCTATCTATAGATCTTACTAATCTAATTGTTAGTCTCAAAGTTGTTAGGACTTCTGGTTGTATTGATGCTTTAATGACCACCACCACCTTAGTCCTTGCGGTGTTTAGCTTCAGTACATATTCATCACAGACTGTGGTTATCGTATCAATTGGAGGTTAAAGTTATTTAAAATTAAATATTATGTTTATGGGGATTAAGCTACAATTAACTATAATGAAAATTAGATTTTTGTTGTTTGAGGTTTTGATTTACACTCCGGAAATCGTTTTCAAAAAAGGTTTTTTTTCACATCCTTTATTTATTGTAATCTGTTTCTACAATAAAAACAATAATCAATAAGTTTATCATGTAATTAACACAAAGGAGATCCGTCCAGTGACAAAAATCCTTTAAGATAAATTTCTAATATATATAAATATTTAAAATATAAATAACACTTTACAAAGACATTTACGAACATATTAAAAAAATAGCAATAGTTAAAATACACACACACACACACAATTATAAGTTATAGGTATATATAATATAAAGTATAAGGTGTAGCTATAAAATGATATAGTATACGTTTAAGTATGTAAAGGTATAGAAAGGTCTAAGGAATCACGGCGTTTTAGTCTTCCCCTTCTCGGTCGCTTAAGTAGGTCTTTTCAAGCGTATTTGGATGGTTCAGTAGTCTATTTTTCTAAGTGCCACTGAGTGAGACAACGGTGCCTTTAATATTTTGGATCCGAAGTTCTCGATGTATAACATAATTGGGCACATATCACGGTGCATTGGTAATATGTCTCAAAACTTTAGATTGGAAACGCTGAAGTTTCAGTAAGTGAGAATTAGATGCTGTACCCCATATCTGTATACCGTAGGTCCAAACTGGCTTTGGAATAGATTTATACTGTAATAATTTATTATAAAGACTTAATTTAAATTTTGGGTTCATGAACCAATACATTTTCCTGTATATTAATCCTAGTTGCAGTTGCTTTATCCAGATGTACTTTCCCCAATTTAGTCGGCTGTCAAAATGTACTCCCAAGTATTTAACATCACTTTTTTTGGGTATTATGGTATTGTTTATGCTCACAGATGGTACATTCTCTTTTCGTAAAGTAAATGTTATACGTGCTGATTTGCTGCTATTTACTTTAACTCGCCACAGTTTTAACCATTTAAATCAATTTGTAAATTTTGACAGGCTCTAACAGAAACCGAGCTAGAAGCCATTATCACAGTATCATCTGAATAGGTAGCAATTGTGTTGTTTACTCTTGTGAGAATATCTGCCGTATAGAGAAAGTATAAAATTGGTCCCAATATACTCCCCTGAGGTACTCCCGATAGAATTGGAGATATGTTTGATACTGCTTCATTGTATCTGACCTGAAAATATCGATTGGTAAGATAGGATCTCAGAAGTGCATACAGAGAATGAGGAAAGTGAGTTTTTATTTTAGATAGTAGCCCCTCATGCCATACTTTATCAAATGCTTGTGAGACATCCAAAAAGGCTGCAGTGCAGTATTCTTTCTTTTCAATTGCATCTCTTGCTACTTTGGCAACTCTATGTACCTGCTCAATTGTTCCATGTTGTTGCCTGAATCCAAACTGATAATCGAGTATTAACTTTTGTCTGTCGATTATAGAATTTATTCTTTGAACGAGTATCCTCTCAAATATCTTAGAGATAATGGGAAGCAAACTGATTGGACGATAGGAAGATAGTTCGTGTGGATCTTTATTCGGTTTTGGCATTAGAATAATTTGTGCCATTTTCCATTGAAACTGAAAATAGCCTAACTTTAGTATAGCGTTAAATATGTACATAACCAGCCAAAATCCTTCTTCGGGTAAATTTTTGCAGATTTTTCCCGATATTAAATCATACCCTGGAGCTTTTTTAATATTGAGATGTTTAACTATCTCCTTAATTTCGTTAATTTTGATATTTTCCATAGAAGGTGACATGTGGTAGGGTGCATCTGAGTTCTTGTGAATAAATTCTTCTTCTTCCTTTGAGACAGTTCTGGAGTGAGGTTGAAAAACTTGGCTGAGCTGATTAGCGAATACTTGTGCTTTATCTTCATCGGCCTTGGCCCAATCATCATCTTTATTTCTAATGGGACCATCATGCTTAATCTGATTTTTAAGTTTCTTAGAGAGTTTCCAAATAGAGTAATTTGTGTCATCCGTCGCAGTGAGACTTTCAAGAAATTCATTTATGCCTTGACCTTTGTATTTGTGTAGTTCTCTTTTAAGCAAACGAGTAGCCCTATTTAGTTCAGTTTTGTTCTCAAGAGATCTGGAAGTTTGCCACTGTTTTCTTAGTTTTCTCTTTTCGTTTATTAAGATTTTTATATGATGTGGATATGGTTCACAGTTATTACTATGATTTAGATTTGGAGTTGCTCTCCAAGCTGCCTGTTGAATGATTGATGTAAGGTGATGAACTGCTTCCTCAATATGTTCATTTGTTTAAAGAGGAAGATTTAAGTTAATTGCAGTTTGAATATTAAATCTGAACAGACTCAAATTTGGTTTATAATTTGAAAACATGGGGTATATATTTGTATTATATACATGTTCCATCACATCAATAAATATGGGAGAATAGTCCGACGAAAGATCAAAGGAAGGTTTAATATCTAAAAAGTTGTTACTTATTCCTTTTTGATACCAAAATCAATAAGAGTGGGTATTTTATTTCTATCTGTAGGCCAGTAGGTTGGTTGCCCAGTAGAAATTGTAGTCAAGTTATGTTCGTTTAAACTTTTAATAAGTTCTCTTCCGCGTGTTATTATTAATCTTGAACCCCATCTTGTATGTTTTGCATTAAAATCACCTGCTGCAATAAAGCGATGGCCAAGCCCATTGAAATAGCTAGAAAAATGTTCTTCTTTAATTATTTTACCAGGGGGGTAGTACGCAACTGACATCGTTATGTGTCCTTTACTAAGTTCTACAGATATAGAGGTTGTCTGAATGTTGATTTCACACACTTTATTTATTGCGTGATGTTTTATGTTACTTCTAATGATTAACGCAGTTCAACCATGCCCTTTCCCATTAGTTGTGGTGTGACATAGGTGCAAAAATCTGGCAAACTAAAATGGCTCTTGTTTGTCATATGAGCTTCAGAGACTATCATGATATCAAGATTATTTAACTTTATAAATGTCTTAATCTACTTACTATGGTTTGTAAGGCTGTTTGCGTTCTAATATCCAATTTTAATTTTAGGGTTGAACATTAATTTTTGATAACATCTTTATGAGAGGGTCGAACATTTTATCCATTCTCTCCATAAGTTTTTGGACCATTAATTCTAGACTGCTACTGGTTTCTGTTATATTCAGTTTTTTCTGTGTAGTATTTGAGACAGATGCGGTAGTATTATTGGGTTCCTCCACAGCGTTTGCATAAGTAACAGATGTGAGACGAGTATTTGCGGAACATGGCGGTCAATGAGATTGTATTTTCTCCCTCATCTTTGGAAATTGTTTTCTTTGGAGCTCTTTGTAAACCAAACAGCCTCTGTAGTTGGCAGGATGATTCTCTTGGTAATTTGTATACTTTACATCTTTAATTCGTGTTGGGTTTGGACATTCGGATGACAAGTGATTGGCTGTACATTTTACGCATCAAGGCATTCTGTTGCAATATTTGTGAGTGTGTCCGAAATGTTGACACCTGTGGCATTGCGGAATTTGTATTTTGGGATGTGGTGGTTCAACTTCAACTATTGAGTTAAGTAGTTTATTGACTTTATAAATGTTTTTATTGTTTGCATGAACAACCAATTCTACTTGGAAAAGTGGTAGTTGCTTTTTATCCTCTTTTCGTTTTATGTTGGAGATATTTTTGACTATGTCCTAGTTCTTTGCCCTTTTAATATCATTAATTTCTGTTGAGGGGTGAATATTGCGGATAACCACTCTAAATCCACGGCCCTGTTTTATCTGATATGTGTCAAACTGCGTTTTTTTTGCTGTTAAACTTTTAATCATATCCGAATAGTGTGAATCTACTTGGAGTTTAATTAGGTTATCCCTAAGACATTTAATGGTATATAGATTTGGCATTTTTTCATCAAGCAGTTCGCAAAGCGGTTTTATATATTCGACATTCTGAATTAATATTGGTGGAGGTTTTTTGGATTCGGAATTTTTATTTTCAAAAAAGATTATAATAAAAAAATAATAAGGTATGTTTTTTTATAAGTGAAAATTGTTTATTGCAATGTATTTTCAAATTTGAAGGGTGGCTAACTTTGGCCTCGATATTATAGGTAATTAGCCAAGCTTTTATTTTAAAATTCTGAGGGTGGTGTTTTCACCCTCATGATATGATAATATCATATTCCGATTATTTTGTGGTTTGTGTATTATTTGTTTAGGTAAAATAAATAAAATAGGACTTACTCACAATCAATTTAATTATACTACCAAAACAAACGGTACAAAGTAATTTAAATGCTGAAATTATAAAAAGTCCATATTAGGGTGCTGTCTAATAAAGATAAAGATCAAAAATAAAAAATTACAGTAATTATATATATATATATATATATATATATATATATATATATATATATATATATATATATATATATATATATATATATATATATATACCCGGTATTTAGGCGGCACACGCCCTTCCGGTAGGGATCTATGGAGGAGTATCACCGAGCCGCAAGCCCTTATCTCTTGCCGTACTGCTCCACCATAGGCCGATCAGATACCAGCATATTCCAGACTAAGCCGCAGATTCATTTAGAATTTTAAACTGCTGCGTTAGCCTTTTTGTTTTCTGTTCACCGAGCTGGGGATTGAACTGACATCTCTCGCATTGAAGCGAAGGAGAAGCCAGCCGCCCAGCCCGCTTGGCTATCCGATCGACACAGTAATTATGCCAATATTAAATGTCTGTGTTTATTAATATGTATAAAATTAATTAAGCAGACAATGTAAAAACTCACAAATTGGTAAGAGAAAATCTATTTGAATTGTAATAAATTAGTAAAACAAAAGACTACTTACATGCCGGTGCAAGAATTATTAGTTAATGATTAGGGAAACATAGTTCAAACTAGCCGGTATTGCTGATGATGAGTGATCTTCAGCTTTTATTGTAACTGTTTGATAATTAGCGGGGTAGTCTCTTGAGGGGAGAGATTTTAACAAATGAAATAGGAATAAGATATTATGTGTTTGTTTGTTAAATAAAAGATATATATATATATATATATATATATATATGTATATATATATATATATATATATATATATATATATATGAGGAGCAGACTTTCTATATGCATTTTGTCCATTTTTTTAAATTTTCAACCAAAGATGGCATCGCAAATTATATGTATAGAGCCACCATTTTGTGTCACGAAAGACGTTCTAAATGCATTCTGTTGTCTGCAAATTAAATGAAAAAAATACCTTGGACTTTCTATGTGCTGTATGTCCATTGACGGTAGACGAACTAAACGAAGTTTGTCCGTGCGCTATGGACTGATTGCGATTTGTTTGTCGTTGGCGGTCGTTGTCGTTGTATAGTTTTGGTGACTATACTGTTAAGTTTGTTTTATGTGCGTTTGTTTTTCCGATTTTTAACAAGACAATATAAAATAATGGATGTAGTTGTGACAGGAGATCATGTAGTTGGAGATACGGACCGCGGTAGCAGAAAAAGAAAAAGACATCTAACTTCTAAAGAGCGTAAAAGCAATGTTAGGTAAGCTTTAATGACTTATAGGTTACTTTTGTATTTTAGTATTGTTTACCATATATCATCTCAAGTTTTTATGTTGTTGTCGTTATTATTTTAATATCATTCTCTTTTCAAGGCATTCAAAACATTATCCTAATTTGGAACATTTTATTGATTTTTCCTGTAATCACCCTAATCGAAATGATTTTTGCTGTAATGAAGTATCCGAAGACGATATTAGGACAATTAGAAGTATGTTTTATGAAACAATAAACAAAAATGTACAGGATAATCATTTGGGGCATTTTATGGATGTTGAAAAACCAGATAGAAGTCGGAACCGAAAAATAGAAAGAAAATCTCACAATTTCTTTATAAGATATCATGTAAGTTTTGCTTACAATAAAATCTTTTTAGCATTAAAAGGTTTTGTTTGGATATTTTAAAAATACGGTGAAAAACACAATATGACGGTAATATTCTTTATTTTAGGTTTGGAAGAATGAAAAAAAAAATTACATTTGCCAGAAATTATTCTTATGCATATTTAGTGTCAGTCAGAGACGCGTAAATACTATTGCTCGAAAAATGTAATCTGGCAGTGGTATTTACACGATCCTACAGTACAATAAAAACCCCTACACAATATTATGACATTTACTTTAAGAAGGGAGAACTTAAACAACGTGGTAGAGACTGGACTCTTTACGATATAAAAACTACGTTAACCCGTTTAAAAAAAATTGAAGGAATCAGTGCAGCCAAACGAATTATTATTAAGAGATCACAAAAAAAACAACAATATTTTGCTTAAGACCGAACTGTTCTATAGAAATGATGATCCATCCAAACAATTCCAAACATTGAAACTTAGAAAGAAGCTTTCGACTTTACACTTACCTGCTGTAGAACTCCAAAACTAAATTAAACCAAAAAAACTCCAGAGCTTATTGAAACTATTAGTGGAACTATCAGGGGTGAATTGGGTCAACGATCCTGAGCTAACATGGTTACAACCAATTCTTTCTGGCACTGGTGGGCAAAATGACAATCAAGTTAACCTTGGTGAAACTGAGGATGATGACGTTATCGAAGAAGCTGAGTGCTGTGATTACAATGATGATGACCATGGGGACCTTTATGATATGTAAAATGCCATTATTGTTCCATTCATTTTTATACATTATTTTGTATTTAAAAATGAAATACTATTTTTATGAAACTACTTGAGTTTTTTTACATCGTTACTACCAAAAGTCTGTCATACCGCTTGGTGTAGACAATCAAAATGCGTTTTGTCCAAGGATGACAATCTAAATGCAGTTTGTCCAACAGTTTTTTTAAGTTTTTTGGGATATTATCAATACTTAATTTTTAGCATATAGGTATAATATTTGAATGATTTTTCATCCATATTTTAGGTATATCAGTTTTTCGTTCAATTTCTTGCCAAACGCATAGCAGTTTTTCTCTATTTGCCAAAATTACAAAAAATGGACAAAATGCATATAGAAAGTCTGCTCCTCATATATATATACATATACATAGAAATGGAAAAGGGTAATACGAGTGAATAATAAAAGTAAAAGTAATGGCATGTCTCGCAAAACAGAAAACCAAAAATGGTATATCGATGGAAAACAACCGTAGCAACTAAGTAGCAATAAGTATTACTTAGATATTATGTGTTTGTTTGTTAAATGATATATATATATATATATATATATATATATATATATATATATATATATATATAAATTGTTATGATGTGTTTTTTGTTTGAATGATGAGCAATGAGTATTTTTAATAATATAATATATAGGTTTTTTATCGCGGTTCTCAAAGAATTAGCTTGTAAGTACTTTTTTAAATTATCTTTATTATAACTATTATGAAACACACATATATATCTAACCTATCCAATGTAAATTTAAAATAAACTATCTTTAAACTGATATTCTTATAAAACTAATTAAATTCTATAGACAATCTAAAATTTAAACAAACTATCTTCAAAATTTAAATTGTTATAACACTAACTAAATTATATTAACAAAATTTTGTACCTTTCTTTCACTGAATGCCTAAATGAACTGTTTTCCACTATATAGATTCTAATCACCACTGAATGTCTTCGTACTTCAGTTATCCTTGTTTTTTGTGAAATTACTTTTTTCAATTATCAGCTTCTACCAATTTAAGATATAGTTTTCTTCACCAGCATTTATACACTACCAACCAAACCAGCAAACAGCATTTATATTTATTCTTCTTTTTAATATATCAATATCCAATTATTATAAGTTGATTTATACTAATCTCCAATCATAATATAATTTTATTTCTTCCAATATACCTTTTTGTATCTTCAATAATTATTTGTGTATAATTATAAATGTGCATTAAATATATGCATAAATTTTAATCTTCATTTAACTCACTATATTAAATAATTTGACTATTTGTAACTGATTCACTGACTGTCTTGAAAATTCTGAACAATTTACTTCACTCTACTAACTTTCATCATAAACTGGCCTGACTTCTGACTAAAAACTTCTAAAAACTGCCATCTTGAATCCAAATCACGGTTATTTATATCTTTCGGATATTCCAGAACCATCTCGTAAGATATCATGTTCTATGTAATTCTATTTAATACATGTCTGAATTTTCTGGAACAAACCATTTCGCAAACATGGCCATCTCTGGAGATCCAGAGAATTCCATTCTTTTCTATTAATAATTTTGTTGACATTTAGGCTTTTCAGATCAGAATAAACATTCAAATTAGTAACTAACACTCTAATTTAATAAAATACACATTTCAAACAATATAACCCCACTTATATTCGTAATTATGATTCTTAATTTGACACTTGGAGTATGTATAGTTGGTTGCCTAGGCACATGGCTCACTTAAATCTATTTACAACATTAAAATTACTAAAATACAACTTTTTACAATTATTATATGCTAATTTATTAAAAATGCCCTCACATAAATATATTTTTATTAAATTCTCTAGTATATAACTTATTTAAAACAACCAAATATCTAATATTATGTAGTATATAACTTATAAATTATTTTCTATAAACCCCAATCGTCACAATACCCCAAAAATAATATTTAAAATAAATAATTTACTTATTATTTTTTTAAATATTAATTTTCTCATACCTTATTAAATTTAATAAATCAAAATTTTTTTTAATTTAAAATGTGTTAAATACATCCCTGTTCGCTGTCTATGTCAAAGCAGAGAACAACGCTGCACAGTTCGGCTATTCTATGGTCAAACTGTCATGTCAAATAAAGCAATGGAGACTATTATATGAGAAAATAAACATAATCATATATTATTGTGTTATGTTTATTTATCGACAAAACCTATGAATTATTTCCATTCAAAATAACTTTCATCAATATAAATTGGTAAGTTTTTTCACTTTATTATATTAGAAAGACATTTTTATAGCAATTATAGTATCAATTTTGTGTCTAACCCCAAATTATGTTTTTTAGGGTACAAATTAATTTCCATATATACAAAATTCAACAAGTATGATGTCAAATTGATTCAAAATAATGAAATCTACCATCTACCATTTAACAAATCAAGTCTATTGAATAAAATGGATATATCAGTAAGTTATTAGTGTTATTATATTTGTGTTAAAGGTATAGAAATCATTATTCAATCTCTTCATGATATTGAAAAATGTCGTTGATATGAAATATGCCTCTTAGTCTGTTCTCTGCATCTATTAACACATAACTATTTAGTCCATTCTGATTTTCAATAATCTTGTTAATATTCCTTGCATCCAAACATAACCTGATTTCACCTGATCTTTTTCGTACTACTACTATGGGGTTGATAAAACGTGTATCTGCCTTCTCAATGATTCCATCTTCTAACATATTATTAATTGTTTTGTTTACTTCTTCTCTGTATTTATATGGTATTGGGTATGATTTTGTTTTAAAATCTTTTTCTTCTTTAACTTTTATACTATGGATATAATTTTGTGCAATTCTATTTTCTTTATTGACAAGTCCCTTGTGTTGCTGCAATATGGAAATGACTATTGATTTATATTCTTCAGGGCAATTTAAAACTTTCATCATATCTTCTTCTTTACAAATCACATTATTCTTCAATATGTACTCATTATTCCTTGCTTCCAATTTTACGCACTCCGCCTCGTAGGCATCCATCTGCTTAAAATTTCCATTCCTTAAATATTCACTACAATAATTATTCTTTACATTCTTTTGGGACATATCCCTATCATCAAAATACATTTCTTCTTCATAAACATCACTATTTTCTTTTAATAATATCCTATCAACTCTTATTCCTTCTTCCACCTCATCTTTCTGCATAAATTTAATTATTTGCCCTTCCAAAGTTACCATTTTTTCTTCAAAATCTATCTTTACTTTCTTCTTTTCCAATTCATCATTTCCCATTAATATATCAACACATAAATCCTTGACAATAAATCCTTGCATATTAATTTCTTTATTAAGAATATTAATTTTAAAATTGGCTAGTTTATCAATTTCACCCAACTTCTTATTATTTGCACCAATAATTTTAATTTTTGGAATCTTTATTATATCTGATAGTTTTAATGTATTAAAAATAAAATTCTCCGAGACTAATGTACTTTCTGAACCAGTATCTATCATAATTTTAATCATTTTATTTTTGGCCAAAGCATTTATATAAATTAAATTAATAGATTCAATAATTTTATCTTCATCTAAAGAAATAAATTCAGAAGGTTTTTCATAATAGCAATGGCCTAACTTGTAATTCAGAAAGTTTACTGCACAAAATTTTGATTATTAGAATTGTCCGATTGTATCTGACCACTTGGATCTGATGTCCTATGTCTTTCCCTACTATGACTTCTACTCACATTCTCCTGCCTTGTACTACTTCGTTCCCTGCCTTCGCAGCTTCTATTCCTTCGAACACAATTTACCTGTCTGTTATAGTTAGGTCGCTCTGTATTTTTTCTATTATTAAAATCTTGTCTATTATTATTAGTACTGTTATTAAAATGTTGTCTATTATAATTAGTATTATTATTAAAATTTTGTCTATTATAACTAGTATTATTATTAAAGTTTTGTAAATTATTACCATACCTAGTATTATTGTTATATGATTGTCTATATTGTTGATTATCATTTTTATTATATTGTAAGTTATTATTGTTTTTTTTGTTGTTATTATTACTTGTCATATTGCCTCTTCGTATTCTTTGAATAAAATTAATAAAACTATCTATTGTTTGAATATTTTGTACAGTTACGGTTTGCACAACATCAGCATCAAAATGTCTAGATACATTTAAGACTGTTTCATCCTCTCTAAGTGGTGGTTCTAAATATTTTGCAACTGTTATCAATTTCAATGCATAATCTACCATATTTGATTTTAAATTTTGATTATACTTTCCAAAATATAGAATTTCTCTAAACTTGGCTTGCTCTAGTTCACCCCAATAATAATTTAAAAATTTATTTTCAAATGTTTGAAAATTATCTAAATCATTCTCAATACTAGCAAACCAAGTTGCTGCATTGTCATTTAATGTCATTCTAATATAATCTTTAATATCATTAATATTATTCACAAATCTTAATTTATGTTTTAAACTATTTATGTATACTCTAGGATGCAAATTTTTTATATTACCAGAGAATTTAATCCCAGTCTCATTTGTTAAATTTAAGTAAGGTCTCCCTATGTCTCTCATTTGTGAAATATCATCTATTCTCTGTTCCACATTTCTTATTTGATTACTATTTATTTGGATATTTTGTTGTATATCGTCTAATTTTTCTTCTGTGTTTCTCCTGTCTTCGTTAATTTTTACTTCTAAGTTACATTTCTGTAACTCTATTTTCTGTTCTATATCTATTTTATTATCTTGAATAATCCTCTTTACTTCTGTCCTCTCATTGTCTATCCTTTTCTTGTAGTCATTCCGTATACTTTTTATTTCATTTGCAACTTTTTTCTCTGCAGCTTCAAGTTTTTTATCCATTTGTTTTTCCATTTGTTTTACAATTTTATTATTATTATCTTCTATTTTCTTTTCTAATTTTCTATAATTCTCTTCCAATTTCTGTTCCATTTTTTTCATGTCTTCTTTGACTTCTTTTGAATTCTCTTCCAATTTTTTTATGTCTTCTTTGATTTCTTTTGAATTCTCTTCTATTGTCTTGTTCATCTGCATCATTAATGACATCAAAGCTGCCATATTGACATTTTCCTCTCTTTCTGGATTCATTTCTGCAGTATCTTGTGGAACTTGAACTAAACTCTCCTCTTGTATAGGTTGTGTTTCTACTTCCACATCTTCTTCATTCTTTTTGCTTCTTGTACCTTTCTTTCCGTAAGACATTTTGAGACTTTACTTGTTCAAATATAATTAAAAATAAAATCTATAATTTTTTCTTTCTACTGATAATTAATTTAATTATATGAGAGCACTTATCTTCCCAAACTAATTCTTTTAAATAGAGAGCCACCGCGTTGGGTGCCAAATTGTTATGATGTGTTTTTTGTTTGAATGATGAGCAATGAGTATTTTTAATAATATAATATATAGGTTTTTTATCGCGGTTCTCAAAGAATTAGCTTGTAAGTACTTTTTTAAATTATCTTTATTATAACTATTATGAAACACACATATATATCTAACCTATCCAATGTAAATTTAAAATAAACTATCTTTAAACTGATATTCTTATAAAACTAATTAAATTCTATAGACAATCTAAAATTTAAACAAACTATCTTCAAAATTTAAATTGTTATAACACTAACTAAATTATATTAACAAAATTTTGTACCTTTCTTTCACTGAATGCCTAGATGAACTGTTTTCCACTATATAGATTCTAATCACCACTGAATGTCTTCGTACTTCAGTTATCCTTGTTTTTTGTGAAATTACTTTTTTCAATTATCAGCTTCTACCAATTTAAGATATAGTTTTCTTCACCAGCATTTATACACTACCAACCAAACCAGCAAACAGCATTTATATTTATTCTTCTTTTTAATATATCAATATCCAATTATTATAAGTTGATTTATACTAATCTCCAATCATAATATAATTTTATTTCTTCCAATATACCTTTTTGTATCTTCAATAATTATTTGTGTATAATTATAAATGTGCATTAAATATATGCATAAATTTTAATCTTCATTTAACTCACTATATTAAATAATTTGACTATTTGTAACTGATTCACTGACTGTCTTGAAAATTCTGAACAATTTACTTCACTCTACTAACTTTCATCATAAACTGGCCTGACTTCTGACTAAAAACTTCTAAAAACTGCCATCTTGAATCCAAATCACGGTTATTTATATCTTTCGGATATTCCAGAACCATCTCGTAAGATATCATGTTCTATGTAATTCTATTTAATACATGTCTGAATTTTCTGGAACAAACCATTTCGCAAACATGGCCATCTCTGGAGATCCAGAGAATTCCATTCTTTTCTATTAATAATTTTGTTGACATTTAGGCTTTTCAGATCAGAATAAACATTCAAATTAGTAACTAACACTCTAATTTAATAAAATACACATTTCAAACAATATAACCCCACTTATATTCGTAATTATGATTCTTAATTTGACACTTGGAGTATGTATAGTTGGTTGCCTAGGCACATGGCTCACTTAAATCTATTTACAACATTAAAATTACTAAAATACAACTTTTTACAATTATTATATGCTAATTTATTAAAAATGCCCTCACATAAATATATTTTTATTAAATTCTCTAGTATATAACTTATTTAAAACAACCAAATATCTAATATTATGTAGTATATAACTTATAAATTATTTTCTATAAACCCCAATCGTCACAATATATATCTATATATTAAACCTTGATTATTTATTTTTCCTTTATTTACTTATTTATAATACATAATTAAACCTCCTAATTCCATTTCCATAAGATCCTACTGTAGTGGTAAATATCGCTAAACAAAGTTTTTAAACAGATTAATGTGTCGTTTAAGATTTTGTTCTGTATCCTTTATATAAATATGTAGTTATAGCAGGTTAACATTACAAATTTGAAAATTTTGATCATTTAATAAATTATAAATTCTTTTTAAGTGTAAATATTTGAGTGATGCTCTAAGATAGCTCAATTTAATTGACCGAAAAGATTCAAAGAACAGTTTATATTCATGCCAGTCAAATTCTCTTTAAGCGTTAGTTCAGCATGAAGTAAAGGGATAAGGATATTATTTTGATGAATAACAGCAATTTGTCGTCAGTAAAATATATTAGCTACGCGACGCAAGGAAAGAAAAATGTTCTCCTTTTACACACAGCCAATACTTCTATCTCGGTAGGTAGCCAATTACGTATATTAAAGATAAAAGCAAAATAAATTACATTTTTACATATCTGTAAACAATCTTCAAAAATTAAAATTTAAAAAAGTGTTGCTTATGCTAAAAAAGTGCAATTGTTTTTTTTTAATTATTTAAGGTACCTAATATTTGATCGATTATCATCATCATCCAGCCTTCTGCGTCCAAAGTTAAACATAGGCCTCCCTTGATTTTTTTCAGTCCATTTGATCGATTTACAATGAAAAAATTTATATACAATATGTAGTAGAATAGGTTTTTTAATCTTTAAAACAACGAGTTGGTCGTCTGATTTTAAATAACTTTAAATGAAATAAGCAATTGAACTTCGTAAGTCCTAAATTTTTATCCATCATGTCCGTTGTGTTTTTTCACCCAACTCTTTATGTAACTTTATATCGATTGATATGCGATTTTGAGTAATTTTGGCCCATAACTTTTTAACCGGAAATGACGTCAAAACCGGAAGTAAATCTTCGAGCTCGACTTTTCTGTACGCCTCGGCGTCACTCGGCGTCAATTGATACATCACGTGTACTATTTCTGCGACTATAATGTGACATTTCCAGTTACATCTTTTCAACCGAAAATGATATAAAAACCGAAAGTATATATTTGTTCTTGTCATGTTAAGCCACGTCAAATAATATATCGCTTCTACTATTTCGGCGGCGGCTTTAAAGTTTTACTTCCAGTTGCAGCTCTGAAACCGGAAATATAACTACAAATTTCCTACCTTAAATACCATCCTTATCCGTAAGTTATAAGCTTTCATTAAATACCTCATAAACAGATCAAATTCAAATCATTCCTTGGTCTCATAGATGGTCTAACCATCGTTTTCTGGAAATTTCTTTTAATATTCTTATAATGTGTAACTTTTCTTGATATTTTTATTACTTTAAACACTGACTCATATGTGGATTCGACTTTTTTCTACCTTTTAATCTTCAAAGTACAATATATTTTCATTAGGTGATATATTCCAATGTTATGTCTATAAGGAGACATAGCAGATTTAAAAACTACCGTCCTATCAGTTTGCTGTCACGCATATATAAAGTTTTCACAAAAATTATCAAACAAAGACTGGACGCTAAATTAGACTTCTATCAGCCTAGAGAACAAGCTGGATTTAGATCGGGATACAGCACTAAAGACCACTTACTAGTGATAAAGAACCTGATAGAGAAGTCTGCAGAATACAACAAACCATTATCACTGATATTTGTTGACTACGAGAAAACATTCGATACCATAAGCCATCAGAAACTGTTAAAAGCATTGACAAAATGCCGAATAGACTATCGCTACATTAACATAATCAAATATATCTACCAAAATGCTATAGCTAAACAAAAAACAAATAAATTCTGTATACAGCGAGGAATACGGCAAGGAGACACAGTCTCTTCAAAGCTACTCACGACGCTTTTAGAACATACTTGCAAGAAGGCACAGCCGATATAGATGGATGTTGCAATAGTAATGTTTGAAAAATTATATCACGCTTCCTTGGAGGTCGGACTAAAGATTAGTATGAACAAGACACAAATAATGACTAATCTGGTGATAAATCGAAATATTGCTATTGATGGAAGGTATATTGTGCAGACTACATCGTATAAGTACCTAGAACATGAAATTCGGTTAAGCAGAGATAACCAGACATGTGAGCTCCCACGTCGCATAGGATTATCCTGGGAAGCGTTTGGTAAATTAAACTATGTATTTAAATCGAATCTACCCAAATGCCTTAAAAAGAAAATCTTTGAGTACTCAATTATGTAGCGGAAACATTACCACTCACAAAAAAGATAGTTAATAAGATTCGCGTGACCAGATGGCTATGGAGCGCTAGATGTTGGGTGTCTCTTTGAGAGAGCGAATCGGTAAATAACTCTAATATAATAATAATTTGAATATTCACTAACCGTAAATAAAATAATATTATTATTCTCAGAAAAGGTTAAGAATCTCTGAGTTATCCTTAATAGGAACCTTACGTGAATTGGAGAACTCATAAATATTTCCAGGAAAGAAACCAGAGCTTTTAGCACGTGCACTAGACTTTAATAAAATTGTAAACCGTGAAATACTCGCATGCTTATTTTTCAATATTTTTGCTTTTCACACTCTTCTTATTGGTACGGTTCATCCGGTGTAAATAATTACCCCAACTTAGCTGTTTCTGTTTTATAAACTCTAATGTGGATTGTATTTTTAGTTTGTTCTTTATATCCCTGTTTTTTTATTCTATCCATTTTGTTAACGCCTTTAATTCTTCTTAAAAACTTTATTTCTATAGCAATTCTCCATAGTCTTTATATCTTGTTCTTTTTGATTTCTGCTTCTAGAGATCCTGTTGTTTCTATGATAAGTCCTAAGTATGTAAAAGTTTAAATTTGTTTTATTTTTGTTAGGTACTTTAAGTTCTATATTAAGTTCTTCTCTTGTTTTTGCTATCTGCATAACATTTGATTTATTAATATTTCTCTTATAAGTTCTCAGTGAGTACTTCTTTTCATATTTTTAAATTATTATGGAGTTATTTATCAGTTTTTGCAATTAGCTCCAAATCGTTAGCATATGCTACCTCCTAGATTTCTAGTATTTCTAGATTTCTATACCTTACATTGTTTTTACTTCTTGTTGTACATTTCTTAATACTTTCGTTCATAATTATTATAAATAGTGTTTGGCTAAGTATTCCCTCCTGTATTAAGACACCATTTATTGTAAACGTATCTGATGTTGTATTACTGCTAATTACGGCATTGTTGTTCTCATTGTATATATTTTGTATCATTCTTAGTAACTTGTTGTCCATTCCTCTTTCTCTCAGTATTTTCCGTAGTTTCTATCTTGTTACTTTATCGAAGGAATTTTCTACGTCAAAAAATGCTACGTCATTTTATTTCTCTTGCAGCATTTTTTGAGTTATTTTTTTAAAAGTAAATAGATGATCCTGTATACTCCTACCATTCTTCTAAATCCAATTTACCCTTCATATAATGTGTTTTCTGTCATTGTTCTTATTCGTTTGTTTATTATTTTTGTTCGAAGAGTTTCATACATGTACATAGCAACGTCAATCCTCTGTAGTTATTACATTCTCTCCTATCTTGTTTTTTGTATATGGGTACTTTTCTTGTGGCATTTTAAAGTAATTACTATTTAAATGGGAATAAGACACAATTAAAGGTTAAAGTACGATTATTGACGTTTCAATTTCCACTTCGGAAATCATTCTCAAAATACAAACATAAATAAACGTACTTTAACCTTCAATTGTGGCTTATTCCCATTTTATGGGTACTATTAATGAAACTGTCCAATCTTCCGGTATATCTTAATTTTTGCATATTGTATTTAATATTTTTAGTAAGGTTTTTCTCCAATTTTCTGCATGTTTTTATAATTTCTGGTGTTATTCTATACACTCTAGGAGCCTCTCCATACTATTACGTTTTTACTACTTCTTCTAGTTCTAGCTCTTTCTCGTTTATTAAGTGTTTTCTATGTTATCTTCCAATATATTATTTTGTTCTTCAATAATGTCGTCTTTAAATAATATCATAACGGTAAAAATGCGTCTGGACATTGACATTCATTGTTGCCATTAAAGGCAATCATCCTCAAACACACATACACACACACACACACACATACACACCTACATACACACTTTCCATAATTTTGTCTAAATAATCTTCCCATGTTGTTCAAAAAATGCTTTACGGGGTTAAGGTCTACACTTCTGAGAAGCCAGGCTAGTACTCGAATATCACCATATGTGAAGTATTGCATTTTTATCCTGGCTATGTGCGGCCAAGCATTATCCTCCATTGTAAGCAAATTTTCAACCACAAAACACATATAAGGTAAAACATATTCTTCCAGAATCATGAATCATGAAAACTATCATGAAATTATATGGTACTCTGGCCAGTCTCCTAGCCAAAACTGTAGCAATAATAGCCCAGTCTGGTTATACAAAAATCATCGATTTCACTGCAAAATGTTTCGGAGATATCTGAAGCTTTTCGCAGATATTAAAGCAAAAATTGGTGGGGGTTACTAGATGACGAATAGATAAAAAGATACTCCTATTTTTACCTTGCGTTTTTTTTTTAAACAATAATTTATGGTCAGAATTTGATTTTTTATCTATAACTTTTTTCCCTTATAATTTAAATAAACAATATTTATACCATTTTTTTTATATCAAGAATATCTTTATTTTCCCGTTTTTTTAATTAAAATTGATAAATAATTTGCAAAAAATTTTAATGCAAATTTAATTAATTTTTTTATTAACAAAATAAAATGTTATTAATACATTTCAACATTGAGGAATTACCGTCTTTTAAATTTGTGCGAAATTTCTTCTCGATCAGTCAAATAGTTTAAAAGTTATTCAATTTGTTTATCCCTGGGACTAATTATTTAAACCATTGAACTTGCCCTATGAATGACGCTAGACACATTTAACAAATTTCATAGGATTCTTTAGGACTTTAGGACTTATACTATCTCAGAAATTAAATGAATATTGAGTTTTTATCGAAATTATTAACAAAATAAACGTTTAAAAAAGTGGTATGTTTTTTGCTTATAAACAATTGTAATACCTTCTATATTTTTCAAGATACAGACTTGTACGTACAACCATTAGATAGCTGGTAAAAAACTCACATTTAACAAAAAAATAAACCTTCTATGAACAATAGAAACGAAGTTAGCGACAATTTTTTTGTTAATTATATCTCCATTGTTTATAAACATTAAGAAGTAAAATTTGCACAAATTTTGAATAAAAATCTAAACTTTATATTGAATTTGGTTACGGATTTATCATTCAAAAGCTTCAACAGTTCTGTAGGAATTTCATCAGGTCCATTTGCTTTCTCATTTTTAGCGTTTCTTATTCAGGTATTCTGTCCATCTTTTTATTTTATTCTCTAGATCTACAACTATTCTCTACCTCTTTGGCTTCTTTTATTCTCTTTTTTATGTGTTTATTTATTTCTTTGTATTTTTCTGGGTAATTCTTCATCTTTCTTCTTTGTTCCATCAAGTCTAGTATATCTTGTGTCATCCACCCCTTATTCTTTGTTGTTGTTTTTGTAAGATGTTTCTTTTCTGCTGTTTACATAGCTGTATTTGTGTACTTTAATTTTTGGCTAACGTTGTTTATATCGTTAATTTGTTGCTGCACTGAACAGAAGTTTTTATTTATTTCTTCTCCTGTTTCTTGTCGTTTATTTTTGTTTCTAAGTTTATTTAAATCTAGTGCCTTTCTGTATGGTCTTCTAATCTTTTTTAGTCTCGCCTTTATCACAGTAACTACCGGGATATGATCTGAGCCTATATCAGCTCTTGGGTACGTCTTAGTACATTTAACAGCATTATGATACCTCCTTGCTATCATAATGTAGTCTATTTGATTTCTCACTATTTTTTCTTTGGTATGTTGTGGAGATGTCCATGTATATAACTGTCGAGGAGGTAATTTGAAAAAGGTATTTGTTATTACGAAGTCTTCACTTTGGCAAAATTGAATCAATCGATCTCCTCTGTCATTTCTGTTTCCAAGCCCATATTTTCCTACTTGTTCTCCTAACTTACGTTGACCCACCTTGGCATTAAGATCGCCCATTAATGTGTTAATGTACGGAAAGACTGACTTAATAAGTGAAGACAAACAACCTGCAACAAAAAGGTTCAGACCTGACAGTGAAGTCAAATAAATTAATCAAATTTTAACTTATAAACCAATGTATGTAAAGAAAATAAGAAAAGTAAAGTTCAATAAACATTGCAAAATTTAATAAGGCAAGTGATGAAAAAATCGACTTATTTTATCAAAGCAGTAAGGCAGATTAGATTAATATTGTATATCATATTTGTAAGAAAAATAGAATAAAAATCAATATTGTTAATTATAAAAATACAAACAATTATAATTAATACAAGGAATATAATGTGTACCTATGTGTAATATAATGAATTACCTGAAATTTAATTTATAAAATATATAAGATTATCCGAGATTTATGGGGGGTGAAAATTATGTCATCATTATTAATACTGCGACAGACTATTCGAGCAAATTAAAAAAAATAAGTATTTAGGGTGAATTTCAAATGGACTCAATTTTTCCGAGTTTTCCCATATTTTCCGGCCAGTGAAAACTATGTAGTTATTTATATTTCGACAAGCTACCCCGGAATAAAAAAAAAGAGGCTTGCAGCTACAAAGGAAGCCAAGATAATGTAAATTTTTCCTACGTGTTGCAATTTGAAGTTCCGATGCCGAAAAAAAAAACAGAGCTGAAACAGATATCCTCTCCACTTTCCTTTGTCGATCTTTCGAAAATAACGTCGTTTCGAAAAATTATATAAATTTTATAGCTACATATAAGTTTCAATATAACGTTTAGATTTTCATTCAAAATTTGTGCAAATTTTACTTCTTAATGTTTATAAACAATGGAGATATGATTTTTTTAAAAATAGTTACTAATTTCGTTCCTATTGGACATAGAGGGTTTTTTATTTTTTAATGTGAGCTTTGTTACCAGCTATCCAATGATTGTACGTTCAAGTCTGTTGCTTGAAAAATATAGAAGTTATTACAATTGTTTATAAGTAGAAAACATACCCCTTTTTCAAACGTTTATTTTGTAAATAATTTCGATGAAAACTCAATATGCATTTAACTTCTGAGATAGTCTAAGTCTTAAAGAATCCTATGAAATTTGCTAAATGTGTCTAGCATCATGCATAGGGCAAGCTGAATAGTTTAAATAATTAGCCTCAGGGGTAAACAAAATAAATAACTTTCCCCCCGAGGAAAAAAATTTACTCGGGGGTAAATTTCGCACAAATCTAAAAGATGGTAATTCCTTGATGTTTAAATGTATTAATACCATTTTATTTTGTTAATAAAAAAATTAGTAAAATTTATAAATGAGTGCAAAAAAACTGCTTTTTTGCAAATATCTCTGTAAATTATTTATCAATTTTAATTAAAAAAACGGGAAAATAAAGATATTCTTGACATAAAAAAATGACATAAATATTGTTCATTTAAAATATAAGGGAAAATTATTATAGACAAAAAATCAAATTGTGACCATAAATTATTGCTTAAAAAAAGCAAGGTAAAACTAGGAGTATCTTTTCATCTATTCATCATCTAGTATCCCCCACCTATGTCTTAAAAGCTTCAGATATCTGCGAAACATTTTTCCACCTTTTTTTTTAACCAGACTGGGCTATAACTTTTTGCTATCGAAGCACTTAAATATTGCCTTTGATTTTCCTTGCCAGCTCTTCTACAGTAAGAACCAATTTTTCGAAATATTTGTAAAGCCTCGAATATTGTACTTCGGAATCTAAGCATTTCTTCGATATAACGAGTGGAACACCCATCACTGTGCAGAGCAACAGCTTGCGCTATATGATCTAGCCTTTATTGTATTCTTTTTTAGTAAAAACATTTTTCTTTTTATCTTTTAAAGAATGAATGGATAAAGGAAACTTTTCATTTTATAAATATATTTAATTAGGCAAGTCAGCAAAACTAAAAGGAGAAAACTTTGGAATTTTACCTGTCCGGTTAATTCTGCGATACAGTGTATATTAAATGTAACAATATTAGTGGTAATATGTAAACGCCGAACAGCACATATCTAATATAAAACATGAAATCATTTTCAAATGTTAGTCATATTATGTTAACAAATAATATGATAGCATACATTTATTATTTCACAGAAATTATTTGTTTGATGTAAAGTAATAAAATATAAGCAGTGAAACGGTTTTTTCAGTATCATACTTAGGGACTGTACAGTGAGTTTATTACGTTGATGTTTTTGTTTACAAAAACCTCAACGTTTTGTTTGCTTTTAGCTCTGTTTAAAAATTTGGTTAAAGGATCTCAATTTTTTTTATTAATTATACAAAACCTTCAATTATTTTGTTGGATAAGACTTTTCAATACTACTTATTAAGAATGGTCAGAAACACATATTGTAAAACTATATTGGTATTTAGAGTTTGGAGAATTAATTTTTTTAATAAAATAATATTTTTTTTTTAATTAAGTTTATTCTACTTCTCACTTATTTTACATAATTTTTCTTACTAACTTACTAATATTTATTACATAGAGTTTTGAAATATCTGTAAAGAACCAATATATTTTGGCCCAAGATTATAACTTTTTACTGAGTGGTTTAAATTAAAATCTCATTTATTTCGTTGTGCATATTCACAGGGGGGTAAAGCGGTAGAATGCAAAGACATTGAGTTGGTTCCAGCTTACTCTACTTAGCCTCTTTTACTTAAATCTGACTCTTACCTTCACACTGGGCCTCCTGTTAAACCCAGCAACCCAACTGGGAATCCGGTATCTACCCCGGGTGGAAAGTTGGGTTGGAAACTTACGAGAGCGGGTAAAATAGTCTTCCGAAAAGGAATACCATTCTGAAATGAAAGATTCTATAGTCTTTTGGTCGGGTACTGAGAACAGACATAAATACGGATGTGAAATTGTCATGTTAGAAAGATTAAAAACTGCAGTGATAAATTTCAAGCCAATAAACAAACAAATCTGCTACATTAGACTCAAAGGTAACTGGTTCAATCTCACTGTATTCTCAATATATGCCCCAACAAAAGATGCCGAAGAAGATAGGAAAGACGAATTTTACGAATTATTGGACCAACAGTATAAAGCTGCTCTAAAACACGACATCAAAATAGTAATGGAGGATTGTAATGCTAAACTAGGTAAGAAAGACATCAAGAAAAGCAATTAGTTAATATAACCTACACGTCACAACAAATGATAATGGACACCGACTAACACAATTCGCAATATCCAATTATATGATTTTTAAATTTACCTAATTTGAAAGAAAGGGTATTAACAAGGTCACATGGGTTTCAAATGATAAAAAAACACGTTACCAAACAGATCATACCATTATTGATGCAAGACACTCTAGTAGCATTATTAATTCCTAAAGTGTGAAAGGAGCAGATAGCGATAGTGATCGCTTTCTGATAAAATCTAAGCTGAGAACACGAGTATCAGTAAATAAGCTAAACCAAGAAGAACAAAGAGAACGATGGGACATAGAAGCTCTTTAAACACCAAATATAAAGAACTGAATTATCAAATAGCCATAAGCAATAGAGTCCAATTGCTGGAAGAGAAAGAGCAAAATATAGACATAGGACAATCATGGTAGCGAGTGGCATCAGTTTTATACCAAGCAGCGAAGGAAACTATTGCAAAAAAAAAGAATCACCTAAAATGGAAATGGTTTAATAAACAATGCGAGGAAATGCTGGAAATAAAAACTCAAAAGATTGAAAATGCTATAAAACCCTACAGATAAATACAAAGCAGATTTTCACATAACAAGAGCACAGACAAGGCGACTAGTCAGAAACTCAGACTATATAGAACAGCAAATACGAGAAATGGACATAACTGGCGAGAGAAATTAGGTAAGAAAATTCTTTAGAAAGTGAAGATAGTCAGACAAGGTAAAAGTGTTGGGGTAAAACAAGCTATGAGAAATAAAGCAGGTGAAATAATGGTAGAAATAGAAATCGTCGAACGATGGAAGGAATACTTTTAAAATTTACTAAATATTGAAAGTGAGATGAAGAAACACATATTACATTCCATTCTGCAGATGTGGAAACACCAGCACCAACACTTCAAGAAATAAAAAATGCGATAGGATCTGTTAAAGATTACAAGGCGCCATATGATCAATAAAGAACTGATAAAAAAAGAGGAAACGTTTTATATCAAAAAATGTATGATATTATTCTGCAACAGAAAATACTAATACCGAATTCAGCAGAAATCTATACCAATTTTTTGTAGATTCCCAGCAAGCAGATGATTCGATAAAAAGAAGTAAATGGTTAGCAAGCTAGAAGTAGGAATACCAAGAAAATTGGTGAAACTAACTTAAATGTGCGTGACAGACTCATATGCACAGGTAAAGATAAAAAACAGAACATCGATGCTATTTAGTATAACATCAGGGCTTAGAGAAGGAGACCCCTTATTATCATTGCTATTTAATTTAGCCTTAGAATATGCAATAAGTAAAATATCATCTGAGCTAACAGGGGGATTTGCGAACTATTGTTGGCCTTTTTTTATGATCTAGATGCAGTCGCTCATTCTACAAGAGACGTGAGAGAGGTCTTTTCCCAATTTAAGGAGGAAGCTCTATGTAGAGGAAGAACAAACGACGCTAGAACCGGAAATACCACAGAAATTATCACAAATGAAGAACTTAATACAAATATAGAGGAAGTTCAGACAATACTTAAAAATCTGAAGAACAGAACAGCAGGAGGTAACGACAAGATACCAAACGAATAACAGAAATATTGTGGAGCAGCAATGAGGAAAAAATTAACAACATTTATTATTAAAATTATAAAACACAATAAAATACCGGAAGAATGGAGATGCGAACTAATTCTACTATTCAAAAAGGAGATAAAAAACAGCCAGAAAACTACAGAGGTATAAACTTGTTAAATACTACGCTAAAACTTACAACTGAAATTTTACAAGTGCTAATAAATCAGCGGAATCATATTCGTAATAGAGCAAATTACCAAAAAATCAGTATAGTATAATAGACTAGCATTTCTGTGTCTGATTGAATTAATAAAGCGTTTGACAAAGTAAGACTCTAAGATGTGATCCATCTTCTGTATAATAGAGAAGTTCCTCTAAATATTATAAAAACTATTGAAAACATCAACCAAAACAATAAATCTCAGAATCAGTCAGAATAGACGGACAACTTACAGAACTTATAGAAATAGGCAGCAGAATAAGACAAAGAGATTGATTGAGCCCCTTGCTCTTTAATTTGATCATGAATGAAATCGTCAAAAGCGTTAGCAAAGAAAGAGAATACAGAATTAAAAACAAAGAAATATAAATGCTCTGTGACGCAGACGACGCAATATTGATAGCCCAAGATGAATATAGTCTACAAAGACTGGTCCACAGATTTAACATAAGAGCAAAAGAATTTAATATGACAATCTTATCTCAGAAAACTAAAACAATAGTAGTCAGTCAAGTACCAACCAGATGGTAAAATAAAAATTGATGGCATCAGTATCGAAAAGGTAATGGAAATAAAATATCTGGGAATTACACTGTCTAGCTAAGGAAACTTGAATAAAGAACTGAGAGATCAAGTACAAAAAGCAAGTAGACTGGCAGAATACCTTAATAACACTATATGGCAAAATTGACACATTAACACTGAGATGAAGTCAAGAATTTATAAAGCCAGTTTAAGACCAATAATGACATATTCCTCAGAAACAAGACCCGATACAGCCACAACGCAAAGGCTACTGAAAACATCAGAGATGAGAGTACTGAGAAGAATTACAGAATAACGCTGAAAGATCGAAAGAGAAGTAAAGATATTAGAAGAAAGTGTAACGTACAGTGTATAAATAAATGGACACAAAATAGAAAAAAAAATGGAATAACCACATAACCACCATGGAGGAGACCCGTGTCGTCAAAATACCAAGAGATAGGTCACCAATTGGTAGAAGAAGTATCGGACGATCGCGCAAAAGATGTGACGAACAGTTACAACCTTCCATAGAGTTATTAATCCGCCAATGAGCAAGCAGAATTGCTTATAAAAAGGAAGAAGAAAAAGAAGGATTAGAAAACAGGTAGAAGAATAAAGAATTATACTCGAAACGAAAATCTAAATTAAAATTGTACAAGTTAATTATTCGCCCAGTTGATACATATTATGGAAGTGAAACATGGACTCTACATCAGTGACAGATAAATAAGCTCCTGGTATTTAAAAGAAAAATTCTAAGAATGATATTTAGACCTCAAGTAGATAAATTGACAGGAGAGTAGAAAATTCGCCGTAATGCTGAATTGGTGACTTTCCTTGTTACTGAAATTATCGTCAGACATATAAAAGCTAACCGGATGAGATGGTCAGTTCATGTGGTAAGATCAGAGGAAGACAGGGTGCTAAAGATATTGTTTTTTAAAAGACCAGATGGTAGAAGATTAGTAGGCAGTACCAGAAAAAGATAAAAGGATGATATTAAAGCTAATTTAGCTAGGACTGGGGTAAATGGAATCGCAAGTTCGTAGAAAATGTAGGACAATTGTTAATGCGGCGAAGACCCACCCCAAGTTTTAAAGCCAGTCAAGAAGAAGAAGACACATTCACATAATTTTCCAAATCTGTATATTGTGAATACCAAATTAATTTTTATAATTGTACCAAAAATTTACTTTGTTTCCTTCATTTACTAAGTGGCCAATAAATCATAAAATTTATTTAAAAAATAATTTGAAATCGCAGGAATCGTGCCACAATCATGGAATAAATCCACTCGTGTGAAATTTAGATTTATCAGAAAACAGAACTCAAAAAACATTAATTTTGTTGTAAACTTGCTTTGAGTTACAAAAACGTAATATTTTATGAAAACCGATTTATTTTCGGTCTTGATGGATTTATACGTCTTAAGAATAATAATTACGTTCTTTTAAATTTTCCCAGCATGAAATATTATCGTTATCGTTTTAGGAAAAATAAACTTTTTAGCAGTTACTTATACTATATCTGTATGTATTAATACAATAATATTGTAGGCTGCTATTTACTATTTAGTCCAAGCTTTCTCTATAGAATTTTCCATGTTTTACGTATAAAAATTTTAAAATTTTCAATAGACAGTAATAATAACACTGTAAGTCCGGGCATTTTTAATGTTATATTTACATACGACGGCATTGTAGCAGAATGTGTACCGGTCCGAATAGAAAAGCAAACGTTATAACATATTTCTGTCTAAAAGAGAGTTGAAAATATGGAGGCTTGGGTAGAAGATCTCATCTCAAAATCAAAGAAAATGGAGTGTGCATCCTATGTGGAAAAAAGAAAAACCAAAGGAGAATTTAAAATATACAGAGAATTTTTGAACGATGAAATAAAATTTCACAAATATTTTAGAATGTTCAGTTCTTTTTTCTTAAATACATATAAAAAACCATAATATACTAACTGCACAATATCTCTTGCTTGTCTTTTTACTAGCACTCGCGTTCACAAAACTATAAAATCGTTGTTATTATACTCATAAGAGTACATTCTTGTTTTTTTTTGCCGGGTACTTGTTATACCGTTCCCTTATTTTCTTTTCTCTCTTCGGCATATTTTATCGGCCCTTCGTTTTGCATTTTCGTAGCTTGCTCTTCTTTCTCTATTCCTTCTTTTCATATATATCTTGTGTTTTTCATTTCTTATCTGTATGGCATTTTTACACTCGCCATTGAACCATCCTCTTTTCGCTTTTTTTGCCTATGATCTTTCTTGCTTCGTCAATTACTTTTGTTTTAATTTTTTCCCAATATTGTTCTGTGCTTTTCCATGTTCTCCCAAAGCACTCCCTTGTAGGTTGGGGACCGAAAAAAATACATTTACCAAGAATCTGTAAGCCGGAAAAAAATATTTTAAACAAGAACGGTACGTGAAACAATTTTGAAGAAAAATGTTTATTAGCACCTTTTCTAAAAAATGAACTATTCTCTCAAAAACAGTGTTTGAAACGACCAGCGGTTTTCAATGTCAGTTCTTTTTCTTCTTCTTCAGTGCCTTATCTGGTCCAGATGTTGGTGATCATCAAGGCATGGTTTTGTTGACTACTCTGCGAAACATCTCCGCGGAGGTCATCCCAAACCATTGTCGGAGGTTTTTTAACCACGATATATGACGGCGTCCGGTCCTCTTCTGCCAAATATTTTACATTACATAACGAGTTGAAGATTTTGATATTTTTCTTCGTTCTGCATCACGTCTCCGAGATACTCAAGCTTACATTGTTTCACTAAATTAAGCACTTTTTTTTCTTTTGTCATGCGTTGTAGGACCTCAATGTTGGTGACATGGTCCACATACGATATTTTTAGTATCCTCCTGTAGATCCACATCTCGACGGCTTCAATCCTCTTTTCTGTGGCTTGCGTCAGTGTCCAGGCTTTAACTTCATATAGTAACACTGGAAGAATGTAGAACATCACTATCCGAATCTTGGTTCCCAAATTAGGATCACTGCAGCACAGCAAGGATCTCAACTTGATAAAAGTAGACCGTGCCATTTCAATTTTGTATCTAATCTCTTGAGCGTAGTCCCATTGTGAGTTGAGGGTAGTTCCGAGGTAAGTGAATCTGTCGACTCTCTGGATCTCTTTGCTACCTGCCATTAGTGCCCCGGGATATAAATTTGTACGGCTGACAACCATGAATTTAGTTCTCTCAATATTAAGGTCTAGTCCGTATGTTACGCTCACAGTTCTCACTCGGTCTAGTAAATCTTGTAGATCATTTAGGCTGGTTGCTAGTAACACAGTATCATCGGCGTAGCGGATATTATTGATGTATTCACCAACTCCATTTTCACTTGGATTCCCGTCTCTAGGTTTGTGAGGGCTTCAGTAAAAATTTCCTTAGAGTATATATTGAAAAGAGTCGGCGAGAGCACAGAGCCTTGCCTTACTACTTGAATGATTTTGCCTTGGACACGATGGTTCCAGTATAAATTCATGATGATCCGAATGTCCTTTTCATCCAATCCTACTCTGTGTAGGGGGGCGAGCATCTTCTGGTGCTGACAACAGTCAAATGCCTTGGCGCAGTAAATAAAACAAATATAGACATCACAACTGATATAAACAAATATAGACATCACAACTGATATCGCGCCATCTCTAAAGTAAGACTTGTAAGGTGAAAAGTGCCTCACGTGAAACCATATAATTGCGGAACCCAAATTGCATTTCATCGACATTTTCATTGCATTTCTTGTAAATTTTGGTATGTATGATTTTAAGAAAAATCTTAAGTGCATGACTCATAAGGGTAATAGTTTGGAAATCTTCGCACGTTTTCGCAGATCGGTTTTTTGGTAGTGTTACAAATATTGACAATAGCCATTCCTCTGGGATATTCCCTGAATCGTATATGGCGTTAAACATTTCAGTTAACTCCTTTGTGCTCACTTCACTCATTACCTTAATAAGTTCAACGGGTATTTCGGCCTAAGGCCTTACCATTCTTAGATTGTTTAAAAGCTGCTTTCAGCTCGCTTTCTTGTATTGACGGCCTTGTCGTGCAATTTATTTCTGGAAGGTTACCTCGGTAGTCCCAGAAAAGTTCTTCGATGCACATTCTCCAGGTCATTAACTTCTCCTTAAATGAGGAGGTGTGTGTTTCTCCTCTTGTATTAACCAGTGGCTTCTTAAATCTTTCAGTGAATATTTATATCATTGTCTTTCACTTGGAACTCTTTAATTAGCTTACATTTTTCTTGCATCCGTATCTCCTTAGCTCTTCGTATTTCTTTTTTAATTGTTTGGTTGATTGCTTGGTATTTTTTTACGTCTCTGTTTTTCATTAATCACCTTTTGTCCATCATCTGCAGAATATCATCAGTCATCCATTTTTTATTTTTTACTCTTGTTTTCTTTCCCAGATGTTCTTTTCCCGCATTTAGCATGACGTCTTTGATACAACTCCATTTTGTTCTACACTCTGTTCTTGTTTAGCGGTTTCTAGTTTTTCTCTCATTTCTCTCATTTTTTATTTAAATGTCAGTTACTCGCGCCAAATCTATTTTTTTGCTAAAGTTTGTATCAACTCGACGTTAAAAATTCGATATCTTTTGATCAGAGTGCTCTATCCACAAAAATCGAAATGCATTTTAAAGGTGAAGATGCTTTTATAAGTAATTTTTGCTTCAGACGTGAGATAGTTTTTAATGTGAAATTTTAAATTCAGCGTTTCTTAGGCATATTTCAAATGCACCATTTTCGTTGCCAAAAATGAATGAATATAAATTTCATAAAATAGGTTTTGAAGAGTAGGCTCTTACAATGGAAATCTTTAGTGACCGGTAAATGGAAGTGATATATTTTATTTTTTTCATAAAAAACGTAAAAAATGCTTTTAAAGCATTATATAAACTAATTTCATTTTCGGCAAAATGTAGTAAAAATTGCGTACAAAAGCTGCTTATAAGTCTTCACTTATAAAAAGCATATTGATTTTTTTGAGCACATTCTGATTAAAAGATATCGAATTTTTACCGTCAAGTTAATACAAATTTTATTAAAAAAATTGATTTTCGTGCGTAACTGACATTCGAAATGGCCGGTCGATTTAAGCGTTCTTTCCAAGAGAACGGTTCATTCTGCAAAAAAGGTGCTAATAGACATTTTTGTTCCAAATTATCTCATAATTTAAAACGTTCTTGTCTACGGTGCCGGCGTACAGATTCTTGGTAAGTTGATGCTTATCAAGTGGCACACATTTTTGCATTTGTTTTATTGTCCCAAAATTGACATTCTCAGCAAAATTCATCTTGTTTGTCCCGTTTTTAGACATCAAATCTTTAACGACTGGACTATTAACCAATATGTTAGCGAAATTTTTTTAGATCATATCAGCAATGCAACATTTTACGGAACATACCAAATAATTTAAATTACTTAATTAAATTCTCAAAAAATTTGAGTAATTTGTATACCGCTCCAAAGAATTTACTTGTAATTAAATGAATTATTCTACATCCATATTTTTGATGGTAAATCGCATACATGAATTCTTTTTTTTTTTATTTACAAGCTCGCATCAGCCTGTAAGGCTATTAGCGAAAAAAAAAAAAGAAAAAGTAATAACAATAATTGAACAGTGTAACAATTAAATTTTGTATAAATAGTTTATTGCTTTTAGATATTGGATAATCACTTTGGCACCGCACTTTAAGAATAGTTCTCTCAAATTCTCCGGGATTCCGAATTTACACCTTTCCGCACTGTGTAACGGGCACTCCACTAGAAGGTGTTTTATTGTTAGCGGAGTCTTGCAAGCATAACAGACCGGTTGTGGATCCCTTGTCATCAGATGTCCATGTGTAAGGCGACTATAACCAAGCCGCAGTCGTGTGATGATGACCTAAGAAAAACGATTGGTGGAACTATCAGACCATGGTTGAAATATTGGTTTTATCTCAAGTAATTTTGCCTGTTTTTTACACCATCTGCTATTCCATATGTTGACTATTTTGCTGTGGAAATATGATTTGAGATCTGTCGCTGTAGTTTTTGGATAGAATTCAATAGTTGTGTCCTCTAAGGCTTCTCGTGTATATTTATCCGCCAAATCGTTTCCCGTGATTCCAACATGAGATGGCACCCACAGGAATGATTTTTGAGATGATTTCTAGAGAACTTAGTGAGTCAGTAATTATTAAGAAATTAGTTTCAGGACATTTTGTAACATGACATATGGCTTTATATATTGCAAAGAGTTCTCCTGTTAAAATAGTATTAGTCTCCGCTAGTTTATATTTATTTATTTCATCATTTGTTACAAAGGCAGATGCTACACAACGCTCTGTTTTAGATCCATCTGTGAATAACTGTTTGAAGGAAGAAAATTGAGAAATTAACGTTTGATATTTAGAATTAATTAGATGACAATTGCTTTCTTTTTTATTTTCTAATAATAGATCCAAATTTATGTGAGGAGAAGACATTAGCCAAGGAGGGAAAGTTGGCATCCTGCTAGGATAGATTTCGGGGACTTTAATGTTTAATTTATATATGATTCGTCTGCATCTTTCGTAAAAGGGAATGTGGGTTTTTGCGTGATGGATATTCGAGCAGCGAATGGTTTGGTGATATTGTAAAGAGTACCGCTTCGATGCATAAGAGAGCATTAATTCCTGTCTTCGTAAATCTAATGGTAGTTCACCCAGTTCGGCCTGAAGACTTAAGATAGGGGTTATTCTAAATGCGCCGCTTATTATTCTAAGAGCGTTATTTTGAATGGTGTCTAAAACTTTTAGAATTGTTGTTGAAGTACACGAGTAAGCGTGGCATCCATAATCGATCTTAGAGCGGATCAAATTTTTATATAATGGGTAGAGTTCTACCGTATGCTCCCCAGTTCGTACCAGAAAGATATTTCATCTTTTTTGACATATAGCTGATATATATTTGATGTGGTCCTTCCAGGTTAGAGCTTGATCAAATATTAGACCTAGATATTTAATTGTGTTTACATATTCAAGTGCTTGACCACCAAGTTTTAAAGTAGATATTTATTTTATCTATTTTGGTCTCTTTCAGAATACGATGTAGCGAGTTTTAGATGAAGCAAATTGAAAACCACTCCTTTTAGACCATGCTATAAATTTATCGAGTTGATCTTGTAATAATTTGGCCATACTCTGTATATTGTTTCCGTTTAAGAGTATTATGAGATCATCCGCGTACAATCTCGCTTGAATGAGTTTGTTCATTGATTTGATTATGTCATTGATAGCTATAAGGAAAAGCGTCGGGCTGATTACCGAGCCTTGGGGTGTACGATTTGTTTGATATTTCACATTAGATAGAAGTCCGTTTACTTTTACCTTGAAATTTCTATTTAGGAGAAAATTTTTAATAAAAGCAAGTATATTTCCTTGATAGCCCCATGATTCCAGTGTTGAAATTATTTTGTGATGCCAAGCCATATCAAATGCTTTGTCCAAATCAAAATAAATTGCAATAAATTTTTGGTTGTTGTAGAATGCGTTATTAATATGTGATTCTATATCTACTTAATTGTCGGTATTCGATCTTAAAGGACGAAATCCAGATTGTTCATTAATCAGTTGGTTATTTTCTTCCAGACACCACAATAAACGTTTATTTATAATTTTTTCTAAAAGCTTACACATTACACAAGTTAGAGACACTGCACGATAAGAATCTGCTTTGTTCTGTGGCTTATTAGATTTTAAGATGGGAATAGTTATGGCTGTTTTCCATAAATTGGGAAATTCATGTTTGGTCCATATACGATTATATATTTTTAATAATATTTCTACTGCTTCGTCAGGAAGGTGTTTCAAAAAAGAAGCTGGGATGTCATCGGGACCAGGGGATGTGTCCTTTAAAGAATCTACCATCTCTCTTAGTTCTATGATTGTGATAAGTGCATTTATAGGTTCATTGTTGTTTACTACGTTAATAGGGATGGTTTCTTTTTGTTCTTTGTATGTTATGAAATCTTTATCATAGTTAGAATTTGTGGATGTTATCTTGAATGTTTCCGCTATTTTTTCTATGATTTCTGCATGGTTTGTTATTGACGATTTATTTTCTACTTCTAATGAATTGATTCCTTGATATGAGCTAGTGCCTGTTATATTTTTTATTTTCCTCCATATGTTTGTTAAGGATGTGTAATTATTGATCGTTTCCACATATTTTATCCATGATTGTCTTTTAGATCTCGTGGTAATCAGTTTGGCTCTAGCCCTACATTCTTTAAGATTAATTAAGTTTTCTAGGCTTTTGTACCTTTTGTACTTTTGAAGAGCTTTCTTACTTTCCTTAATAGCTTCTTTACAATATTCATTCCACCAGGGAGTTACTTTATCTCTTTTTATAAACTTTGTTTTACCTATCGCTTCTAGAGCTGCTTCCGTTATGAGTTTATTGAACTGTAGAATTATTTCGTCTATTGAATTTTCTAAGCAAATTTTTGATGATCCGTTACGGATAATTTCTTGAAAACTGCGCCAATCAGCTTTATCTAGCCTCCATTTTGGATCAGGTGTAACTGGCGTAGGTTTCATCGAGTGTTTTTCTATTAAAATTGGAAAATGATCACTCCCATATAAATCTTTTTCTACATACCTATTGTGATTTAATTGAAGAGTTGGCGTACAGAGTGAGATATCTATAGAAGAAAATGTCCCTGTCGATAAATTTAAGTGTGTGCTGCTACCATCATTTATTAATGCAAGGTTTAATGTGTTTATGATCTTTTCAATCTTTTTTCCAGTGTGTGTAGTTTTAAAGGAACCCCAGTTAGTATTTTGTCCATTTAGATCTCCCAAAATGAATTTCGGATTAGGAACCTGATTTATTAAGTTTACAAGATCTTGTTCTTCTAGGTTATAATTTGGAGGTATATATATATATATATATATATATATATATATATATATATATATATTACATATGTTGATCTTTTGTGTAGTGCCAATTTCTACAGCTACAGCTTCGAGATTTGTGATTAATGGAATTTCTTTGGATATTATTTGTTCCTTTACATATATTGCAACTCCACCTGATGCGTGTTTTGCATTATCTCTGTTTTTAAAATATGAATTGAAGGACTTTAGATTCATGCACGTGAAATGTTTAAAATTAACTTCTCGAAGACAAATAATTTGTGGTGTGTATTTATTGATTAATAGTTGCAACATAGGTAAACGAGTTTGAAAGCTATTTATATTCCACTGTAAAATTTTATTATACATAAATTATTATATATCGATTAAGCGAAAGAAAAAAAAATTCAGGGTTAACAAGTGGATGTATCACTTTCAGTATCCAAAATGGCTAAATCAAGTTGTACAGCCAATTTTTTCCTCAATTTTGTGCAGCGATATTTTGTTGTTCTGTCTTCTAAGTGGGGACGTATTTCTTCCAACATATTAATAAGAGCTACGGTGTCTGAAGTATATTCATTCGCAATCGTTAGTACAACAGAGCATTCATAGCAATTTTTAAGTAGACTTTAAATTTGCTGACTGTTAAGACAAAAGGAAGGAGAGTGTTTATCTATATATGTTTTAATATTGTCTGAAAACTTTATGTTTTGTTCCGGTTTTTTTCTGTTTTGCTCTTTCTTTTCTGTTTTAAAGTTGGAATTGGAAATTGGGCATCCTCAGAAGTAGGTGATGAAACAGCAGAAGCAGTACGTTTATGTGAAGTATTTTGTGTAAAGGAAGGATAAGACTTCGTATTGTCAACCAAGGCGTTTTCGATTATCTCAGAATTCACAGGGGTATTGATAGGTTGAGAGAGGGGTGGATTTGACAGTTCTGTATTTTGGGTCGAAGATGAGTCAAAAATATATGGGAGTAAGTTTTGGTTTATTTGCGAGCTGTGTGCGTTGGCGAATTGTGAGCTGTTGGAAGAAGAAGTTGTAGTGATTCCAGCAATAGTAGTTTGTGAAGTTTGGGCAAGAGATATGCTACCTGATTGAGTATTGCTTACTGTAGGTATTGTATTAAAAGTTGGTGAAACAGAAACAGTACATTGTGAAGCATTATGTCCTGCTTGCTTACATTTGAAACAATTATGGCTGTCTTATGTTAAAAATAACCTGCTTACTACTCCATCTTGTTCTATTTCAATAAATTCAGGAATGTGAGTATTTATAGGAGGAGAAATGTAGATTTGTCTTCTAAAACTTAATATGTGGCTGTAAGCTGGATCAGTAGCTCCAATTCTCAGTGAAGTCATTGGCGATAACAGTGTTAAACCTAAGTTTTGTAAATGTCGTGTAATATCTTCATTAGGAATTGTGGGGCTTACATTAGATACCAGCAATCTTTCTGATGGAGTAATTAGTCGCCGAGCAACTAGACGAGTGTTGTTAATTGTGATGGCTTCATTATTTTTAAGAAGATCGTCGACAATTTTTTTATCTCTTAAATATATGCAAACTCGATTGTTAGATATACGTGAAAAATATATTATATTTTGTGGGTTAACTATTGGTCCAATCTGTAAGAGATAGTCTTGAATTTTGCAACCTTCTATCGATGGGAAAACTATCGCTTTAGATTAGATTTAGAATTAGAATCTCATATTATGTGTCGTTTCGTCTCTAGGTGATTCTTCTTTCACTACCGGATCTAAGGCTACTGCATTAACTGGTGGTAGCACTTTTGTATTGGTTATCATGCTCTCTAACTGTTTGATCTTCTCTTCTACTTTATCAAATGTTCTTGAGACTTTTTCAAATTTCTCATTGTTTTGATTACATATTTCTTTAATTATTTGTGAAGTCTCGTCGAATCTTCTAAATACATTTTCGAATGTTTCATCGAATCTTTTGGGAACATTCTCTAATTTATTATCATCTCTTTTAGAAGATTCTTCTATCATTTAAGAGACGTTTTCAAATTTCTTATCATTTTTTCTAGAACTCTCTTCGATCTTCATTAAAACTGCTTCTTCTGCTGACTGAAAATGGAATGTCTCTGGGTCATCTCCATTCTTGTTAAGAACATTCTTCAGTCGTTCTTGGAGGATCTTCTTGGACCCGCTGCAATCGTCATCGCGTTCTTGTAGCTGCTCACGCAACTGTTTTACTGAGAGTTGTACTAGCAGCATCTTTGGTCAGGCAGGCATGTTCAAAAGTCTTTTTCAAAAGTCACTGCTGAATTTATTTTTAAATAAATTAATTATCCTCACACCGTGACACCAACTGTAGCGAGATTAAATAAAACGAGCGGTTCGAATTTATATACATATATTTATTTATAACTTTACAGTTCGGTAGTATCTTAACAACTAAACAACTTCTAACATTGTTAACTATATATACCAAAAGTATTATGTTCGAGAATATTCTAGCGTAGTCCCACCTCTAATTCGCCTACGTGACCGGTTATTCTCTCTCGCACTCGATACACCGCGAATTTTCTGAAAGAGTATTAGAGATGCAATGCAACCGTTACCTGGGCCATGCCGAGAGCATGTTCGTAACAGTATGATGTTCTTCTTCGACCGGGCCCTCTTTCCACATATGTTACCCTGAATAATAAAATGAAGGACTCCATAACGTTATGGGTGTTGCATATTATAAGCAAAAAACTCAAATACTTCGGGTTGCTTTTTTAAGCGTTTTAATACTTCTTCATTTGTCATTCTGTGCGTAACAGTCTTCGATACACCCACATTTCGAAACGAATATGGATACAGTGAAGTAATGACATGCCTCCTTGCATCGTACTTTGCCAACAAAAAGTTCACAGTTCGGATAGGGCCAACTCTGTAAAAACCGTTAACAGGTTCCGAAGTCGAAACCATGGATGCTGGAGTACCGTAGGAAGCGGTATTGTTGTACTACTTGTATACCATTTATACAACATACACACCAACTGATCCCAGATAAATGATGCCAGATCATTTATATATAGACGATACTGCAATAGCAGCTAGTTATAAAGTACTTTGCAAAGAGCACTAGACCAACTGCAAGCATGATGTATACAGTAGAAAATGGCAGTTGAGAAACCCTAAGAGAACACACCACAATGTACTATTTTTTATAATTATTATTTATCTAAAACTAAATCTAACAATGGACAAGAAAGAGCAAGAGAGATTCAAATATAGTTCTGAAAAAAAAAAACAGATGGTAAAAAGAGAAAAATCAAAGAAATTACTCGGCAGAGTGCAGTAGGATCTGGCCATCCATTTTAAAAGAGGAAATTAATAATAAGTCAAAAGCATATCTAGAATACATCATCATGTTTTTAAATACATTTTTAAACACATATGAAATCAGAGTTTAGTTTTTTCTTGAGAGTAAGCTTAATACAAAGACAATGTTGGGATATTATCATGAGTTTTTTCCTGGTATTTCTTTATGATGTACTATGGAATCTCTAACGGAAAACTTTTACTATTATAATCTTACAGTTGACTATTTTAAAATGTATAATATATATCTGCATTGTTAATATATTAATATGAATGACTGAGATAAAATTAAACGATTAGAAGAATTTTTTTCACCAAGTAAAAATGATAATAGTAAATTATTTATCGGTAGGTATGTTAAAAGATTTAAAAAATGTTTAAAAAAGAGCAAAGTAATAAAGCAACTTCTACAGTTTTCTCTTCAGTATACCAAACATCACTTTTCACTGAATTAAAGCTAGACAAGCACGAAACCAACTAGTCGATACCGTGAAACCTCTATTCTTACAATGTTATAGCTTTTGTGGTCTGGGTGAAGCCTAAACTCATTATAGCGACTGGAAATAATTGTTATTACATTGAGTTCGGTTTTCCACCTTAGTTAAAATAGACGTACGGAAATTCCTTCTGGTTAGTTTAAATATTATCTGACGTCGTAATTAATTAATACAAACCTGTTTACGGTAAATAGTTTACAAAGCTATTTACAAATTACACATAAGCCTATTAAAAGTTTGTAGAAGCGAAACTATGCGGTAAATCCTTTTTAATTTAAGAGCATTCCTCAGATGAAAACGGACCTAGAATATTAATGCTGTTAAAGTTTAGAAAGTTTAAATACTGTTTCATATTGAATAACATTTCTGAAATAACTAAAATGAGTTATTTTTAAATATTCTGTAATATACTTTCCTTTAAATCCGCTAGGTAGGTTAATTTTGAATTAAAATAATTTACATGTGAAAATCTCTTTATATATATAAAGAGGTTATGATTTTAGGTTTTGACATTTAATATTTTGTAGATATCATGGTTTGAGGACCTATTACACAAATACGGAATTTCTTTTTAGATGTTGCTTATTGGCCTTTACTAGCTAACCTTCATGAAATTTGTGAATGGTCACGATTTTAAAGCAAAAAATAAAATATTTTTTATATTATATATTTTTATAATATGTGTATATATCGTGCGTGCGGAAGAAGACTGACTACAACTCAAAAAGTATACATGTTCAGGAGAGCTGATTAAAGATAATTTTTTTACAAATTATTTTTAATTTTTAAATTTGTGAACTTTTCACGTATTATTTATTGTTTTATAAGATCCTGACATTTAGAAGTCTGATTCAGACGATATAATTCTATTTTATTTATCACTATTGTTTTTGTAAAAACAGGTAGTTGTATTCCTCTTGAATATATTATTTTTTCTAAATTTGTATGTCCTGCTTGCTTACATTTGAAACAATTATGGCTGTCTTATGTTAAAAATAACCTGCTTACTACTCCATCTTGTTCTATTTCAATAAATTCAGGAATGTGAGTATTTATAGGAGGAGAAATGTAGATTTGTCTTCTAAAACTTAATATGTGGCTGTAAGCTGGATCAGTAGCTCCAATTCTCAGTGAAGTCATTGGCGATAACAGTGTTAAACCTAAGTTTTGTAAATGTCGTGTAATATCTTCATTAGGAATTGTGGGGCTTACATTAGATACCAGCAATCTTTCTGATGGAGTAATTAGTCGCCGAGCAACTAGACGAGTGTTGTTAATTGTGATGGCTTCATTATTTTTAAGAAGATCGTCGACAATTTTTTTATCTCTTAAATATATGCAAACTCGATTGTTAGATATACGTGAAAAATATATTATATTTTGTGGGTTAACTATTGGTCCAATCTGTAAGAGATAGTCTTGAATTTTGCAACCTTCTATCGATGGGAAAACTATCGCTTTAGATTAGATTTAGAATTAGAATCTCATATTATGTGTCGTTTCGTCTCTAGGTGATTCTTCTTTCACTACCGGATCTAAGGCTACTGCATTAACTGGTGGTAGCACTTTTGTATTGGTTATCATGCTCTCTAACTGTTTGATCTTCTCTTCTACTTTATCAAATGTTCTTGAGACTTTTTCAAATTTCTCATTGTTTTGATTACATATTTCTTTAATTATTTGTGAAGTCTCGTCGAATCTTCTAAATACATTTTCGAATGTTTCATCGAATCTTTTGGGAACATTCTCTAATTTATTATCATCTCTTTTAGAAGATTCTTCTATCATTTAAGAGACGTTTTCAAATTTCTTATCATTTTTTCTAGAACTCTCTTCGATCTTCATTAAAACTGCTTCTTCTGCTGACTGAAAATGGAATGTCTCTGGGTCATCTCCATTCTTGTTAAGAACATTCTTCAGTCGTTCTTGGAGGATCTTCTTGGACCCGCTGCAATCGTCATCGCGTTCTTGTAGCTGCTCACGCAACTGTTTTACTGAGAGTTGTACTAGCAGCATCTTTGGTCAGGCAGGCATGTTCAAAAGTCTTTTTCAAAAGTCACTGCTGAATTTATTTTTAAATAAATTAATTATCCTCACACCGTGACACCAACTGTAGCGAGATTAAATAAAACGAGCGGTTCGAATTTATATACATATATTTATTTATAACTTTACAGTTCGGTAGTATCTTAACAACTAAACAACTTCTAACATTGTTAACTATATATACCAAAAGTATTATGTTCGAGAATATTCTAGCGTAGTCCCACCTCTAATTCGCCTACGTGACCGGTTATTCTCTCTCGCACTCGATACACCGCGAATTTTCTGAAAGAGTATTAGAGATGCAATGCAACCGTTACCTGGGCCATGCCGAGAGCATGTTCGTAACAGTATGATGTTCTTCTTCGACCGGGCCCTCTTTCCACATATGTTACCCTGAATAATAAAATGAAGGACTCCATAACGTTATGGGTGTTGCATATTATAAGCAAAAAACTCAAATACTTCGGGTTGCTTTTTTAAGCGTTTTAATACTTCTTCATTTGTCATTCTGTGCGTAACAGTCTTCGATACACCCACATTTCGAAACGAATATGGATACAGTGAAGTAATGACATGCCTCCTTGCATCGTACTTTGCCAACAAAAAGTTCACAGTTCGGATAGGGCCAACTCTGTAAAAACCGTTAACAGGTTCCGAAGTCGAAACCATGGATGCTGGAGTACCGTAGGAAGCGGTATTGTTGTACTACTTGTATACCATTTATACAACATACACACCAACTGATCCCAGATAAATGATGCCAGATCATTTATATATAGACGATACTGCAATAGCAGCTAGTTATAAAGTACTTTGCAAAGAGCACTAGACCAACTGCAAGCATGATGTATACAGTAGAAAATGGCAGTTGAGAAACCCTAAGAGAACACACCACAATGTACTATTTTTTATAATTATTATTTATCTAAAACTAAATCTAACAATGGACAAGAAAGAGCAAGAGAGATTCAAATATAGTTCTGAAAAAAAAAAACAGATGGTAAAAAGAGAAAAATCAAAGAAATTACTCGGCAGAGTGCAGTAGGATCTGGCCATCCATTTTAAAAGAGGAAATTAATAATAAGTCAAAAGCATATCTAGAATACATCATCATGTTTTTAAATACATTTTTAAACACATATGAAATCAGAGTTTAGTTTTTTCTTGAGAGTAAGCTTAATACAAAGACAATGTTGGGATATTATCATGAGTTTTTTCCTGGTATTTCTTTATGATGTACTATGGAATCTCTAACGGAAAACTTTTACTATTATAATCTTACAGTTGACTATTTTAAAATGTATAATATATATCTGCATTGTTAATATATTAATATGAATGACTGAGATAAAATTAAACGATTAGAAGAATTTTTTTCACCAAGTAAAAATGATAATAGTAAATTATTTATCGGTAGGTATGTTAAAAGATTTAAAAAATGTTTAAAAAAGAGCAAAGTAATAAAGCAACTTCTACAGTTTTCTCTTCAGTATACCAAACATCACTTTTCACTGAATTAAAGCTAGACAAGCACGAAACCAACTAGTCGATACCGTGAAACCTCTATTCTTACAATGTTATAGCTTTTGTGGTCTGGGTGAAGCCTAAACTCATTATAGCGACTGGAAATAATTGTTATTACATTGAGTTCGGTTTTCCACCTTAGTTAAAATAGACGTACGGAAATTCCTTCTGGTTAGTTTAAATATTATCTGACGTCGTAATTAATTAATACAAACCTGTTTACGGTAAATAGTTTACAAAGCTATTTATAAATTACACATAAGCCTATTAAAAGTTTGTAGAAGCGAAACTATGCGGTAAATCCTTTTTAATTTAAGAGCATTCCTCAGATGAAAACGGACCTAGAATATTAATGCTGTTAAAGTTTAGAAAGTTTAAATACTGTTTCATATTGAATAACATTTCTGAAATAACTAAAATGAGTTATTTTTAAATATTCTGTAATATACTTTCCTTTAAATCCGCTAGGTAGGTTAATTTTGAATTAAAATAATTTACATGTGAAAATCTCTTTATATATATAAAGAGGTTATGATTTTAGGTTTTGACATTTAATATTTTGTAGATATCATGGTTTGAGGACCTATTACACAAATACGGAATTTCTTTTTAGATGTTGCTTATTGGCCTTTACTAGCTAACCTTCATGAAATTTGTGAATGGTCACGATTTTAAAGCAAAAAATAAAATATATTTTATATTATATATTTTTATAATATGTGTATATATCGTGCGTGCGGAAGAAGACTGACTACAACTCAAAAAGTATACATGTTCAGGAGAGCTGATTAAAGATAATTTTTTTACAAATTATTTTTAATTTTTAAATTTGTGAACTTTTCACGTATTATTTATTGTTTTATAAGATCCTGACATTTAGAAGTCTGATTCAGACGATATAATTCTATTTTATTTATCACTATTGTTTTTGTAAAAACAGGTAGTTGTATTCCTCTTGAATATATTATTTTTTCTAAATTTGTAAATGTAACTAAAATTGAGTTCCGACTATAATTATTATAAAACTACATACAATTTATACTGCCATTTCATAGTAAAATATCTAACAAGTTTTCATAAAATGGTAAACATAGACAAATAGAAACACTTAAAACAAGGAAATAAGCCAGAAAAGCCACTTCTAACTCTCTTCCACAGAAAATAGAAAACAAAGTTAAATTTTAGAACGTTTTATTTTCTAGACAAAACGTAACAAATAATGAATGATCAAACCTAAGTGGTCTTTCAACTACATAGTTTGACTGAGTATTAATTTGGGACTAAAACACTATACACTATACACTGTAATATAAAAATAAAAGATACATAGCCAGCTGCCTATTAAGACAAAGAGAAACAAATAAAACATACTGGGTAACGACAATAGCGATATTTAAAAAAAACATTTTTCAAACCCATGCAATAGAACATAAATACAGTGCCAATATTGCCTGTTTTTACAAATTCTGAAAAAAGTCTAAATAATACAGTGGTACGCACTTTATTATTTACTAACTTATACTCGGTTCGCTATTCCCAGTCCGAACTGTCTAGTGAATTTAGTAATTATTTTTTTGCGAAGTTAGTTACTTTTTGGCAGACTGAAAGTGGCTGGAAATTACTATACAACCAAGCACACGTACTCATAGCCAATATTAATAGTAAACAAACTAAATAGTAAATAAAATAGAACTTGGCGAATTACCGACAATCAATATTTATTGATCTGCACCATATAATAAATAGTTATGTTAAATTAAAACAACTAAAATATATTATTTAAATATATACTACCCAAAATTTGATAGGTTTAGTATACACTTCCACTATTTAAAATAATTCTTCTTTTTTTAAAGAAAGAAGTCTGCAATAGTAGGATACTTGAGCTATTAATACTGAGAAGTAAGAATCGTGTTGTAGGTTTCCGACAATGAATCTGTCAAAATATGCCCGAGCTAAGCGAATGTAGTATATTATTTTTCTTTCACTAATTATTTCGGTTTCCATATAATTTTCGTCATGGCTGTATTTGTAGAATAAAATATTTGGTTTGTTTTGTTCCCTTTTGAGAGGAGTTTACAACTTAAGGATGGCTAACTCTCTTCTTTAGTTTATATGTATACTATTACAATATTGGTCTATTGGTTTTTACTTTGGTATGTTCGAGTATATTGCACTGATAGTAGTTTGGATCATTAGAAAGAAATATTTTGTAAGACGTAATTTCAAAGTTAATAATAGTAAATGAAGGGAGGTTTAGATGTTTCATTAAGGGAAATAACATTTTTCTCCAAAAGTCAAAACATGACTTAAATAATATAATCATAAAGTAATAAATTATTTTAGTTATATAAATGTTTTTCTCCAACAAAAATATGAATTGTGGATATCGCTAACTCTTACATAAAATTTATGATTTTCGACAAACCGCGTATATAACTAAAAAAATTTAATATCTGATCGCGGTTTTTAGATAATTCAAAACTTTTTATAAAGATTAAGTTTTTTTCATAAAATTAAAAATAAAAAAGTTTCCCATATGGTCCAATTAAGTCTGCAGCATATGGAAAACTGTTTTATTTTTAGTTTTATGAAAAGAAGTTATTTTTTATAAAAAGTTCTGAATGAACTAGAACCCAGAGTATAATCATACAATACTACCAGAATCCATTTTGTCCAGTCAACTGTAAGTGAATCTCTCTCATCAATCCTCACCCCTCAGAGAGAGTGTAGTCCTCTCTAGTCATTTCTGTTAATTCATGCATAGGTCTTCTGCATATTCCTATAATTTGATTGATCCATCTTGTTGGGCATCGTTCTCGTGCTCTTCTTTCTTCTACCTTTCCTTCTATAATAAGTCTTTTTATGTTTATTGTGTCTGTTCTCATAACATTTTAAAGTATTTTAATTGTTGTAGATAGACTTTGTTGGAGTTTTTTTTTGGTAAAAACAAAAAAGATAAGAAAGTTTATTTCTGTACATTCAACTTTAATTTTTTTCAATTTTGGATTGTTTTTAATTTACTCAAAAAATTTAAAATGTCAAGAATTTGCGGTAGTCAGCAGTTTCGTTATTTAAGTAACTTCGAAAAAGGACGCAATCCATTAACGGTGTTTGGAGGAGGTCGTCTAAGACTTATCGGCGTCGTGGAGGACCTGGATGTCTTAAAATATTGCAAGGCCGTGACTTGTGCCACCTTAGACTTCTTGCTGGTAGAAATATGACGAATCAGTATACATTAAGTAAGAGATGATTTAGTTGCAGTTATTGGAATATATTCAGAAAGAACAGTTAACCAAAGATAGGATGGGACGAAGAGCTTACCGTCTGCTTTTGGTTTTACCATTAAAGTCACAACATAAGCCTTGGCGCTTTGAATGGTACAGAGTTTAAAAAAATTGAAACGGCCCATGAAATTTTGGCTGCTATGTGAGGGATCTAGGTTTTGTTTGGGTGACTCTGATGGGCGCATAAGGGTAAGACGTTTTTTGGGGTAAGAGATCAAATATAGACTTGACTGTTGTACGTCACATACAACCGAGCAATATGGTATAGGTGCTATATGTTTGAGAAGCAGATCACCTCTTGTGGTTATCAAAGGTACTCTGACAGCAGTACTGGAACCGGTTTAGTATCCCTACCTACAAACCATTTCAAATGTGGTCTTTTAAGAAGATAACGCAATTCATATTCTTCATATTGCCCGTTAAACCATAAAATTTAGTCAAGTATCTGGTACAGAGACTTTGGTACAGAAACTTTAAATCGATTTTCACGTCCTCTAGCAAACTTACAAGGCCTGTAGCGGGCCGTAAAAAGAATCTTAATAAGTATTCTACAATATGATATAGATCACTTAATTCGACTTATGCCCCATAGAGTAACTGGGTGTACAGAAAATCTAATTTTATAAAAAAATCTTTAAAAGCCAATCATTATTAACGATTATTATTATCCATTTTTTGACGAAAATTACGCTTCAAATTTGTACAACGTTATTAAATGTTAAGAATACTATAATGTATACTTCCATAAATAAATATTTAAAATATAGATTTTTCCTGGGTGTTGCATTTTTTGCTATCAGTATATATTAAATAATTGTGGGGACAGTATACATCCTTGTATGACACCCTGTTCTAGATATAATTTGTTTGAGAATGTGTCAAGCAATTTATCTTTTCCAGTAGTTGTGTTAGTATAGTTTTTTATTTTAAACAATAAGAATACACTTAATCTATTAGATAAATCAGCATTTTTTTAACCCAATTTTCTTAAGTTTGTTTATAAGCCAGATGTCACGTGGACATCTTCCTAGCATTTTTTGGTATGAAATGCCCTCTTCTTTGTTGTGGCTACACAACACGGCACTGAATTTGCTTTTCACTAACTGCTCACGTCTTTGTTGTGGCTACAATTTACAACACTAATTAAGCTGTGCACAACTTCACACATTACAAAAGCTCGAACGGTTTAGTCCTCCTGAGCATTCGCTTCTAAATTTGGTTAACACAAAACTGAAGTACTTTATGGTTGGAATACTTAGAAATTATCTGCTTATATCTACTGGCGACTTTCTTAATTTCATTTGAAATAGATTAGAGTTTAAGGTCTCTATGAAAATCATTACCCTATAAGGATGGCAGGATCACCTACAATATTCTTTAGTATTCGGCTCTGGAGCGTTTCTTAATTTCTATCATAATTGTTTTTTTTTGGTTCTGTTCCTTAATTGTAGGCCATAGGTTTACACCAGTTTTAATATAAACAATTGTATGTATTTTTGATGCCACATCATAACACATAAAATATTTTGTTTAAAAAATTTAAAAAGATGTTTGGGCAACCCACCCTCACCACTTAGGACTATGAAAAATAGATAACAACTTTTTAGACCTATAGAAAAATATAAAAAACTTCATAGAAGTCGTACCAGCTGTTTTGGAGAAGGAAGGTTTTACATGGCAACAATACGCGGTGTTCCCAATCGGTGACCAATCCAAGTGCTAACCGCAACTAACACTGCTTAACTTCGGTAATCGAACGAGAACCGGTATATTTAGTGCGGTATGGCTATTGCCCAATCTGTCAATACTGACATTTACTTTGTTAATTCTAGCCTCCTTTTGTTAGTCATAGTATGCCGATATATATCAGTTAAATTGTGATTTAAAATGAAACAAAAAGAGAATTATCTAATTTGATGCAGTTATTCCAAAGTGATGTTCGTACGAACATTTTAGCGATTCATTTTTATTAATGTAGATAAATTCCATGCATACTTCTTGTCGTGTAAATTAACATAATTCAAAAATTAGATACTTTTTGGCTACCTCCTATAAATAACTATATTAATGTTTATATCACTAAATAAAGAATTAAATAACCTTTTTAAAAACCTAGCACACGATCCCTATTTAAAAAAATCGTTGAGTACGTGGATGGATAAAGCCACTAGTATGATAATATACCAAGAAAATATGATTTACAAATAAAAATTAATCAGTTTCGGAATTTATCTCCAAAGTTGCCTAGTTTTAAAAAATTAAGTATTTGCATAATGTTGCCCCTTACTGTATATTATTTAAACAAACATCCTTAATCTTTAATATTTTTCATTAAACTTCGTGAATCATTTAATTGTAATTACCCGTAATGATGCCAATGGATGCAGTAACCTTAGCTTTTAAATTTATATTTTCTCTTTGCCTTTGTTCCGTTGTTACACTGTATAACTTTGTAATGACTTTGGAAGTGTCTTCTCCAAACTTTATCCCGAGATTGGCAAATACCCAACTTGACAATGCTTTACTTCACAATTAATTTACCAAATAATTTTAATACTTACGTCGTTTTAGCACATTTTGTTCCAGTATTATTAAAACACTTGTTGGGCAGAGGTCTCAAAAGAATCACTTAGGGAAAAGTTAACTTTTATAAAACGTAATAAGTAAATGTATTAGTTTGTATTGTAAAATCTTTACAAGTAAAAAAATTTTCTTACTTATAATGTACCTAATGCAAAAGTGATTTATTTGGGTGGTGGCTTCTACCAAAAGACACTATTTGTTTTTTAAATAAAACACTAAAAACTACAGACATAATTCTAAATGACCCAACAATTTTTCCCTCCTCAACTCATTCTGTTAAAAATTTTAACGTGTAAACTCATCCCAAGTATAGATCGCGTGAGAAACGCACTTGGCGAAACAGATGTAGTGATAATAATTTAAAATAAATTTTGTAGAAGTTTTAAAAACAAAAGTTTTCAGTCCATTATTGTTAGATAAAATGAATTTCCATCAAGTAACGGTCGAACCCAATAAGTAACATTTTTGGTTCTCAAACACGAACACCTTTCATCTACCTTCCATTAAAAGAAGAACCTCTTAGTGCAACTGTTCTTATTTTAAATAAATCAAAAATATATTAATTTTATAGAAAAACCAAGTTCTGCCTATAAAAACAGTTTACTCACTTTCATCAAACAGGGAGCGAATTGAATACAAAAACATTAATCTTAAAGACAAATTGTATAATCCTTTACTTATAAGAAAAACTAAAACGTATCCTTTCCTGCAATCTGTACATTTTAACAGATGTTTCTATATTATGTTAATGATGCAAAAATGTTAGAACAAATTCTTAATTATAAACACCGACATTTACTTGGGCACACATTAACAAAATTTCTGAATCTATCAATTCTAAGACAGACACGAACCATTTGAGTAATATCTACTGCAATATTCTGAGTAACATATGACATAATAGATCCTAACCTTTAAAAAGCAAATACATTACTCAAATAATCTTTAAATCACTCTACATATTCCATTTCTGAACGTCAGTATTACAATAACTTATAAGTATTATCAGTTACATTTTATAGATTAATACAATATGCTCCTGATCCTTTCTCATTCCTCTAACAATAATTTAATCTTCCACCTTATAATATCGGTAGTCATCTAAGAGTCATAGTCAAGTTTTGTAAAAGCACCACTACCAAAGAGAAATCCCATTGGTGGCCAAAATTCACAAGTTTTCCTTTTCTTAGAAGATTAAAAAAACTTTTTTCTAAAAGAAAAATTCTTCAAAAAACGACATAAAAAACAGAAACATTAGACTTCACAAAAAACGATTTAAAAATTTTTTTATGGTACGTATGTGAGAACTCAATGCTAAATCATCTTGATGTTTTTGAAGAGCTTTTTAAAAGGCTGAAAAAGAAGAGGTGTCCCCGTACTCTCTTCTTTTCCAAAAAGCTTTGTTTCAAGTGTGTTTTAAACTTTGTTAAGATATTAAAAAAATACTGTTTTTAAACTAAAAATAAGTTTAATACTTTCATCGAGAACTGATAAAATTGAACTTTAATTTAGGTTCATGATGATTTTAAAAATAATATTTTTAAACGTTTTTTTTTGGACTTGAAAATCGTAATTTTGCGTTTTTTAAAGTTTCAAATCGATCAACTTTGGAGAAAACTTACAACTTTTTGTACTTTTTGTTCCTAATAATCAAAAAAAAAATTACCTTATATTGAAAAAAATTATTGTTACATATTGTTTAAAAATGAATTGTTTGTTTAAAATAATTTGAGCAACAATTCGCCTGGGCGACCTATTGAACCTTATTTTGGGGTATCTCAGGAAAGTCATTATGCAAAAAATCTCATTTGAATATTTTTCCGAACGAATTTTCGTCTTGTACATAATTGCTATAGATAGGAGAGTTATCGCAAAAACAACCTTACCATTAAGAAAAAATATATTTATCAATATTTAGATGCTTATAGATAATTTAAGTTTTTGTGTCAAACCAACATAATTATTTTATGGTTTTTTTTCTTGTGAATAATTTATTTATGTTTTATCTAAAAACTTATTATTAACTAATAAAAAGAACATCGCTTCCATACAATCATTGCACCAAAATAAGGCCGCCAATAAACTAGTTTTTATAGGTCCAATAAGATCACTGCCAGACAGAGCGATTCGAGAGAACTTTTGTCGTTGTCAATAGAAACGAATACGCAAAAGTTGGATTCAACTGCAAAGGTCTCCTATGGTGACCGGCAATTTATAAGTTTGAAGAAATAAGAGAAAATCCCAAAACCCAGATAATGTTCCTCAAAATTGAATAGCATTTGCCCTGAAATCTGTCTCAATTTAACACTAAAAAATCTTCAAAAGGAAAATAAAACGGCTTTACTTGCACTTTTGGAAATGAATGAGCAGGATCGGTTTTAGAAACAAGTAAATAAATAATTCATATATGAACATTTATATTATATATATATATATATTTATATATATATATATATATATATATATATATATATATATATATATATATATATATTGAAATGATATGAATATAGGAGAAAGAAAAATAGTGTTTAAAAAATTAATTTATAAGTTATATACTAGAGAATTTTATAAAAATTATTTATATGAGGCTATTCTTAAGAAATTAGCATATAATAAGTGTAAAAAGTTTTTTCTTAATAATTATAATATTGTAAATATAGTTAAGTGAGCCATGTGTATAGGCAACCAGATATACATACTCTGAAAGTGACATTTTAAATAATAATTACGAATATAAGTGGGGTTATAATAATATGTTAGTTTAAAATGTTTAGTTTACATATAGTTACTGAATTTAAGTTTATATTCTGATCTGAAAAGCCTAAATGTCGATTAAATTCTCGATAGAAGTAAGGAATTCTCTAGATCACCGAAGATAACCTGTTTGCGAAATAGATTATTCCAAGAAAATTCAGATATGTAGGAAATGGAACAAATCGAATATGATTTCTTGCCAAATGGTTCTGGAACATTGAAAGGGTATAAATACTCGGTGATTTGGATTCAAGATGGCCAGTCAGTTAGTTAGAAAGTTAGTTACAGTTATGAAATCAGTATAAAGTCAGTCGGTCCTATTTTCAAGATAGTTCAAGATAGTTCCAGATAGAATACAGTCAATCAGTTGGTGAAATGTTCAATATAGTGAGTTCAATGAAGATTAAGAAACAGAATTAAGAAAATATTATTGAAGATTAAAAATTATGTTATGTATAAATGGTGATTGGATAATGGAAGGAAGTATTAATTGAAAATTAAAATTGTATAATATATTTGGTGATTGGATATTGGTATATTGAAAAGAAGAATAAATATAAATGCTATTAAGAAGAAAAATATTTTAAATTGGTGGAAGCTGATAATAGGAAAAAGGAATTTCACAAAAACAAGGATAACCGAGGCTGAGAACGAAGACATTGAGTGGTGATTAAAATCTATATAGTGGAAAACAGCTCATTAAATCATAATTATCGATCATTACCGTTCCTTAACGGTTACGAGTATGAGCAGTAACATAAAAACAAATATCTGTTTACATTGATTTATTATATCCCTAAATTGGGCTAATTTTTTAATGCAAGAAGTTTCGCGTATAAAATAATTTTGAGTACAGCCCTGCTTTTAGTGTACAGTTGTAAGATGGAAAGTTTCTTACCTTTATCTTTGCAATTTTACACGTTTAGTATATTCCTGTTGCTTTGTTCTTTTTCTACTTTTGTTTGGCGTTGTTTCCTCTGTCGAATTATCCATATTTCAGTAATATTAACTTAATTTTACAAGAGAAAATTGGCAAAAATTCCCCTGTGTGGTCGTTAATCGACAACAACTACCAGACAACTTATTTAGAATGATATAGTAACTTGAGCTTGTCCCGAGTTACTATTGGTCGAAATGGACTTGCCCAATATTGAAACTGAAATTGTCAGGATTTGACTAAATTTGAACATCACACTGATTTTTATAAGCAATTTGTAAGCGTTAATATGAATTTGGCCCGGTGTTGAACATTACTATTCTGAAGACTCGTTTTCAAAGTTTTTACCCACCATAAAAGTACATTTTCTTAATTTTTGGATTTGACCAATTTTGACTCCAGGGTACAGATATGTCTTCTCAAATTACTTCAACATCCATTTCTTTTTTTTATTATTGTGATGTACCTAACAATACTACTTTATACCTTTGTTCAAATTAGTCTCCGTCTGATATTGGTTTTGACTGTGGGCGACTATATTATATATCATTGATTTGTATCCGTTTCCATTCTTAAATGTGTAATTATCCTTTAGTTCATGATTGCAAAGCTTCTGATTCGTATAATAATTGTAAAATCAAAAGATTTTTTTTTAACTTTAACAAAACTATATTGCAACAGTAAATTTAAAGATTCTTCGAAGATAATTCAATAAAATTGATAAACTGAAATATGTACATGGATTGAAAAGATAGTTGACTTTATAAATGATGATATGATATAATGAACTTGATTTTCTAAAAAAGTAAGGATACAAAACAGTTCCATATATTAATACCGAGAAAATTTTTTTCTCATAACAACCAAAATAACAAAACTGACAGTATTATTAATTTACCATAGGCCGGTCCATTACGTAACAGAGGTCCCAAACAATGCCATTTAACAGCACTGATAGCATTCTTTTGTCCATTACCCCAAAACTTCTTTATTAGGTACAGTTTAGCCACGGCTAGAGGCTAAACGAGATTGTGGAAATACCACATGAAAGAAAATGCCATAATCTTGAGTTAACGATCTTCATTAGAAGTCTTTTAGATGTACCTAATTACACAAAAGTTTTTTGTGTATTTGCGTTTTATTACGGTTAAAACTTGTATAAAGGAAACACTATTATCTACGTTCTGCGGTCAGACATAACAAAAAAAATTAATTAAATGCAAACAATCCTCATTTAATGAAACGGTATAATTGACTGTTAGTAAATTAGATATTTAAAAAACATATCGTTGGCCTACGATGAAAACCACGTATCTACAAAAACTAGATTTTACAGAGGACAAAAAAAAAACAGTTTATTAGCATTTACAGTTTTTCGATCTATTTAATTCTTTGATAAATAATAATTGTTATAATCTATAACAACTTATTTAGAAAAATCTAGGACTCCATACAGAGATACAGCCGCTAATTGACGGAGCTGGAAATCATAATCCCATTATAGGAAATTCGCACTTGGAAAGAAAATTACCTCATAATTTAAAAAAAGAAGAGGAAAAAGTGGTCAACCTTCAAAAGCTCAGTCAGTGAAGAAATCGGAAATATCACAACCATGAACAGAACTTAAGTATATAACTGAAGATATACAAAAGGATTTCTACAGCCGCCTTTCTTTTTGAAGTCAGTCATGTTGTCCCTCTATAATCATATTCTAGGAAACGTAATATGGTTCCAATTAGCTTCTCTAACAATCAAACGTATTCTTAAGCAAACATTACTAAACAATGATATATCATCAAGGCTGACGAGAAGATAGTTGTCTGGTGACTTGTAACTATTAAAATTATCAATAATTCAAAATTAATCTTTGATATCATACCTATTCTTATAATCATAAGTCTTTTTAGAATGCCTGTAACAAAAGCAGATTTATGTTCGGTATGGGTAGGTGTTCATTAAAGCTACTTTTGGACACACTTATAGAATTGGTTTATGGATCTTGGGAAATGCATACAATTTTGCAATTGTACCATTATAAGTGGTAAATTTCTTCTTAGTATTGTTAACAATTTCTTAGTGTATTACATCTTCTTTGAATAAAGAAAGTAGAATCAGAAGAAATTATTGTGTGATCCATCATTACGGGTAAGTGAAGAACAGAGTTGAAAATACTGTGTTTTTTTAAGGTAATAGTGACATTTCCTTTATCTGTCTTGGTAATTACCAGGCCAGGATTCGGTTTAAATTGCCTGGTTTTGAAATACAAGTTAATAAAAAAGGTATAAGATAATTTCGATGTGTTTAAAATATGGTTAGTTATGATGTTTGTAGATCTTGAACAAACTAAAACAGTCGAAATTAAGGAATGAACTTCCAATTCAGGTAATAATAAACTAAAGATTGTGTTTTCAATTATTAAGAAGAGATTTAATTTAAAGATGTTTTCCTAATTTAGGATCAACTTACTCCACCAAAACAATTTACAGTACGATATACAAAAACACGCGTAACATTTAACAATTTTAGTAATAAGAATACGAGCTCTTTCTATTCCGCACATTAAGAGTAATTACAGCAATACGGTTCCCTTGGTCTGTCAAGTCCATCGTAACGACTCAAACGAGCCTGGAATGTTTTGGCTCCTTTATAGTGTACATGTAAAGACTACTTTCAATATGACTTTTAGTTTCATAGAGAGCATTTTAAATATAGTGGCGTAAACTTCTAGGAACAGTAAAGCCTGATCTAACAAAGCAGTGGCGTTCCAAAAAATCCTTATAATTTAAATCAAATTGTTAAAAATAGTAAACACAATGTTTTAACTAATAGTATTAGAATTAATATTTTATTTAAATTTTAATTAAATATTTTCATACATAATATTATTAATATTGTTTTAAACCTACTTTCTTGTGACATCTTAATGCGATTACTATTTTCATTGAAAATAAGCCACAATTTAAGTTTAAATTAATTTTATTTTTGACGTTTCAATTTCCAATTCGGAAATCGTTCTCATTATTTTAAGAACGATTTTAAACTTAAATTGTGGTTTATCCTCAATAAAAATAGTAATTGCATTAATATGCTACAAGAAAATAGGTCTAGTACAATATTAATATATGAAAATATTGTTGTACATGTGACAAGTATGTAAAACCATAGATACGTATTACAGTATTATTAAATAATAATTACAAAGATATGTGTAATTATGATAGATTGTCCAATTAATTGTTTATACAACATAATCTTATAATGTCCATTGTCGTAAGCTTCTTTATACATTTAATATCGTGACTGCTACATATCTTTTTGAGGTAACAGAGTTATAATAGCTTTTTTTCGGATGTTTAATTTTTTATATTGTTCTTTTTAGATGAACTGATGATGCTTTCTGATTAGTATCAGTATTATAGATGATGTATATATATACTTCTATAAGAAATTAACAAATTAACACACCACTTCAATAAATCAATTTTATTTGTCAACAGGCAAAGATTAAAAAATAAAACTTTACCAGATTTATTCTACTTTTTATTAGTAATTATAACAATTTGTCTAATCTTCAGAAAATGTTGATGTACATGAGAAAAGATAAATAAAAAGGAAAATTCTAAAAAAATATTGATAAGAAAAATAAATAAACTACAATATAAAAAAGTTTTACCGAGTGTTTCCACCTCTACTACGTATAACAGCCTCACAACCGTTGGCCCATACTTAAATTAATTACCGTATTTCATTTTGGTCTAGTGCTCTTCAAATCTGGATCAGCCTCTCTCCCACTTCCTGTAAGTTGTTTTGTTGGATCGGTGTCACTCTTAATCGCCTACCAATAATATATCAGAGATTTTCAATCGGATTTAAATCCGGACTATTTACTGGCCATTCCATAGTGTTAATTTCTACCTCTTCTAGATAATTTCTGACGATCTGTGCAGCGTGAGGTCTGGCATTATCTTGCGTTAGTAAGAAATTTTCACCTATATAAGGAGAGAATGGTACTACAGGTTGCTTCAGGATCTCCAATATGTAGCTTTTAGCTGTAACAATTCCATTTTGTATGACCATTAGGGAGGAATCAGACTGATCGACCAGAGCGACCGTCGACGATCGACCAATATTACGAGTCTATGAAAATGTATGCGCAGAGTCAGGCTGGTGGACCGTCCATAACTTACAGCGACCGACCGTGATCGTCCAGTTTTGAAATTCGGACTCGTTGGAATTTTTGATCGTTGGTCGATGAATATGGAACATTTCTTCGCATTCATTTATACTGTTCTAAACAATTACATTGACCATTGACATTTCAAAATTTGTAATTAACCTATAAAATTTGGGCTTGCTCATGCAATAATAATTTTGAAATTTAATAGAATAATTTATTAGAATGGGATATAATACAAAGAATTCTCCTTGTTGGCGTCTTTTTAAAAAACGCACCCAAACTGTCCTACGCCTACGAACAACTCTTCACATAAATAAGTGATAAACAATTTATCAGTAGAATTATCGCTGCTAATTCTATTCATACTTAAATTTTCTACAAAAAGCCCGGTAAAATAATATACAAAAATTTGGTTATGTTGCTACAGCCTCCTGACGTTTTGAAGTGGTTTTGACGGTAGGTCGATGGAACACGAACGGGTAATGTGAGTTTTTTAAAAATAAAAATACAAAAGTTGGTTGATCGCCGTCGGACGGTTGGTCGTGGTCGGTCGATCAGTCTGATGCCTACCTTAGGTCCGTACGTGCGGTCAAAGAAATATCACCCCACACCATAAAGGATCCTCCACCAAAAAATGTGGTGTGTGAGAAATTACACTGAGCATATCGTTCGTTGGGTCGTCGCAACACAGGAACACGTCTGTCGTTATTGTACAAACAAACTCGAGATTCATCAGTAAATAGCACTCGTTCCCAGTTAGCCTCTAACCAATTAACGTGTTCTCTGGCAAAATGTAGTCTCCTCCTTCGATGCTATAAGTTAATAGATCTTGGGCGGCAATCCTAGGTTTTAAGTTGTATTCCCTAAGTTGCTGGCGAACAGTTTCAGTACTAATTTGTGTAGCATGCACGTCTCACAGCTGAATTTTTAGTCTTCGATGTGTTACAAAACGTTGTCAAAGAGCAGAAATTCTTAAAAATCAATCTTAAATATGGGTAGTTCCCAGTTTCGTCCTTGCCCTGGTCTGCGAGTATGATCCCCTGTTTCGAGGAATTTTTCTAACACCCGTGAGACGGATGTGTGGGTATATGTATATAAATATTATATAAATATATATATTATATATATATATATATATATATATATATATATATATATATATATATATATATATATATATATATATATATATATATATATATATATATATATATATATATATATATATATATATATATATTATATCAATGGTATTCCGGGTTTGACTCCGCGTTAAATGTTGTTGGTTTTGATAAAAACCATTTTGACGACGTTTCGGCAAGATCTCACTTGCCATTTTCAAGTCTCTCTGGATAGTCTGCTTCTTGTCGATGTTCGAGTGGAAGTGACGCTACGGGTGTTAGGCAGCTGGCTTTTGTAGTTACTGCGTGTTGCGCGCGCTCTTGTAATTGGTCCGGTGCGCAGGTCAGTGGGCGGGGTCTTGGTCGATTCCGTTCTTGCGTTATTCTTCGGGATAATTGTTTTCCATGTTTTTGGCAATCTTTGGGCATCGTCTCGAGAATTTAAATTATTTTCTTGTTTTTCTATTTCTATTGCTTCTCTGATAATTCGTTTTCTTTTGTTTTCGACATTCGCTAACATTACCGTATGTTTGAGGTCAATTTTGTGTCCTGTAGCTAAAGAATGCTGGGCTAGGGATGACGTCGTTTCTTTTCGTTCGATGGCATTGCGATGTTCTTCTTGTCTTACTTGGATCCTTCTATTTGTCTGTCCAATATAGGCTCTATCGCATTCTCCACAGGGAATTTTGTATACTCCTTGGTTTTCTAGGGGAATCTTTGTCTTGGCAGATGGTAATATGTTTGCGATTTTTCTGTCGGTGTTGAAGACAGTCTCTATTTTGTGTTTTCCTAACATAATTAACCTTCACGGGGAGGAAATTCTACCAGATATCCGAAGAGCTTTTTCAAATTAAATGCTAGTTGCTGTAAATCTACTTAATGACGTTAATTGGACATGAAAACTTAGTAGGGACAGAATTGTCGGAAACTTTTAAATGGCTTTTGCAAGAATATTTATTAATGCCAAGATGAGGTACGATATTCTAAAGTTACATTTTCTCTCTTTAAATTAACATTTAGTCCTTTAATCAAGATACTCTTTTTAGTAAATACACAAATGCTTTACTGAGTATATAATAGTGTAATTTTAAATAGATACTTATTTTAAAACACTAGGAAATGCAGTTAAAAAGAGATTAATATTTTATTTACGAGTATTTCGAGTATATATATATATATATATATGTGTATATATATATATATATATATATATCGTATTTCTTAATAGAAATATATTTCTATCTAATATGTTTTGCTGAATTATAAAATATATATTTTATTTTTTGTTTATCAAGAAAATATATTTTGTCTCTTTTTACACAATTTGTAGTTTTTTTGTTATACTGAAATATTTAATAAAAAACTGTTTTTTTACACTAATGCCATAAATGCTATATTGCACTTATTGGTCATATTTCTACAGCGTTTTGTAATAATAAAAAATATAGATATTTTTACACTTCTTGATATACACTGTTACTGTAGTAGCAAACAATATTACTATACTTAATGACAGAGCTATTCAAAAACTCAATTACTACTACTAACTAGTTGAACACTTAACTTCCTGTGTTTATATATTATATTCTACCGTTCCATATCTCCGAGACATTTCTGGATTTTTTTATGACATCTCGAACATTCTAGTTGTCTAATAATTATTTGCCGCAAACGTATTTTTCTATACGAAATAAATATTACGGAACTGGTACCAATATTTATTCAACTTTTATGAAAGATTGTAAAGAAAAGTTCTAAAGGAAGACTGGCCCTGGCAAGGTATCGTTAAGTTGTACTGATATTGTACTCCTAGTTTTTAATAAAAACAAGTGGTTTTATTAAATGGTTTTTTAAAATTAAAGTGTTTATCGACTACATACTTCTACGTAAGTCATCTATACCTAATTTACATTTTATTATTGTAAAAAGAAAACGTCAAATAATAAATATACACTACCGTACAATCATTTTGTGAGGTTAGCTGCTATAAGTAGCTTATATTAGCATGCGGTTAGTTTGTCACTTACCAGAGTCGGAGCCTTCCGCAGCTTAAAATGACTTCATACAATGTAACCCACACACCTTTCGATCTAACCAGTCCAGTAAATAAACGTTCAAATATCATAAACAGTTATGCATCAGCCGCTTCACATTCTTTTCCGAGTAAGAACCAAGTAATTGTATTTAGTTGCATCGATAATGCTAAACTGCAGGATTATCTCATTCCTTTGCGCACAATCATCAACCCAAAAAATATTATTTTTTCATCTAGATTATCTCATAATAGAATCTGCATGTATTTGGCAAACAAAACCGTAGTAGATAACTTTATGACAAAACATGGCTCTATAGAAGTACTCGGCGAAGTTGTAACAGCATGAAGACTTGTCTCTCCAGCAGAAAGACTAGTCTTGTCTGGAGTCTGCCCGTCAATTTCTTATTAAGTATTAGTTATAGAATTACAGAATATCGGTTTAAAGTTTATTTTCCCAATAACATTTCTAAAAATTAGCTCGACTCTTCCTGAATATAGTCACATGTTGAGCTTTCAGAGGCCAGTTTATATGAGCCCCATAACATCACCAATTCCAGATTCTATTCTAATAATTTTCGACCAAACACGTTACCGCATATTTTTGTCACAAGGTACATTCACCTGTTTTATTTGCAAAAATACAGGACACATATTATCCCAATGCAATAACAGTTCGGTAACGGAATCAACTCATATTGAATAAAACAATAAGGTACCAAATCAAACAGCTTCAACAAGTATACTACACAAGGTACCAAACACCCAGCAGTCATCAAGCTATCCATTATCAAATCCAACATATCAACTACACCTACAAATCTCCATGACAAAGAAATTACTAAGACTCCTCCTCATAGCAACACTTTTAATCAACCTCATTCAGCGGCAATACCGTTTTCACAAACTTCGGAAGCAATATCCTCCAATCTATCAGCTCCTTTTTTTTTCATTAGATACAACTGCAGAAAATTCCAGTAAAACTGATACATCACCACAATTTTCTAAAACAACCATCAACAAATCTTACAAATAAAACTTCAAGCTCGACTTCTGTCACTATCAATGAGTTTGCTCCAGTACTTCCAAATGTAATAAAGCCACAGCGTCTAAGTGAAAACTCTAATAGCAATTGCGAAAACGCAAGTTCTTCCATAAAACGCAGTATTGGTGAGATCGACACGCCTCCTTCAGACTCAGCAATTTCGTCAGAAAATCTGTTTGCAAAACCCAAACCCTCTAAACCAAAAAACCGCACTCAGCTAAAGTTCCATCTACACGGGAAACTCTTGAAAATTTCATTGATAATCATACTTAACCATTCGTTTTAAATTACCACCAATTGTTCTTACTGAATGATAATGTCCAAGGCTCCCCGACACTATTAGCATCGTTAAAGAATTTACAACTGATATGGCTGGTTTACTTTATTTTTTACAAAGCAGCTATCAATATGCAAATGATAGATCTACAAAAAGCAAGTTTACAAACTACACGACCATTTAGGGAAAGAGATTTCTGACTTAGATAGTGACTCTTCTGTAGAGAATTGTTCAGTATCATCTAACTCCGAATCTGTTAACAACATTCAACTCGATACTTCAATGGAAGATTGATGGATTTTTTCATCGTTTCCCTATGCTACAGCTTCTTTTATCTGAATATTCTCTAGATATTATTTGTCTACAGGAGACAAACTTAAAGACCAATAATTTGTACAATTCAAAAAATTTCACTTGTTTTCGCAAAACAGATTCCCTTGGCTCTCTAAACTCATTAATACACATTTTTCCGAAACATCTTTTTGAAAAGCTGCTAAAATACTAGCTTTTTCAAGTTCATGAACATGGAAGAAGCGTCCAATTTTTATGGGGTTCCTCACACGTCGGAATAACAAAAAATAAAGAAGCTGACAGGACTACACTAGAGGCAATTTTAAGTAATTTGTCGGAGTCGATAGACAAGTGTGTTTCCAGCGACTTAAAAGCTTACTTAAAAAATAAAGCGTTGTGTTTGTGGCGAAATGAGTGTGGTCTTAAACTAATTCCAATCTAAATAAAATTAAAAATAATGTGTAGTGGTTTTCTTCTTCTTCTTATGGTGCCGTGCACCTATAGTGCGTTGGCGAATTATCTTAAGCTCAGACGTCTGTCTTTTGCGGCATGCAAAAGTTCGCCAGTGTTAGTTACGCCTGTCCAGTTCTTTATATTTCGCAGCCACGACATTTGTTTGCGACCTACTCCTCTCTTGCCCTCAATCTTTCCTTGGATAATTAGTTGAGGGATTGCGTATTTTTTCCCTCTCAGGATGTGGCCCAGGTATCCAATCTTTCGTGCCTTGATCAAGCTGAGCAATTCTCTCTCAGTATTTGCTCTTCTTAGGACTTCCTCGTTTCTCACCCTATCTGTCCATGGTATGCGGAACATTCTTCGCAAGGTCCACATTTCGAAGGCTTCCAGTGGTTTCCATCGTCGCGCAATAAACGAGAACAAATTACGGTTGCGCGTTTACGTCTAGAGCATACCAGATTAACGCACTCCTACCTTTTCACAAAGAAAAATCCACTTATATGTGATCAGTGTAACGTCCGATTAACAGTCGAACACTTTTTAACAATTTTTAGTAAATATGACCAAGAAATACAGCGCTTCTAGATCCTAAAAGCTCTACCACAGGCTCTACATCAAAACTGTTCCCGTGACAATATAGTGAATTATCACATTTTGTACAATCTGTAGGTATTTAACTTTGTTATGAATGTATATTTTGTTCCGTCGCTAATAACCTTTTGGTGGATGCGACATCTTTTTTCTAATAAAAAAAAGTTCTAAAACTGATGTTTTCTTTTGGCATGTCTAAGATCTTGTTTATAGAGGGTTCAAACACAGGTAATTTTAATGAAAAATTACATTTAGAAGTAACGTTTAACGTTGTGATTTCTACTGCGGAAATCGTTTTCTAAAAAGGCTATGTTCTTTATCTTTGTCTTGTTTTAAACCAACATTGGGCTACTTACTTGTGTCAAATAATTTATTTTGTTAAAATCTATTAATAAAAAGTTATGCTATTAAACACAGTAATAAGTATTAAGGATTGTCCAGTATCAATGTTATTTATTATTTCAAAAAAATTTGGGCTGAAGAAGTTTACTCGATATTCGAATGAAAAAGTTGACAATTTTACGAAAGAAAATGATTTTGAGATAATTATGAAAACCTATCATAATTTACTCGGTCTCATATCTAAGATTTGGTAATTTGCGGATAAATCTTCTAGTCAGACTTGAAATGAAACAAAAAGTATTTTTAAATATTTGACGACTTCAGAAACTTCAGATTGACTTACTAATAAATAGTAATTGATTAATTTATAATATATATTCAATTGCAATGACTATTTAGATTTAAATTGGTGTAGCAATAAAACCTATCGTATGAGTACCAGTAAATCAATTATTTTTTATGGTGGAAATGCAATACCTTGATGGAAAAGCAACATACTCTGGATATATATCAACTACCAAACTAAATATATAGCAACTATAGCTATGGCTAGTTAACATATTTCGGTGAATGAAATAGTAGAATGGTGTAGAAAAAAATACAAAAAACCGTACCAGTTGACAACAAAAATGTTATTAATCTGATGAAAAGTGTTTACAATAGAAAACCAAGCAAACATATGTATTTCGGGGTATATCCAGACTGAAGAAAACGGGTATCTGAATTGATTATGAGATCGTTTTATTACGATCGTTAGACGATAAGTCTTTAAACAAACATATTTTAAGAAGAAAATATAAAGTTTGTAGAAGATTCACTATTTTGTAATTTTCACATTATTCAAATTTAAAAACTGAAGGAAGACTGATACACCTAAACAAACTATTACATTGGCCTTGGCCAAACCATTACATTCCCCTTGGCCAAACCATTACATTGGCTATATTTTAGCATGTATGACATTTTTAATTGGTAGAAGTTTTATTGTATCTCGAATTATATAAGTTCTTCTTCTTGTAGTGCCTATACCTTCTCCGGATGTTGGCGACCATCATGGCAATCTGTATTTTACAAACTGTGGCTCTAAAAATATTTGTGGTTGTTGAACCACATACTTAGATTTTTTAGCCAGGCAATTCTTCACCTTCCTCATCCTCGTTTTCTTTCTACTTTTTCTTGATCCTTATCGTCTTGGTTAACAAAAATATCAATGATAAAGATTGTATAAATTTTGTAAAGATAACTTCATGATTATGGCAAACACCTGTTATAAACTATCCAAACGACGACTATATACTTGAAAAGCTGCATTTGATGATAGCAGCAGTCCTGGGTCTTCAAGAATCCAAATAGATTATAAACTTGTAAGTAAGCGCTTCCAAAATGTGGTCAAAAAAGTCACTACATTTCAAGAAGCAGATATTGGATTAAATGACTAACCCCTTGTGACAGATATTAAACTAAGGTTAAAAACCAATTCGACGACAAAAATCAAAAACCAATATAATTAATTTTGACGATCTAAGCATAAAAGATAACATTAAAAAATAATTTAATAGTAGAAAAAAGACCACCAAAAAACAACTAGAAGATCTAGAAGAACTATGGAATACATTTAAAACCAAGTTAACAAAATCTTCACAAACAATGTATATGGAAATAACTTAATCAAGAAAACCCAATGATTTACAAAAGACATTTTAAAATTATTGGAACAACGACGACTTATCAAATTAAATGAAACAGAATATAGATATCTACAGAAAAGAATTAAAAAGGAGATAAAATTATTCAAAGAATAATGGATGAGGGGAAGGTGCGAGAAAATTAAGGATGTGATATCTAGGCACGATTTTTCTAATGTTCACAAAAAAGTAAAGCAACATATTTAAAAAACGAGTTTTTTCTATACTAGTTGACAATAACAACAAAATTATTGTAAATGAGAACGAACCAAGCAAATAATGGCAACTGACTGACTTAAGTCCATCTTTGTGACAATACCTGAAAACCCAATGCAAGAAAATGTTTGGTATATCGATTAATTGGCCCAATGGGCCACACTTTTAAAATTTTCCTAAGAATATTCCACACGCATACTTAAATGCGAGAAGTATCTGGAAGATACCCAATTTAGTTTTAGAAATGCTATGGGAACTAAGAAGGCACTACTTGCGATAAATATTTTATTACAAAAATGCTGTGATCAAAGAAAATATGTATTTACATACTTTTTTGACTTTGCAAAGGTATTTGAAACGGTACAGCATGGTAAATAATTTAGATGCTAAAATATATAGGAATAGATGACAAAGGTGTTCGTGTTATTAAAAATCTGTACTGGAATCAAATTGCTATCATAAAAATTAAAGACAATTACGCCGACATAAATCTCCATACAACGAGGAGCCAGACAAGGTTGCATTTTGTCCCCATTTGTTCAACGTTCACTTGAACTCCCTATTTAGAAAGACACTTGAGAGACAGCCATATAAAATTAAAATCAACCGCGAACTACTTAATGTAATTAGATACGCGGACGATACAGTAATTCTCTCAGAAAATATTGAAGGTCTTCAAATTCTGCTTGATCGTATTCACAAATTAGAAGAGGACATGAAATTAAAATAAACGCAAATAAAACCAAATTTTTAGTCTTTAGTCGTAACCCACATCCAGATGCAGAGCTTTAATTAAATGGAGTTCAAAATAAAAAAGTACACAAAATTACATATTTGGAAACTTTCATAACGGACCAACTAGATCCAAACAGAAGTAAAACGAAGAATAGCAATTAATAAAACTAGTTTTATAAAAATAAAGACATTTCTTTGCAATAATCATCTAAGTTTAGAACTAAGACAAATAATGGTTAAGTGCTATATTTGGTCTATACTTTGGTATGGACAAGAACTGTGGACAATAAAATGATCAAGTATGAAAAGAACTAAAGCACTGGAAATGTGGATGTACTAAGTAGAGACAGGAAAGATAATTTCTAAAGACTGTTAAACATCGGAAAATGTCTTATCTGGGACATATAGTGAGGGAAAATCTATATAGAATATTACAACTGATCCTTAGAGGCAAAATAGGAAGCTGTAAACGTGTATGAAGAAAAAAAGTAAAAAACAGTCATAAATGGATTGAGATATCAAGTTCAGGACAATTATTTTATGTGGCAGAAGATCAAGAAGGCTTCAAAATGGTGATCGCCAACGTCGGATAACTCTGATATGGCACGTGGAGAAGAAAAAGGTGAATCAATTCAGTTTTTCGTTATATAGTGTTTAGCTTAAAAGTTTTTTTTTTTTTATATTTAAACAAATATACCCGCATCAACCACTAAGGGTTATTAGCGGGGGGACATACACAAACAGTAAGATACATATTGTTGCATAAAAAAAATATTTTTTACAATCTGGTATATAGTTTAGTCATTTTAAGATAACTTAATAAAGACTGTAAATTTGACGTTAGTATAATTTTTAAATTATCACTAAGGGCACACGCGATTCTTTCGTTCTGGTACACTGGACACTCAACAATTATATGTTTCACTGACAACTGAGTGTTGCACTTGGTACACATCGGAGCAGCCTCCTGGTTGAAGATATGCTTGTGTGTAAGGAAAGTATGTCCTATTCGGAGTCGGTTAATGATGACTTGGTCTTTTCTATTATTTGGTAAGATGAGTTTGGTTCCTACTTGACTTAGACATTCTTTGAGTTTATTAGCAGTGTGATCCCAAGTAGTTTGCCACGCTCTGTATACGTGGGCTTTGATATTTACTTTGTGATCAGTCCAAGGCATTTGATTTATGATAGCAATACTTTGGTCGGTGGTTGCATTGCTTGCCAGAGAGTCCACTTCCTCATTACCACTTATTCCCATATGGGAAGGTACCCAGATAAAGGAAATATCTTTTTGTTGAGTCTGTAGATAAGATAACTCTTCTTTGATCTTGAGAAGTATGGCGTGAGTTGTATATAGCTGTTTTATTCCAAGTAATGCGCTCATTGAATCGGTGATGATAACAAATTTGCTTTCATTGATAGAACAACATTTTTTCACGGCCTGATGAATTGCCGTAAGTTCTCCGGTATATATACAACAATTTGTTGGGATTCGTATGGTAGACTTGACGTTTTCGTAGATGTAGGCTGCAGCATGTCCTTCATGACATTTGGAAGCATCAGTGAAGATTTGATGGGTTGTTGGGTATTTGGATATTACATTTTTATAAGCTTGCTGTATAAGGAAAGGATGTGTGGAATGTTTCGGGAGTTCTTTTAAAGACGTGTCTATTTTTGGATGTTTAATCATCCAAGGAGGAACATTTACATGAATAGGCATAGTAAGACTGAACTGTTCTAAATTAAGACCAATACGTTTTATTCGTTCGGGAAATGGTAGTTTTTTTATTGCAATGTTTCTGTAAAGATCGGACGTTATATTTGTTCTGCAAAGTATTGTTGAGTAGGTTACGTTGCTGTTGTTTGCTGAAATTCTGGCAACGTAATTTAGTGATAGGAGTTGCCTTCGTTGGCTTAAGGACAGTTCATTAGCCAAAACTTGTAAGCTACTTACTGGACTAGTTCTTGTGGCACCTAAAACTAATCTCAAGCACATATTTTGAATGTAGTCAAGTTTTTTTAAAGATGTTTTGTTAGCAGTATCGTAGCATAAACAGCCGTAGTCTAGTTTACTTCGTATTAGTGATCTATATAGAGTAAGTAAGGTTGTTGTATCTGCCCCCCAAGAGGTATTTGACAGCATCTTTAGTAGATTAATTCTGGATTGGCAAGAACGTTGCAGATTGGTGATGTGGGTTTCCCAGTTTAAGTTACGTTCAAAAGAAAGTCCTAAGAAATTTATTTCTTCTGCTTGTTTCAAAACAACTCCATTTAGTGTTAATTGAACATTAGGATAATTTTTTCTTTTGCTAAAAATTAAATAACGTGTCTTTTCACTAGAGAATATAAAACCCGTGTTTTGCGACCAGCTTTCAATTGTGTGTAAGGTAGTTTGCAGTATATGTGTTCCCAGAGTTACATTGTTTGTTCTTAGATAAATGACCAAGTCATCTGCATATAGGCTAGTAAATACAGGTAGTTTTATTTGATGTATAATACTATTTATTGCAACTAGAAAAAGAGTAGGACTTAGAGTAGATCCTTGTGGAGTGCCGTTTTGAAGTACTCGTCTGGAGGATGTAAATCCATTGGTTCTGACTCGAAAAGTTCGTGTTTCTAGAAAATTCTTAATAAAGGACAACATGTGCCCTTGAACATCCCATTCTTGAAGTGTTTTTAGTATAAGATGTCTCCATGTTGTGTCAAACGCTTTTCTTATGTCAAAAAACACGGCAATAAGTTTTTGGTTGTGCAGAAAGGATTCATGTATACTTGATTCAAGTGTTATTAGATTGTCTGTTGTGGATCTACCCGTACGAAATCCACTTTGTCTGATACTTATTAGGTTATTGTTTTCGAGGTACCATTTAAGACGATAATTAAGGATTTTTTCTAAAAGTTTGCAGGTACAACACGTAAGTGATATTGGACGATAGGAATTTGGATCGTCTTTTGGTTTATTATATTTAAGGATTGGAATTATAGTTGCTTGCGACCATAGATCAGGAAAGTCATGATGAATAAAAATATTATTAAAAATATCAACTAATATTAGCTTTGCATTCAGAGGAAGATTTCGTAAGAAAAGAGGGTGGATATCATCAGGTCCTGGACTCGAATTTTTAGCACTTAAACAAAATTCTAATTCTTGAAGACTTACTGGTTTGTTTATTGGATTGCCACTCTCTGTGATTTGTATATTTGAAGACTCCGTTAGTTTTTTGTGCTCTAGAAAGGATAGGCTGTAATTAGAATCACTAGAATTACGTTCGTATATATCTGCTAGTATTTCTGGAATATCTTCTTTGTTTGAATGCATTTGGTTATTATATGATAGAGTATCTATACCTCGAAAGTATTTTGTACCTTTTATTCTACGGACTTTGTTCCATATGTTGCCTAAGGGAGTGGAAGGATTTATTGAAGAAACGTACTTTTTCCAACTTTCTCGTTTTGCTTTTTTGATTAATTGTCTGCTTTGAGCTCTGAGATTTTTAAACCTTAAAAGGTTTTCGATAGTTTTATGTTTCTTGTAAACGTTAAAAGCGTGTTTAGACAAAGTGAGTGCTTGTGCAATTTCGTTATTCCACCAAGGAACTGGCTGCCTTTGACTCGATTTTGTTTTTCCCACTGCGATTGTTGCTGCAGAAATAATAATGTTATTAAATATTTCCAGGTTTTGGTTTGCGTTATTGGTTAAATTATATTTGTTTGTTTGTTCTTCTATCAGTGTTCGATATAAATTCCAGTCAGCTGACTTTATTTTCCATGTCTGGTGAATTGGAAAAGTTGATTTATCATTAGTGTTTATGGTTATCGTGATAGGGAAGTGATCACTATCATATAAATACCCCAATGTGTCCCAATATAATAAAGGAGCTAGCGACGGACTGCATAAAGAGAGATCTATGGCAGAAAATGTACCATTGTATGAATTGAACCTAGTAGATTTGCCAGTGTTTAGTAAGACTAAATTTAAATTATCAATGAGATTATTTAGGAGATTGCCACATTTGTCGGTTTTGTTACTTCCCCAAGTACTGTTGTGACAGTTAAAATCGCCTAATATTATTTTTGGGTGTGGAATTTGGTTTAAAACATTGCTTAGTTCAGTTATGTCTAAATCAGTAGGATGAGGTAAGTATACATTGCAAATATTGATTTTCATTTTGTGGGTGACTGACACTGCAACTATTTCGAGATTTGTTTGTAGTTGTATTTCAGTTGACTCTATGTCATCCCTTACAAAAATTGCTGTTCCGCCGCTTGAGTGATCTGCAACTCGGTTTCTTAGAAAAGGAACATAATTTTTTAATGTCACACTTTGGTGCTTGAAATGGGTCTCTTCTAGGCATATGACTAAAGGAAGATATTCGTGTATAAGAAGCTTAATGGATTCTATATGTGTAAAATAACCGTTGGGGTTCCACTGTAATATGAATGTGCTGGCCATTAACTCTTTATGTGTTAACTATTTATTGTTGAGAACTTGATTCTTGGTCAGTTTCGTCAGTAGAAGAAGGACTGTTGAAAAGCAGTTTCTTCTTCAATCTGGTGATATTGTTTTTTAAAGTTTTATTTTGTATTTGGGAATATATAAAGTTTAAAATTTCTTTTATTTCTTGGCTTTCATTTGAATAATTTTTAACAATGACTTCAGGATGTTTTGAGTGAAGGGAATTTGCCAGAAAATCACATATTTCATGAAAAGTAAGTGTAAAGGAAGGGTTTCTATTTTCAATTTTTTCTTTAATTTGATTTAGAATAATTGAAATATCTTCTTGGGTTTTAGGCTTTTTCTTAGGTTTTTGAGTATCGGGAGGAGGTAGGTCATTTTCAAGAATTTCAGGAGAGGATATTTGTCTTTTAGTTGCAGGAGTAATTTTAGTGCTTTTTCTATCGCTTTCAATTACTAAGGAATTATCTTGGAATATTTTTGGTTGATTCAAGATTTGTAATTCATTGTTTGTTTGTGAGGAAGTGGTTTGGTCTTTTGTAGCTGATGCGTGATTTTGTATGGTATTGGGTTCTGGTTCCATTAATGTTTCGGTATCTTCTTGGTATTGGTTTCGTGGTTGATCTTGTAGCTGATTATATTTTTCATTGGTAGAGTTATGTATATTCACGTGGTGGTCAGTTTCCATTTGATTAATTGAGTTGCTTGATGATGATAAAGAAGGACAGTCAGAATCTTGATGTCCGACAATCTTGCATCTGGAGCAGTTTAAACCATCTATGGAAATGTATAGTCGATATGATGTATTGTCGAATGAGATTAGAAATGAGTCAGGAATTGATGCATTTTCTAAAGGACTTATGAACATTTGCCTCCTAAAGCTGAGTACGTGGCTGTATTCTGAGTCTTGCATGCCTACTCTTAGAAACGTCATATTGGAGGCGGATTTTATACCCATAGTTTTTAAGTGCTCTTCAATTAAGCTATTAGGTATAGTAGGACATACATTAGATATGATGAGTCTCTGGGCGGGGGTTATAAGTCTTCTTACTTCAATCTGGTTACCATCAATATTTATATATTTGTGGGAGCTAAGAAATTGATCAACTACATATTTAGAGGAGAGGTAGATGCAGATGCGGTTGTTTGATATTTTGGATGCCCAAACAACATTTTTGGGCTGTACTATTGATCCAACAGCTTTTATATATTCGAAAACTTTTATTCCTTGTATGGTTGAAAGTATAATACCTTGGTCTTTTGAAGGATATTTGAAACTATTTAATGCATTGGAGTAAGATATATGTGACGTAGTGGGTATATTTCGTGAGGTAGCAGCTGATTCCGGTTCATCCATCTTCCCGCTGAGAATTTACGTACATTGGCACAGAGGATCTAAAGCCGGACTTGGCCACTTAATAAAATTAAACAGCAGCCTAGCCTAATTACTTGTTAGTAGCAAGAACCAGCAAAAAGTTGTTGTCAATAATCGATAAGTTGAATTGAAATCGATAAAATATTTTGCCTTTTAAACTTCTGATTTTAAGGTTATTAATAATGCAGTTTTGTACTCACAGAATTCTACGATTTTCAGTACACTGTCACATTTAACTTTGAACAGGATTTTGATTTTAATATTATTCACTATTTACACGTTCTGAACTAAAGAAATAATAGTTTAAATATTTAAATTTTTAAGAGAAACTTTGAAATGCGTCTAAACACTTTGACAGTTCGCTTAAAAGTTTATATTATTATTTTTGCTTGTATTGTTTGAATTAAGTAATGTAGCAAATAAAAAATTAAAAATAAATCGAATCGTTAGTTTAAATTCTCGTTACAATACTTTAGGTTATAATACAATCAGCTTATCAAAGATATATAAAAGAAATATTATAGTACATTAAGTATTCAATAAAGGTAAAAAATAAGAACGAAGATAGATAAATTAATGAAATGAATTTAAATATTAATAGTGCGGAAAAAATACGGACTACCCTAAAATTTTTTAGTTTAGAGCTTTGATGGAAAATAGCCAAATAACTTTTCAGTTTTGCGTATTTTGATATAATTCATTTGTCTTTTTTTTTTTTGCTGGGAAGACATATGACGTGCACTAGATAATAAGAGTAATTTCATTTTCATATAAACGTAGTTTTCACTAGAACTTAATTTTGTATTAAACAAAACCCATTTGGCCACGAAGATAACTAATAAAATTAAACTAGCACTTTTATTACATTTTGAAACTTACCCAGCATTCCAACGGGAAATTGATAAGGGGTCTGCTGTGGATTTTCAACTACACTTTGAGTCACCACCCAGACGTAATTTTCTCCGGTTAGGTGCAGGTCCCTGGCAGCCGTAAGGATGTCAATGGCCTCTTCCCGAGTACAATACAGTAGCATAACCCGAGCTTCTGAATCGACGAGTGCAGCCAAGTCGCCTCTGTTTGCTACCAGAACGGCATTGAGAATTGTGAATTTAAAGCGATCCTGAAATAAAAATTTGATTTTGAATTAAATAAATATAGAAAAAGATAAACACATATAGATATTTACATATTATATTGTTAAGTAAAATATATCTGTAGAAGCTTTAATAGACAAGAGCTGATATTATTCAAACTTAATGGCTCTTCATTTTTCTCATATTATTTTAACATTTTTAACTATATTTTTATTGTTTCGCGAATAGTTTATATTTTTTTGGCCAAAACAAACTTTTGCATTGGCCAGAATTGCGTCGATCATTACTAACTAAATAATAATTAAAAGTTAATTTTTTGCGGTACATATTTTGTCTAGAATCTGGGAAAATTGAGTATACCGTGGACAGATCCCGATTGATCTTATTTTTGGTAGCCTATTAATGATCGCCCTTGACATGAGAAAATACAGATTCATAGTAAAGAATGTAATGAAATTAAGTAGTACAAAAAGAAACACGATACATCTACACAAAAAATTGAAAGAGATCACCGAAATTAAACGGAAACAATTGTCCCAAAGTTCAGAAAAACGGAAACAGAATATTATATAGCAATAAACAGTTAACAAAATGGGAAATCTAGATTTCTAAATTTTTTGAAGATAAAACAGTAGAACAGTATACACCGATTGCTGTAACATGTCCATCGATAACAGAAAGTAAGATTACATGAGCAATAAAGGCAGCAAAAAATGGAAAAGCACTTGGCCCTAATGAAGTAAGTGCTGAAATACTAAAGTTTTTTGGAGAAAATCGAATTAAAGCACTGTGTGGTCTTTTTAACAAAAATTATAACACTGGGATATGTCGACATTTCTCACAATGCCAAAGAAACTTGTTGCAAAGACATGCAGTGATTATTCGGACAATAAATCTGATGACTTACGTTTTTAAAATATTTCTGCGAATAATACATAACAGAATATACACGATAATCGAGGAGAGATTAGCAATATTCAATTCGGATTTAAGGGTCGCTTGGGTACGAGTGAAGCTTTGTTTAGTATTCAAGTTCTGATCCAGAGATGCAGAGATATGATGCAGAGATATAAAATCAATTTTGAAAAAGCTTTTGATAAGGTCCGACATAACAAAATGCTAGAAATATTAAAAAAAGCTGGACTGGACATTAAAGATTTACGAATAATTATAAGCAAAAGCAAAGCAAATTATAAAAATAAGCAAAACTGTCGGAAGAATTAAATATAAAACGAGGAGTGAGACAAGGCTATATACTATCGCTTTACTCTAAATATTCAAGGAACCTCTAATTGAGACAAAAAAAGGTGTTATTGTTAATGGTGTAACCGTATACAATATTAGATATGCCGACGATACCGTGCTGGCTAATTGCGGAGAAGACCTTCAAAATTTAATATACAAAATAAAATAAATCTGTGATCAGTATAGATTAAAACTCAACGGTAAAAAAACTAAATATATGATAGTTAACAAACAAAATTATATACATAATAACGGTATAAAAGTCCGACATATTGAACAGAGTAGAGAAACTGGTGTACATCGGCAGTGATATATCAATATTAGTAAATTTACTAATGTTTGTATTTTGAGAACGATTTCCGAAGTGGAAATTGAAACGTCAATAAACATATTTTAACCTTTAATTGTGGCTTATTCCCATTTAAATAGCAATTCATTTTAAAATGCCACAAGAAAATAGCTTCAGAACAATATTAAGAAACCGTTATGGACCCAGCGTTATTCAAAATTTTCGGAAATTGGAAATTCTGTACAAGAAACTGGCACATTGTCAAAATTCAATCAAATTTTTACGAAGATGTAGAGACAACAACCTGATATATCAATGTGAGCGAGGATCCAATCGTAGAAATTAAGAGCGGCGTAGAATACGCCCTGGCTACTTTTCTAAAAATGAGGAACGTATTTTGTAGCTACAACCTTAATATTAACCTTAGCGTTCAAATGATATATTGCTATATTTCCAGTGCTAATGTATAGAGTGGAAGCGTAAACCCTAAGCGAGGCAATGCTTAAATGCTTGGAAGCCATTTAGGTGTGGTTAAACAGACGATTAATATAAATAAGCTGGGTCGAAAAAGTTGAAAATGAGGATATTCTAGATGCCTAGTTAGGAATGGGGATATCCTTAGACGCCTGAACCAAACAATAAAACTGGTCAATTTAATAAAGAGACGTAAGCTGGAATACTTCGGTCACATTATGAGACACCCTGGAAAATATAAACTTCAGAGAAATATACAAGATAGTCCTGGTAGAAAAAGAACATTATGGCTGAAAAATCTAATACAATAGTATGAAAGTACGGAAAATCTACCACATTATTATATTACGAGCTGGTGTCAGTAAAGTTACAATAGCAAATATGGTAGGCAACATGATATCCAACAATCAATAACGGTCATGGAACTAGAAAAATAAGAAAGCTTAGAAGACTACATAATGTTCTTTAATGAACAGTGTAGTCTGTGAGGGAAGTCAAAAAATAGTGAATGTGAGGGATTTGGATCCGTCTGTGAAGGTAGTGATTAAATTGGTGTATTTTTTTAATAGTTTATTTAGCGAATTTATAAATTACGCGTGGAAATGGCCATCCTAAAGATGTTGACACTTTGTATAAGTTTACTAGATAAAAGTGGTCAGTTTTCACTTGACACAATACATATATGCGGCGTATGTCCTTGTGAGGGACATATGCGTATGTTGTAATTATTCGTGCCAGTCTGAGACGGTGAATCTGAGTGTGATAGCATACCACGTAGGATTATAGCAAATTCTACGGTGACTATCGCCTTGGCATAATATGAAATGGCCTAGAAAAGAACTTAAAAATGTATTGGGAAGTAGAGAGGTAACCTCGTTCGCAGACCCTCTCAATGTCTCAAATAGATTTTAATTAACCTAATAGTAACAAACCATCAGCTTAGAAAATAGCTTCCTTATAAATTACTGTTGCTATGGGAAATGCCGGTGTCACCTTAATACAAAAGTAATGGATATATTATGTACTGATGATAAATAAAAAGTCCGTCGGGTGTTGACGAAAAGCTTATATTTATATAATAGGTCTGCGAAATTTCCGAGGACTTGTAACATAGGAAATGGAAGATGTAAAATATTGTGATAGACTTTTGTACAGCACGTGTAGAACAAATGGCTTTCGGCAAAAAAATAAAAAGTTACACTTAAAATTAAAAAACGCAAACAAAATAAAACAAGTGCTATTTCCAAACGCCAAATACTGGCAAATAAAAGTCATAGGCGTATCATAAATAATTGATCGTGATGTATAAAATATTTAATCGTGATACAGAATGGACATAGACAATCCGTTCTTAAATTCAAACAAAGTGAGCAGATCTCCGCCGAGAAGTTCAATTTCAAAAAAACACATTGCTAATCTGCAAATAACTACCATGCAACAACCATCGAGCAACAGAACCTTGTCTAGCGAACAACAAAGCAATGAAAATTGCTCAACCAATATATTACTCCAAGAGTCAACTGAGAATCAACATGAACAACCAGCCTTTTCTTTCTAATCATGCTTCTTCTTCTTCTTATCTACCGTCACAAATATACATCGCTAACCCACAAGATAGCCAAGAATACCAAGATCAAAAATGGAAAACTGTTCAAGCCCACAAACGAGCAAGAAATGACAGCACTGGAGGTGATAAACAACTGTAACAAACAATAATGAGCGATTACTGGCTCAAAGCACCCACACCAACGTCTAATAGATTTGCTAGCTTAGATGAAGTACCTGATGAGACCAACCAAACCAGAACTGATGCAGTTAAAGAAAGTATTCAACCCCCACCCATATTTGTTTCAGATGTAGGTGATATACAACCTCTTCGACAATTGTTAGAAACAATATCCCTCTGGGATATTCCATCAAATGTCTCTATAACGACCAAGTAAAGATCCAGCCCTCAACTTTTGAATATTACCGAAACATAACCAAAGCACTCAATGAAAAAAAACACATTATTACACCTACCAAACGAAGGAAGAAAGAACATTCCGAGTTGTGCTTCGTAATATGCATCAGACAGCAGATAAAGACGCTTTAGTACATGAGCTAGGAGTAATGGGACAAGAAGTAACCAACATAGCTAATATATATAAGAATGGATCCAAAATAGCGCTTTCGCTCTTTTATATAGAATTAAAAACTAAGCCAAATAATAAAGACATATATGATGTGAGAGCACTCCAGAACATGATTGTGTCCTTCGAACCACCATGTCCCAAACGTCAGGTTCCCCAATGTACAAAATGACAACGCTACGGTCACACACAAAAATTCTGCCATATGCCTCCAAGATGCGTAAAGTGTGCAAGTAATCATCTTACTTTACACTGTCCACGAAAAGAACGCAGCAATAACGTAAAATGTGTACTTTGTATGGGAAACCATCCGGCCAACTATAAGGGCTGCAGCGTATACAAACAAATACAAAAAGAAAAATTCCCACAACTCAGAAAGAATCAAGAGAACCACAGAACAGACACCTATGAAACCAATAGTCAAAGAGTAACCCCTGGTGTTTCTCACGCTCAAAAAACTTCAGGAAATAGTCAAGCGGATGAAATCACAAATCAACAAACTAATGTCGGCTCAAACCATTCAACGAAAATTGCCAACCTTGAAAACCTGATGACAAAACTAGTAGAGAAAATGGACACTATGCTTAATCTTCTTATGACTATGATTTCCAAAATGCACTAATGCAACACATACTTAAAATAGCCGTCTGTAACTCAAATGGCCTAACGAACCACATCCAAAAAATATTATGCTTGTATCAAAAGCTCATCTAACAGAAAAAAACTATATCAAAATTCCAAAATACATTGTCCACTACACAAAACATCCAAATGACAAGGCACACGGTGACACAGCTATCATTATCAAATCTAGTATAAAACACCATGAGTTAAATAAGTTCAGTGAAAAGTACCTGCAATCAACTAGCATTGTCATCAAAGACTGGCTAGGCAACCTTACCTTATCTGCGGTCTACTGTCTTCCTGGTCAACTAATCAACGAAAACAACTTTGACACCTATTTCAGTTCTCTTGGACACAAATTCATAACAGCAGGAGACTTTAACTGTAAATATCATCACTGGGGCTCTAGGGTAATTACAACAAGGGGTAGACAACTGCTGAAGTCAATAACAGGAAATAACCTACAACACATATCTACAGGAGAACCAACTTATTGGCCTACAGATCCAAATAAAACACCAGATCTCTTACTTCTGTGTGATTAAAGGTATCTCTCTTAACTATTTAGCAATAGAATCATGCTGGGACCTCTCTACAGATCATTCTCCCATTCTAATTGACCAAAACCCAAAATCATACTCAGAAATAAGCCTCTAGTCCTAACCAATAATCAAACAAATTGGAAAATATTCCGAAGCGCACTAGCAGAACAAATAACAACGAACTTGCCACTTAAAACAGAATTACAAATTGAAAATGCGGTACAACAACTTACTACCTACACACAAAAGGCAGGGTGGATTTCTACTCCTGAACAAACAACATGGAAGGAAAGCATAAACTGTTCGCAAAGTGCGAAAAACCTGATCGATGAGAAAAGAAAACTTAGGAAAAAGTGGCAAAACACACACGCTCCTATTGACAAACAAAATTTTAACAGAATTACCACAAGACTTAAAAATCTATTAAAAGAAGAGAAAAACAGGGGGATCCAAACTTACTTAGACATTTTGACTCCGTCCAAAGACACCAATTATTCTCTATGGAAGGCGACGAAAAAGGTAAAAGGTCCACAAGACGCCATACCTCCTCTAAAAAATGTCAAAGGTAAATAGGCAAGAACAGACACAGAACAATCTGAGACATTCACTCAACATCTTTCTACAGTATTTAGTCCATTTAACAAAGTAGTGCCATTAGAACCAAGAAGAACCATTTAATTCTTTTCTTAAGGCTCCATATCAAATGGAACTACCAATCCCCAAGTTTAATATTAAAGCAGTAAAACAGATAATAAAGAATGAGATACAACCCAATAAGGCTCCGGGATTCGACCTCATAACGGGTAAGATCCTCCAGGAACTAACCAATGACTGTTACAGAATAATTACTATGATCTTCAATGCTATGCTTAGTCTGCATTACTTCCCTCTGCAATGGAAAGTGACACAGATTATACTCATTCAAAAACCTGGAAAAGATCCAAAAGATGTCAACTCATACCGACCGATTAGTCTACTCCCAGTCATCTCTAAGGTCTTCGAAAAACTTCTGCTACGAAAAATCAAACCAATATTGAACGAAAAGTGCCTCATACCTGACCATCAATTCGGTTTTCGTAACCAACATGATACAATCGAACAAGTTCACAGACTATACACAACAATAAGAAGTAGTCTCGAGAACAAGCAATACTGTATTGCAGCCTTTTTAGACGCCTTTCAAGCTTTTGACAAGGTGTGGCATACAGGACTTCTGTACAAATTAAAGAAAAATTTACCTTACCCTTACTTTAAACTGCTTCAATCATACCTTACAGAAAGGAGATATCTGGTAAAATATAGTGAAGCCCACAACTCTACCCGATTCTATCTGGTGTACCTCAGGGTAGTGTGATTGGGCCGATTCTGTACCTGATATATACGGCTGACTTGCCAATAAGCAATAACCTAACGCTTTCAACATTCGCAGATGATACTGCTTTCTTGGCCTCTCATAGCAACCCAATAATAGCATCAGAGAGAGATCTGAACAAAACAAATGAATGGCTTAAACTCTAGAGAATTAGAGTAAACCCCTCAAAATCCACACAAATTACATTCACTCTAAGAAGAGGTACATGTCCACAAGTTAACCTCAATGGACATCCTTTGCCCCACAAGCATGACGTAAAATACTTAGGTATTCACCTTGACAAACGTCTAACTTGGACCAAACATATATGGATGAAAAGGCTTCAATTGGGAATTTTATACAAAAAACTTTACTGGGTGTTGGGAAAAAACTCTCACCTATCGATTGACAACAAGCTGCTGATATAAAATACAATAATAAAACCCATTTGGACATATGGCTCACAGCTTTGAGGTTCAGCTAGCAAATCTAGTATTATAATAATACAAAGATTCCAATCCAAAAATCTGAGAACAATCTCTAATGCACCTTGGTATATCCAGAATGATGCAATACATAGAGATCTTCAGGTACTAACAGTCTCTGAAGAGTGCAAAAAATCTTCTGAACAATATCAAAACAGGTTGTGGGTGCATCCTAATACCCTGGCACACAATCTTCTCAACAACCAACAAGCGAAGAGATTGAAGCGACATAACCCCTTGGACCTACCTCACCGATCCTGACAGAGCCTACAGCAGTGGGAGTTACGCCTTTAACAGCACCCAGCCATTGTGATCAGTGCCGCTTTTAGTGCTCGCGTATCAGTGTATGTGCGCATCCTACCGGTAAACAAGCCAATTTGTGTCGTGATGATTTGGTCACTGGACCTTACATCTCTCTGTCACGTAAAGACAAAAATTTTACTTATTTTCACTGCAAAACAGATTGTAAAAATCTTAAATGTTAATAAAAAAAAACTTACAATTCTATGAATTTTGCATGTAGAATTTCTATTTAGTTGGTGTGAAAAGCACATAAAACAATTGTGTGGAAAAAAGATGTTATGCATTAAGTAAAGTCGCTTTTGGAAAAAAAATTAAATTTGAAATATTTTCTTTGTGAAACAGGAAATAGTTCGTTTACTATTTCGTAAATTAAAAGTTTCGTTAAGACTAAAATAAATGGGAAAGTAAGAATTCACGCTACAGGTAAACCTATAGATGTACTGAGTAGAAATTAATTGGAATCAAATAAAATTAAACCACCAATGAGACTATTTACGTAAAACCTATAAATAATTATTTTAAATAATGTTTATTCATTAATAATAAAAATTTGAAATATCTCTTAAAATATTATCAGTTTTACTACTCCGATAATTGTACAGCATTCCATTATACCAAGTATTAATTATTTCCATTGGTTTAGTTTATTTGGTATAAAACAATCATTGTTATTTTTGAATACAGAAATTAATTAACTCGCAAACACAAATTAATGTACATAGTTCAAGGTTTATCTATTTTATTTCCGAATTTTCTTTTCGTTTATGAGTTTCATACTAATGGAAATAAAATAAGAATTCTATACGGCAATTCTCACCCAAGAGGACGGAAGGTGTCAAAGAAGCTAGAACGTTCAACGTCGGAAACATGACAAGTAAAAGAAGAGAGCTCGACGATTTTATGCTTAGGAGAAGGTTGGTGTACTTTGTGTGCAGGAAATTTGTTGGAAGTGTAATAAGTCAAGAGATCTTAAAAATGGATGTAAGTAAATATATGGTAGTTCGATCAGTCATGGCAGAAATGGAGTAGTTATTATTTTGAACAACGAATGGAATGAAGATCTTGTAAGGGTAACCGGAAGAAGTGATAGAAAAATGAGTGTCTAACTGAATACAGGCAATACCAACGTGGACATTATATGTGTCTACGTCCCATAGGTAGCGTGTGAAGACAGGAGAAGGAAGAATTTTAAAGGACCCTTGAATACGAGATGCTCGAGATATCTGCAGACGAAGAGTGTTTTATTGGAGGTGATTTAAATAGTAAAATTGATACAGAAAGAGCGGAACTGGAAATAGTTCATACAGGTTTGGGGATGGGAATAAAAAATGATGAAGGAAATAGTGTGATTGACTTTGAAGTGGAATGGGATTTGACTGTCATTAATACGTTCTTTATGAAGACTAAAGACCAATCTGTACCTAAAGTAGCAAGGGAAGAAAAAGTCAGATAGATTTTGTGCTGTAAAGAAAATGTCAGCTAAACCAGTTTACAAACTCAAAAGTGATAAAGAATGAGTGCGTAGCTAGTCAACACCGATCGATAATAGTGGATACGGAGATAAAGGCGAGGTGGAAAGCAAAGCAAGTAGAATAGCAGAAAGTAAAGTAGTGGAAGTTAAAGAATAAGGATTTGGCAATAGTTTTTAAGAGTAGAGTGCTAGAAGAGCTTGAGAATAAAGATAAGGTTGGAAGTCATCAGTTGTTGTGCGAGTGGGAGAGAATGTGCTAGGAAAAACATTTAGCAAAGGGCTTCCTAGAGATAAAAATACTTGGTGGCAGAACGATGAGGTGCAATAGAAGATTAAGAATAAGAAAGAGGCTAGAAGGAGGTATAGCAGGTCTAAAAGAGAGGAAGATAAGGATATATACAAGTAGACATAGAGGGATGCAAACCGCTCTGTAGCTACTGCTAAGTAAATATCGTCCGCACAGCTGTATGAAGAATTGGAAACACCCGAGGGGATGAAAAGGTTATACAGCATTGCTAAAGCACGAGATAATTCATCAAAGCACTAGATTTACGTACGGCAGATTAAAAGTGCGAATGAAAGAGTCTTAAGAACCGATGTTTAAATAAATCAAAGATGGTATGAGTACTTTAGTAAGTTGCTAAATGAGGGATAAAGATTGCGAGATCCTAAATGAGATGAAGCTGTTGAGGTGTTAAATAGGACAAAGGACGGTAAGGGAGTAGGACCTGATCAAATAAATGTAGAGGTTTGGCAGACTATAGTAGAGGAAGGGGTTGATATTTTGAGTAAATAATAAGTAGTTTATATGAAGAAAAAGGGGCGCCCAATACATGGAAAGATAAATTGAAGAAAGATACAAAAGATATTTAGGACTTTAAAAACTATACAGGGATAAAGTAAATGTGGCACACAATAAAAATTTTAAAGAGAAATGTAGAGCAAAGGTTAAGTAGAGGAGAAAGACATCGATATGAGAAGAACAGTTTAAGTTTATGCCAGGAAGGAGGACAACGGGTGCATTGTTTGCATTGAGATAGTTGATATCAAAATACAGCGAGGAGAAAAAAGAGCTACATTTGACATTTATAGATCTTAAAAAGGCATACGACACAGTTCCTAGACAAAACCTATGGAGATGTATAAAAGAGAACTGGGTTCCTGAGAAGTACGTTAGACTTGTGAACGATATGTATGAGGGAGCGTACACCAAAGTAAGGAGTGCTGTCAGATTAAACGAAAGTTTATCAGTAACGATTGGTTAACATCAAGGATCTTCGCTTAGTCCTTACCTTTTTAATCTTATTATGGATGTACTGACAGAGAAAGTAAGGGAAGGGGCTTCTTGGTCAATGCTCTTTGCTGATGATATCGAGTTAGTGGAGGATAACAAAGAAATGTTGTAGGAGAAGTTACATTGTTGAAGAAGGGCTATTAAAGAGGGAGACTTAAGGTTAGCAGCTCGAAATAGAGTATATATGGTTGAATGGAAGAGAAATGAATGCGGACGTAGACTTGCTTGCAAAAAAGCTAGAATGAGTAGGAGATATCTTGGCTCTTACATAACAGAAATTAGATACTGAAGCGAGAAATTGCTTACATGATACAGACTGGTTGGTTTAACTGGAAGCAAATAAATGGGGTAATTTTTGATAAAAAAATCGGAAAAAGTACTAAACGGAGAGATACACAAGTGTGTGGTTAGACCTGCGTTGGTTTACGGCAGTAAACTGTGGCATGTAAAGAAAATCAAGGAAAAGAAGATGGAGGTAGCTGTTAGAGAACAAACATAAAAATACCAATATACAATAAAAGACTAAAAATCGACCCACATATTTACAAAGAAATAACACAAATCTAGTCTACATTTAAGTTAATAAATAGCACCTTAGGCATATTACAAAAACAACAATAGTTTAGGGCCAATAGACCTACAACTTATCCAATCTTCATATTACAGCAACTAAAAGATGACTCCAAAGAGCTCAACAAACTCCCTTTTCTGTGCTTAACAAATTCTACAAAAGCATTTGACAGAGTCTAACTAAAAGTAATCCAAATCATAAAGTAGAAGAACGTCAATCAAAATACATAGCAAGAATCACAGAGCTTAACAGTCCATAAAACACCAATAAAAACGCAGCATAACCTAACCGAAGAAACAAACGTGGCGGCAGCAATCAGGCATAAAATAATGCAATAATCATGGCTGAAATTAAAGATGACATTCAGCGCCTACTTTTACAGATTTAATTTAGTAGCACAATATGTGTAAGGCCCGTACTAACATACGGAGCAAAAGTAATAGCTAAAACGTCGCTTATAAAACGCATAATAAGAACTTAAGAAATGAAAGTATTAACCATAAGAGCAATTCTTATCAGAGATAGAATAACTGTAAGGATACATTAAGTAAAACTAGATTTCAGGATGTGGTGGCATAAACAAGAGCACAGTGTCACAGATAGAAAGATCGTGTCAAAATGGACAAAAAACCACTAAAATGACCCCCGAACAGGTGGTATGACAGTTGGACATCAATATCACAAAAGCCGGTATAATATTATTACCACGAAGAAGAAGAAGAAGATATATGGAACTACATCATGTAATTTTATTCACTTCGTGAAAATATACAGGGTGTCCCAAAATTAATTGCGCATTAGCTAATGGGTGATAGCTGACATCAAAGTAAAGAGTTTGAGCTCAAATTGCTTAGGCAAAATGTTGCTAGTTTTCGTTCTACAGAATGATTCATTAATATTTTTTTATTTTATTTTTAGGGATATATTGAAAAATATTCAACCGATTTAAGTGAAATTTGGTATGTTGCTATTGTTTAGTATGCTTAATATGAAAAATTAGTTTTACCATTGACACTAGGTGGTGGTGCCACCTACTATAACATTAGTTCAATAATTTGGCTATATTTTTTTCTCCGCCTTGTATAAACATTCTAGAAAAAAAAAATGAAATAACATTCAATTATACACAAAAAAGGTATGCTTATTTCAAATTAAAAAAGTACTCAGTTTTTGAAATAAAGGTATTTTTTAGAGACGTACATAAAATGAAAAAATTTTACAAAAACTTATGTAAATTTAAATATTATTCAAAAGGTCTTAAATACCAGTGAATAATAAATATATTAGTGGTAGATACTTTTTGCAAACAAAATGCATATAATTTTTTTGTATTAACTCCATTGACTACAACAATCTGCCCATTGGGCATTTGCATTTGGTATGGTAAAAAATGCAGACATGTAGAGAGTTACTCCAGTGAGTAACCTTCTTACAATTCTAAAATTAAAATTGTATTAGTTTGAATACACTTATTATGTTCAGTTTTATAAGTCGGACGACAATTGCCGTTTCAGTTTACGCACTTCAAAGACGTTCCGCACAATTAGTTGTCGAGCAAACGCGTTAGAATGCACTATCACTTGCTTACAGTATTTAGCACTAAAACGTTGTATGGCTACTTTCACGGATTCTAGGGGTATGTCGTGTTGAATCACCTCGTTGGATACATAGATAGGATAGATAATTTTTGCAAACAAAATGCATATATGATTGAAACAATTATTTTTATTAAAATAGTGTAATTTTTTGATTTAAAATAGGAATACCTTTTTTATATAGAATTGAATGTTAATTCGTGTTTTTCTTTCCTAGAATGTTTATACAGGGCGGAGAAAAAAATTATTGCCACATTAAGGAACCAATGTTATATTGAGTGGCGTCACCTAGTGTCAATGGTTAAACTAATATAATTTTTGTATTAGGCATACTAAATAGTAGCAAGAAGCCAAATTTCACTTAAATGGGTTAAATAGTTTTCAATATATTTCGAAAAATAATATAAAAAAATATTAATGAATCACCCTGTAGAACGAAGACTAGCAATATTTTGCCTAAGCAATTTAAGCTCAAACGCTTTATTTTGATGTCAGCTATTACCTATTAGCTAATGTTTAATTAATTATGAAACACCCTGTATTACTTTTATGTGATGGATCGCAGATCCTATCTACTTTTAAAACTATTACTTTTCAAAATCATTGCTCCAACCACGTTAATATTTTATTTATTGTACAAATCACTGTCTATATGTAGGGCGTCGATCAGTTACACAAGCGTATTGTCGTACTAATAAATTTACCAAATATTTTCCGTTCCATTTTCGTTTACCAACATAATGAAAATCAATCAGTTAATATAATTTAATAACAATTAATTCTTTTAGTTTTGTGTTTTGTATCCCCTTTCACAGACAAATTAATACAATTTAATTTTAAACTTTATGCCTTCTTAACGTTACATTATTTAATTGAAAATCGACAATTTAATTTCGTTTAAATATTTTGAAAACATCCATTACTAAAATTACGAATTCTGTGAAAATGAAAATTACCATTTACACTCTACCGCCCCAATAGCAGCAACATCTGCAAAACGTTTTGGTAATTGCAGCTATATTTACTTGTTGAATTGAAAATTACAATGCCAAATATTTCATTCTAAATATATCATCCTGAAAAGTGTTTGGCAATGAAATACAAATGAAAAATGGGCACTAATGTGCTTGTATAATGTTTGATATTCTGAAATTTTATTTATTTATAATTTAAAAGGTATATTTAAATTTTAAATAATGTAAGAAAATAAAAAATAAAACTAGAAACACAACACTTCAATCGATAGAGAACAAAAAAAATGCTCAATAGACTTAAAAAAGTAAACTATATAAAATTAAATATATTATATGTATATTTAAATTTTGGTATTGAAATTTCATTATAAGTATACTTTATTTTTTTCCCACGTTTTACAATAGAATTACTAACAACAGAATTTTACTGTACTAATTGGATATATGTGTTTTTAAAGACAAATCATATGCTTTGTTTTTTCTGACATATATTTTCAAGTTAACCCTTGTTGTCACAGCGTCCTTCTACGAGGATACAAACTAAGCATCATATTGCCAAAGAGTGGGATTTCAATTACGAAATATCATACTTTCTGTAGCTTAATGTGTAGTTTCATGGGCGAACTTAGTACCAATCACATCACGTTGATTACGTCAGTTTCGCGCGCAGTCCATATACGTATAAATTTGTGATTGATTTACACATAGAATGAAATATATATACACTTGGTTTGATTCTCACCAGAAACTGAATGAGTTATGTTTTTTTTTTGTAAACACACACAGCGTTCTTGTAAACTTTGTATATTTTTGAAAACATCGACGTCCTTCAGGAAGAACAATCGTACTTCATGACAAAATTGTGAGGGTTATATTTTTTGATTTTGGTTTATTCTAGTTTTGATTTATTTCTAATTTACTTTGTTACCATCATCTGGGTACTTCTTTCTTACTCTTACTTCTCTATTGCTTCTTTTAACAACACAGACCAAGAAAACATTAGATAACATAAATAACTGCCGTTATATCACCGAACGAATAATACATATAAACATCACAATGGACTACCAAAAATTAAGTGTCATATTTATCTATAGCCTCGAGGAACGCAAACTTAAGGAGAAATGAGAGGCACTCTACGAACAATTTTAAACCATCCTGGATGGTATACCTCAAAGATTCAATGAAAACCATGTCAACGCAAATGAAGAACTTATGGCTAATCTCTGCGCTTTTAACGAACTGAGAATCAATATTACATTTTTCGACCATAAGCTCCAGTATAAATATACATTTGACTCCAGGGGGCACAAATCTATGTTTGATTTTATAGTCACTAAAAGGAAAATCTACCCAAAGCAGATTCTAGATATCCGAACTTTAAACTCAGCAGACGCAGAGTGTAAACACAAAACTAGTACTAGCAAAAATAAGAATGAAAATAATATCAAAACATTTTTTGCGGGAAATCACCGAGGAAATATTCAATGTAGAATCAGTGTGGAACGACTCTACAAGAGAAATGTACCAAAGAAGACTAGCACAGAAGATACAGCTGTAACAAATAGAGGACATTAGATAATATAAATGCGAGCTAAGAGAAAATTAAAAACAATATTAAAGAAGCAGCAACAGAAGCTCTAGGAAAACGTAAACTCATACTAAATAAAAGAAACAACAACAATACACCTTGGTTCAAAAAATAAATACAAGAGAAATGTAAAGAGAAACAAGAGTCCTACACGAAGTACAAAACATTAAATACTTTAGAATTCCGAGACACCTATAGAAGAATACGAAATAAAACAAACAAAACAATAACGTACCTGAATTAAGACATGAAATAGAAATCAGTTTTCAGGAAGTAGAGATAACCATAAAGTCAGTAAGAAAGTCACCATGACCAGACAGAATAACCAACGAGCTTTTAAAATACGGAGAAAACCTAGAAATGACAAAACTTATACAAAACCTAATATTACACTGCAAGATACCAGTCGCATGGAGAAACAGCATAATGATACCAATATTGTTCTGAAGCTATTTTCTTGTGGCATTTTAAAGTAATTACTATTTAAATGGGAATTATTAATTGTGGCTTATTCAAATTTAAATAGTAATTAATGATACCAATGTTCAAAAAAGAATATAACAAAGACCCCAACAATTATAGAGGTATAAATCTACTGAACACCACAATTAAGCTTACCAATAAAGTCCTAACTAACAAAATCAATAAACTAACAACTTTATCAGATGAACCACAAGGATTTAGATCTGGAAGATCCTGCGACAAAGCCATATTTGTACGAGGAAAAATCACAGAAAAGGCTAACGAGTACAATAAACCACCATATCTATGCTTTATAGACCTGACAAAGGCTTTAGATCGCATCCAAGTCGAAGACGTCTTACACCTACTGTATAAAAGAAACATACCAATCAATATTATACAAACCATCAAAAATATCTACTTCCATAATCGAACGTTACTTCCATTAACACACATCTTCAATACAACAGCCAAGAAACAACATGATAATATCAGCAGAAAAAACCAAATATCTCATTACCCACTACGATGTGAAATCGAAATTGATGGAGAAATAATAAAGCAGGAAGCAAATTCTGGATATCTAGGAATAGATATAACTAGTTACGAAAATGTTGAAGAAGAAGTACGACAGCAAAGCTTAAAAGCAAGTAAAGCGGCGGGATCTCTTAATGACATAATCTGGAAGAACAAACACCTAAGACAAGACACAAAAACAAGAATCTATAAAGCAGCAATTAGACCTATATTAACATACACGGCGAAGACAAGACCTGACACATCTAAAACGAAGCGACTACTAAAATATCAGAGATGAAAATACTTCTCGGGGAAAAGTCTGTTGGATATGGAGTGAAGCGAAAACATAAGAAGAGCATTCAATGTAAAAGATATAATTGGATGTGTGACAAAACGAAAACAAGAGTGGAACGAACACATTAGTAAAATGGCAGAGGATAGGGTAGTACGAATAGCACGAGATAAGTCACCAAATGGACGAACAAGTATTGGCAGACCAAGAAAAATATAGTGCGGTAGTTTAAACAATTTAGAAGGCTAATATAAAGAAAAAACATAATTTAAAGCCCACATACAAGAAAAAAGAAGGAGAAGAAGACCATATCTGGGTTTATTTCATACAGAAACATTTTTAAAAATTTAAGGAGCTGTTAGAGATGTCACAAAGTACGAAGAATGGTCATTACGAAATGGTTTAATATTAAACCAGTGATTGTTGTAGGAACACCCCACTGGCACTGCTCGGAGTAGGTATAGTTTTCAAATGTTCAAACATGACCGGAATTAGACAAACAACAACTTTTGACAAACAAAATCAGGGACCGTACATTTATTTTATTGTCAAAATAAGTTTCTTATATTACAGAAACTTTATACTAAATTTTGCCAAACAGAACAAGCAACAAATTGTGTAAACTTTTGAACAAATTAGATAAAACATTATTGAAAAAAATTTTGACAAATTAGTAAATAGAAATACTCGTAGGCGTTAATTTAAAGTTTGTCTACTTAAATAATATCGTTATAGCGTTATAGTTAATAACATATAGGTTGGATTTGTTGATCACGTTTTGATAGAATTTATTTTAAACTCAACGAAACTTTACCATGAATAAAGGACTTTTAATACTTCCGAAAATTATTTTTGTCAAATAATTCATTTTCACCGATCAATTATGTCGTAGTTATGCACAATACAAGTACCACGAAAGAATAAATGAAAAATTATTTTACAGTAAGTAACAAATTAAACAAGCGCTTAGACTATTTAAAAACCAAGAAATAAAAGTAGAGAAAGGAAGAACCAAAAAAAGCATTTTCAGTTACGCAAAAAGCATGCACCTATCGAGAGCCTATACGCTGAACATATTTTTTATTTTTGGTATACCGTAATCCAGTACAGTAATACCTTTATAGATAAATCTAGCAAACTTTTTAATTCTAATGATTTAATAATTGATAATTTAATTCTAAGAAAACCATATTATGAACGAATTAAAATATATTCTAAGAAATTAAACTTTGATTTTCCCGATATATTCCATACAAATATCGCCTTACACCCCGTGGTCAATCAATATTTCACAATATAATCTTTATTCAAACAAATACAATAGGTAGAAAATACATCCCTCAGTATTAAAAACTATTTTGGCTTGATTTACCCGGTGGGCAAGGTAGTCTGATTTTTCGAACAGGGAAAAAGTATGTTTTCTTTAAGGGAAATCTCATAACATCTGACATGGGTCATCACTTTGATAAATATAACCATTACTATTGTTCTGAAGCTATTTTCTTGTGGCATTTTAAATTAATTTATATTTAAATGGGAATAAGCCACAATTAAAGGTTAAAATACGTTTATTGACGTTTCAATTTCCACTTCGGAAATCGTTCTCAAAATACAAACATTAGTAAATTCAATTAATTAATTTACTAATGTTTGTAATTTGAGAACGATTTCCGAAGTGGAAATTGAAACGTCAATAAACGTATTTTAACCTTTAATTGTGGCTTATTCCCATTTAAATATAAAATAACCATTACTGTCATCTAATTTAAAGGTTTCTATACCTATTTCAGTACCTAGTATCAACTACTTTTTAAAATGTTTCGCTGATGATGGACTGGACCGAAAACGTTTTGGAATAATTGCTTTTATCTAAATTTTAATTATTTTTTAATAAAATAATATATCATTAGGCACCAGAAATTTTTATTTTTTGTAAGTTTTTTGTAAACTATGCTATACAGCCAACTACTGGGATTTTCCCCTTTTATTTTGAGAAACCATTTTGTCAAATATACCCCAATCTTATGAAAATTTCTTTAAAATATATATACAGATGCTATAAAATATAAAAATAAAGTTGGTACTGCTTTTGTGGTTAATTGAAGTAAACATTTGTTTTAACTATCTTACCACAGGGAGTTCGGCCCTGATAGCGATCAAATCTACCACGTTATCAGCTGTCCCGAAATATGGTTATTTTAAATCGTAAAAACAAATCATAATTTAATATTTTATACCTCTACTACAAATTTAAGTGCATTAGTTAGTGCTGACAATATTATCTCAAGCGAGTAGCATTTCTTTTCGTATTATTTTTGTAACAAGAACAAAATAACCTTTAAATAATACCTACGTATTAGATAAGAGATAGCGTAAGAGATAACGAAAATTCCAATTGGGTCTTGACCAGTTTTTTGGACCGGATACAGGTTCAACTTCTGATCAAAAAAATTAATAAAATGACTTCATACAACAATAATACTACACACGACTTCACTAAACACAGCTACTCAGATGTCGTAAACTATTTTAAACATCCAACAAAACAACAAGCAAAAGTCATTTCCAGCATTAAAAGTACAAAATTGCATAATAACGTCGTAACTGCTGGAACACTAGTGGGTCCAATTAATATACTTTTTGCTTCCAGAATTGCTAACAGTAGAATATGCATAGGTCTTTGAAATGTGGCTGCACAGACGTATACTAAAAACTCCATGGATGGCTCTATGACAAATGTGGCAGTCCTTGAGAGAGCAAATGCTGCTCGCGAGCTGCTTGATAACATCAAATGTAGAAAGATGGCCTATTTTGGACACGTAGTAAGGGGAGACCGATATAATATTCTTCAACCTATTATGATGGGTAAAATCTAAGGACGCAGAGGAATTGGTAGAAAGCAGGCCTCTTGGTTAAAGAATATCAGGGAGTGGACAGGAATGAGGAAAGCTGAGCAACTCTTTAGAATAGCTCAAGACAGAGACAGTTTCGCCATGTTAATCGCCAACGTCAAGGGGACTTGATAGGGCACGTTAAGAAGAAGAAGAATATGCATTACCTCTCTTTAAACAACACTGTTGATGCTCTTCTTCATTCTTATAAATATATCGAAATAAATGGATGTCAAGTTGCAGTAAGAAGATTAATGCTCCTGCCCAGAGACTTCTAATATCTAATGCATGTGCTATAATCCCGACCGAAATAATTGAACAAGGATTACAAAAACTTGGTATTCACACTGTATCCAAAATGACATTTCTTCGAGTCGGTATGTCTGAAAGTGAGTACAGTCATGTTCTGAGCTTTAGAAGGCAATCATTTATTACACCCCTAGAAAATATGTCTATTCCTAACTCTTTTACCATAACTCAGATAATACTTCCTACCGGGTATTTATCTTCATAGACGGATTCAGTTGCTTCAAATGTAAAACCATTGGTCATCACTTGAGGGGAACTTAAAGTTCAAACCTCATTGAAAAATAATCTAAAGAGATACTGGTAACCTAAAGGTGATAAATATGTATTTATAAAGTGGGTGCTTCAATGACAAAACATACAGATAATCAATTATTTATTATTATTATTATTACCATAGGGTTAATAACCGATGTAATAAAGAATAATGAAATACGACGTATATAAGTATTTTCAGTAATCGCTTTAACTATTGTAAATCAAGTGAATAATATTTATTAACAAAACTCTGTTTTATTTTAATTGTAATGCTTTATGATATACAATATTTTCTGTTTGATTACCTGGTGAATATACAAACAAATCTGATGATTTTCTAATACGGAAACAGGCAAAATACAATTGACCGTGAGAGAAACATGGGTTTCTAGATTAATACCAAAAACACTTAATGTTTGCCCCTGAGATTTATTTATTATCATAGCAAAATCAAGCCGCACTGGAAACTGTAGTCGTTTAAATTCAAATGGTACATCAGTCGGAGTCATTGGGATGCGTGGTATCATAACGTCTTCTCCTTTATACTTTCCTTTCAGTATAGTTGCTTCTATCACGTTGTTCAATCATTTTTTTATCGCTAACCGTGTGCCGTTGTAAAGATGTGGTTGATATATTTCTCAACATTATAACTACCGATCCAACCTTTACTTGAAGATAGTGAGGTGTCAATGCTGGTAAATCCAGCAAGTTTAAAAATTCAGGCGGATAGTTAACGACATCATCTTGGTTAGTAGCCGAATCAACTGATTTATATATCCTCAATTCGCCTGTAATTTGTTCTGGAATTTTGAAATTTAATTCATTTACATTTATGTTTTTAGCAGCCAATATAGCCCGTTCGCTCGACCAATCATGGTTTCTGTAATTTTTAGCAATATCTGGAAACATCTATTGAATAAGTTCATCTTTTGATCGAGTTAACTGACAGAAATTTTAAGAAAAGTTAATGCAACAAGTCAAGGTATCTATAGACAATTTGCCATTACCAATATCAATGAGTTGTTTAAAAAATATATCTCCAAATTAATCATTTTGCAACTCGACACGCATATTCTTGCTTAAGTGTAATACCTTGACATTCTTCCGCAAATTGGAGGACTTTAAACATACATTGAGTTCATAAGTTGGCGTTGATCGTGAAATCACTAGCAATGTTTGACGATAATCACCTGCTTATAAAATCAGTGCACCTACAAATGGGTTATGATTGCTTTGTAGATCTTACCTATTCCCGTGTTGGAAAACCATCAGATTTGTTTGTATATTCACCAGGTAATTAAACAAAAAACATTATGTATTATAAAACACTACAATAAAAGTAAAACAGATGTTTGTTAATAATTATGATTCACTTGATTTACAATAAAGCGATTACTGAAAATACTTATATACATTTTATTTCATTATTCTTTATTACATCGGTTATTAACCCTATGTTAATAATAATAATAATAATAATAAAGAAATACCTGAAATATATCGTCAAAGACTCTCAGGTCCAAATCGACAAATGCCGATATGGATGTCAAGCCCAAGAAACCATCCTACATCTTACCGGGGGCTGCCTGGCATTTGCTGCAACTGACTATAAGGAACGGCATGACTCAGTAGAAAAGATCCTCCATCAAGAGATAGCTTTTAAACTGGGACTTCTACAAACAAACCATCTCCCATATTATCAACACGTTCCTGAGGGTATGCTTGAGAATGACAACTACAAGCTATACTGGGACCGCACTGTGCTTACAGACCAACCAGTGGCACATAATAGACCCGATCTCATACTAGTTAATAAAATTACTAGGCAAACAACACTTATTGATGTGGCGATACCCAACACCAATAATTTACGTGTTAAACACAACGAAAAGATCGCCAAGTACAGAGATCTAGAAATACAAATCAGGAGACAATGGAGAATGGAAAGTACCCAGACGATACCTATTATTCTTTCTACCACTGGAGTCATCCCGAACAGCCTCCTAGAAAACACAAAAAAGCTGGGTCTAAATGAACATCTATTATGCAGAAAGCTGTGTTACTTTCGACGTCCAGATGCGTACGAAAATTTTTGGGAGATACACCGACATACCAAGTCACCTAGGACTCGATAACATGAAAAGAGTCCCACCAGAGCTTAATCTTTTTGATACCGTAGGTATTTGGGATAAGTAAATTTTCCCCTTAGAGGGAGTGTGAGCCGTATGGCTAAATCTGCATAATAATAATAATAAATAATTAATTATCTCTATGTTTTGTCATTATCACTTTATAAATATTTGTCACCTTTAGGTTCCCACTATCCCTATAATTATTTTTCAATCAGGTTTGAACCTTATACCAGTCGAGGTTTTTAGTGGGTCCAAAAGGGTGGCCAAAATTCGTATAAGCGAAGATACTTAGGTTACCCGAGCTGACCCTCAAACACCGCCATATCATCATGGTGACGGTTCTGTTCAGGAGAATTAAAAAAATTAACTGCCACATTCCAAATCTATTTAACAGAACGAAGTCTGTCGGTTTCGCTAGTTGATAAAATAAAAACATTTTAATCAATAACTATTATCCAAATAGCTGTTTTTATTTGGAGCTGACAAATTCACACTAATTAGTATACCTGTCACGACCGAAGTGAAAAAAAAGTAATGTTAAAATTGTTTTACGATTTAAACGTTGGCATCAAATGTCATGAGGAACTATTTGTGGAGGACTGAAATCTGTATTGAAAACAAGTAATTTTAAAATTGTTTTGCGATTTAAACACATTTCAAAATTTTGCAAACAAATATAATACATTTTCCAGAGTATTGTTGTAAAATTTAGGCTACACGTAGTGCAGAATGTGTATATAGATAAAAACAAAAAACAGGAATGTTTTTTATACTTAATTTACTGTCCATGGACACCGTTTACATTTTTATTTTAACAAAAATTTCCCTCTAATGTAATAATTTTGTTCAGCACTAGTAATATTATTTAAAATTTCTTTTATACATATATAATATATATATATATACATATATATATAAATATATATATATATACATATATATATATATTTATATATATATATATATATATATATTTATATATATATATATATATATATATATATATATATATATATATATAGATATATATATATATATATATATATATATATATATATATATACATATAAATATAAAAAACCCACGAGGAAACTAAATTCCTGTAGCTGGCTGTATACCATGTGTCACAAAAAAATTATTAAAATCCTCTATAAAAGGTATATAATTAATTAACTATAATTAATTATATACCTTTTATAAAGGATTTTAATAACAAAAAACGTTTGGTTGATTTAAGCAACCACTTCTTCTCGCAGATGCCATGAACTGAATTATTTGGCTACGAAAACACTGTCACTAAAAACTGACATGCTTTCTCTTCGTCAAGATAACTGAAATTCGTACAAGCTCGTAATATTAATTTTTTTCTTTGTATATATTTCTTTATACGAGGTCTACCATGTATTGTTTAAAAAATGTTATGAACAGCATCAGAACAACAAGATTTTAACCCTTGTTGTATAAAGTAATAACCGCGTTATTTCTGACTCTGAAACCTGTACAAAGCATAAGTTGCGTTAAAAAACACAAACTAAAATTAAAAGCAATATATAGGTACTACATATATTAAATTAGAATCTTAACTTAGGTTATCATACTACAAACCTTACTGATTTATTCAATGTTGTAGGTTTTCTAAATAACTCCAAACGATTGATGTGCTCTTTTGCAATTACTAAATAACTCTAGATCTTTAACATATCCATTCATAATCTTATAAAGGAAACATAAATCTGCTTCAAACCTTCTATGATGAAGTGACGAGATATTAAGTATTGTATATTATCATATGTATATTGTTTTTTGATGAAACCAATCTTGTAACCACATACCCTCAAAAATTTATTTTAAACTCTCTGGATACTGTAGGTGTCACTATTATATAAAGAAGACCAAATGAGAAAACCATACTCCAAAACCGATCAAATTAAATTAAACTATAACATGTTTAAAGTTTGTACTGATTACAATGTTTAAGAATAAATCCCAACACCTTTGGGACTTTAGTTGAAGTTTCATTAATATGATATTTAAAAGTAATTTCTATATTTAGCGTAAGATATTCCAATAGACCGATTCCAGGTTATACGATAATTCGAAGGATTTTAAATAGTTTGAAATTACTTCCACCGTAATTCCAAATTGTAACGGTTCATTTTTAATATTAAAAAAAAACTAAAAAAATATATCTATATTCATTTCTAAACATAAAACAATAAGAAATGTTCAAACAAATCTCTATTTTGTACTAAGCAATATCTCAAACAATAATTGTAAAAATTCAGTTTAACATTTGCCAGATCGCGTGACATTATTTTCACACAGTCATTATTAATTCGCCTATTTAATTCTCAAATATTTGTAAATTTTTGGGCATGATAAATTTTGGATTTTAGATGCCCCCAGATAAAATAATCGTTAGGAGCGAGATCTTCCAATCTCGAAGGCCACTTAACCTCACAGTTGTGTCCAATCAAAACAATTATTATTAAAAGTGTTTTTACGGAATTCCTTAACCACCTGGCTATTGTGCGCAGAGAACCCATTCATTTTAAACCAAATGCCTTCGTCATCTGGAGTCTCTTTTGCAAGTCTAAGTAAAATTCTTTCTTGTAGCAAGTCGAAACAGTTTTCTGAATTTAAATTTTCCTTATAAAAAAATTGTTCAAAAATATTATTTTTATCCAAATTTTCCTAACCAAACATTTATTTTTAGACGATATTGGATTTTGTTTTTGAATATTATTATGCCTGTTGACCACATTATAAAATTTGGAACATTTGGTTCATCATTTAATATTAATGTACATTCATTGCTAAATAAAACGTTTTTTTTTCTTAGAAAAATTATCTGTCGGCTTTAGCCTTTTCTAAAATTTTATAACAAAATTCCGCTCGTCTATCAGAATCTCATTCTCTTATAATAGTACTTGATGACATTGACATTTATACGAACGTAATTTATTATAATTTTTTTTTTTAATTTTTAAGGTTGTAGAATTATCAATGAAAAAACTGGTCTACAGCGGTTCGAGAACGTAGAATTTTAAGCTACTGCTGTTAATACATAAATTTTTTGATTTTCTAAATTTTTTGATACCTCAGTAATATTATTTGCACAGGAACAATTAAAAATTGCTGTCCCAGTATTTTTAATGTTTTTAAAAATCATTTGAATTTTTGAATGATTTGAAATTGTTAAATTAGGTAATCTTACGCTAAATAAAGAATTGACAGTGTGCGAATTCTTGTTTAAATATTATTATTATTATTATTATTATTGCTGCTTTTTCCTCAACTGAGAATATTTTATCAACTTTATTATTCTTTAAACAATAAATCAGATAATAAAAACATTCAATTATTGTATACTTTCATTGTGACCAAATGCAATGCTTTATACACATTCTATACTAAGTTTGGTCTAACTTTTATAACAATACCCAGTCCCATACAAATAGTTTCTGATAACTATTGAGTACAAACGGTACAAAGTAAAATAAATTCTAAAATTATAAAAACCCCATAGTAGGGTGCTGTCTTATAAAGATAAAGATAAAAAAAAATACGATAATTATGCGAATATGACATTTCTGTGTTTATTAATATGCGTAAAATTGATTAAGCAGACAAAGTATAAACCCACAAATTGGTAAGAGATAATCTACTTAATTGTAATAAATTAGTAAAAAACAAAATACTACTTACATTCCGGTACAAGAAATATAAGTTAATGATTCGGAAAACATAGTTCAAACTATTCTTTATTGCTGATGATGGGTGACCTTTGGTTAATATTGTAACTATCTGACAATTAGCGAGGAAGTTTTTTGAGGGGAGAGTTGTAAATAAATGAAATAGGAATAAGGTATATGTAATTGTTTGTTAAATGAAAGTGATGTTTTATATTATTTAAAATTTAAATTATGAAAATATATTTATTCAAGAGATATATTTTAGAAATGTGTGTTAATTTATTGAATTTTTTTACAATAAGAGGGCAGTTGTATGACAATGAATGAAATTAGATGTACAATTTTGTGGGTCTCCAATTTCTTTAATTTGTAGTTAACAAATTTTTAATAAAGTGCATTTGATTTCTGTTTTGACAGAAAATTGTGGTGTCAGATATGTTAAAATTATTAAAATCAAAACAATTAAGGACAAACAGAACACAATTAAAAGGACAAAACAGACATTAAATTTTAAAAGGGACACTTATTGGCACTACATCACTTTGTAGGAGAAGAACTGGTAAAATTGAGTTTTTTTGTTGTCTACTAGTATTTTAAGAGGTAAATTTGACAAGCTAATGTAGGTGACAGTTCTTCTTCTATTTCCTAGTGTTGTAACTAAAGTTAACTAGTTTTTGAAGCAAACAGACCTTACTGAAATAGCAGTTGAACATTTAACTGGAAATTGTGAGATAATATGTATAATATTGGCATGATTTTACCAATCACTAAATGCATTAAATTTAAATTTAAATGTGGCAATCAAAATAATTAAAATAATGTCTTATATAAGAAAATTTAAAAAGTCAGAATTACAAAACAAACTTTAAGTGAGTATTTGGTAACAAAATATTAATCCAATTAATTAATTTTTCTTTATACAACAGCACCCTAATAATGCTGTGCTATTTATAATTTCAGTATTTAATTTACTTTGTACCGTTTGACCTGAAGATGCTTTGCAAAGTGTAGAAAGCGAAAACGGTCGTTTTGGTAGTAAAATTAAATTAAGTGTGAGTAAGTTTTACTTTATTTTTTTTACCTATTTGAAATGGACTCACACAAGCAATACATTCATGATTTAAACACACACTCTTTATTTTTTAAAGCCAGGCGATAAACTCAAATCTTTATGGCCTGGTCTCTTGTGATGTCATTGCTTACTATATCATATTTCGTTTCCCATACATGAAAAATGCAACGTATTCGAATGTATAATTTAAGTGTCCAGCATTTCTGTAGTAAATAAACATGTTGAGAAACACATTTTAATTTTTGTGTCATTTCTATTCTACATGTGTATAACCAATTGCGAAAATGTAAATTTTATTATGGGATCTGTTATTTAATTTTTGAATAGAAAAGTTATATAACATTTTAAATAAGTTAAGTTTAATGTTTTTTGAATTACAAAATTTATTGGATTAAACTCATATTGTAAGTTTTTGTGCTAGTTTTATACAATGTTTTTTAATTTTAATTTCATTGTATTTACTGATAAAAGTATAACCATATTTTAGCATAAGCTGAAGAAGCGAATAACTTTTACCAAAGCTAGATAAAAGAACAAAGAGTTTTACTTATCCTGCGCTATTAATGACTGCAACCTCAAAAAACTTTAGTTTATATATATATATATATATATATATATATATATATATATATATATATATATATATATATATATATATATACATATATATACATATATATATATATATATATATATATATATATATATATATATATATATATATATATATATACATATATATACATATATATATATATATATATATATATATATATATATATATATATATATATATGTATAAATATATACATATATACATATATATCCGTGTGGATGTTGTCTGTCGCCCATCGGACGCGTCCCCAGGTGGTGGATAGGGGAACGCCCTAACTAGTCCTAGGACTGGTGGGTAGGTGGGAAATAAAATACCACCCGTGAACCAAAACAGACTGGCTTGGCAACCCAACAGAGTCCCTGGCCTTCCAGGTTGGGGGTTAGGCTAGAGGCTAACAACCTCTTCCTGTAAAAATCATATGTTACGGAACCTCAAGGACTATTAGCCGGACGGAACTTACGACGACGACACTGCAAACGAAAAATGGAATTAAGATTAGGAACATGGAACACGCGAACCCTGTACCGAGCTGGAGCACTCGCATCTCTACTAGACATAGTGAACATGTACAGAGTAGATGTTTTGGCACTGGTTTTCTTGATAAGAGAACCCACTCCATATATTACAGCTGCAATGAAAACCAACACATAGATGGAGTGGGATTTATAGTAAACCAAAGAACAAAAGGCCTAGTTATTGATTTTAAAGCCTACAGTCAAAGAATGTGCTATTTACGCTTAAAAGGTAAATTCTTTAATTACAGTTTAATTAATGCACATGCCCCGACCGACGACAAACTAGAAGACATTAAAGAACAGTTTTTCGAAGACCTAGAACAAGCCTACAGAAGATGCCCCAAAAATGACATTAAAATAGTTCTAGGTGACATGAATGCAAGAATAGGACGAGAGCATGTTTTTATGCCGACTATAGGAAGGCATAGCCTACACAACATCAGTAGCAATAATGGATTACGACTGATAAACTTAGCAGCAGCACTGAACATGACCGTCAAGAATATACACAAGGTAACCTGGACCTCCCCTGATTTAAGAACAACTAGTCAGATTGATCACATCTTAATAGATTCAAGACACGAAACGGACATAATAAACTGCAGAAGTTATAGAGGCGCAAACATAGACTCAGACCATTGTTTAGTGATCTCAACACTAAGGGCTATAATTCAACAAAGAAAAAGAAATAAATAGAAAGAAATGGAATGTACAAAAGCTGAGAGATGCAACTGTTGCAAAACAGTATTGGGAAAATGTTACCAATAGGTTAAGGAATCAAAGTCTAGGCGAAGAAGACCAGAGAGATATAGACTCATTCTGGAACAGGATAAGGGAAGATATTGAGTCAGCAGCACAAGATGAAATAGGAACAGAAACTTGTACCCGAAAAAATCACTGGTTTGACGATGAATGCAAAGACGCAACACAGAAAAAAAATGAAGCCTATGCAAAAATGCTTACCCGCCAAACTAGAACAAGTATAGAGAATTACCAGACAAAGAGAAGAAAAGAAAAGAAAATACACAGAATGAAGAAACGAAACCACTTAAAAAAGGAACTTCAATATATAGAAAACCTCAACAGAGAGAACGAATTCAGACCATTTTATAAGAAAGTTAACATCAACAGAAAAGAATTTAAGGCAAACACAAATCAATGTAGAAGTTTAAATGGCGATCTCTTAACAACAAGAACAGACGTACTAAACCGATGGACGGAATATTTTAACCAGATACTTAATATAGAGGAAGAAGAAAACCCGGAAGACGAAAGCTGCGAGGTAAGCGAAGCAGACGAGAGGGAGGAGGATCCACCAACGATCCTGGAAGTTAAAGACGCTGTAAACAAACTAGCCAGAAACAAATCACCCGGAATAGATAATCTCCCAGCGGAATTATATAAAGAAGGTAGCCACGATATCATAATAGCGCTACAGCAGCTTATAAAAAAAATATGGATACAGAAGTCCCTTCCCAATGATTGCAATATTGGAATACTTTGCACCATACACAAAAAGGGTGATATCTTTGAATGCTCTAACCATCGAGGAATTACGCTCCTAAATGCAGCGTATAAAATATTCTCCAATATACTATGCCATCGTATGGCACCATATGCAGAGCGAATAATAGGACAATACCAGGCTGGTTTCAGAGGTGGTAAATCAACAATTCATCAGATTTCAACCCTAAGACAAATTCTAGAGAAAACACTGGAATACGGTGTAGACACGCACCACATATTTATAGACTACAAGGCAGCCTACGAGTCTGTAAATAGAAGAGAATTGTTTAGAGCAATGATAGACCTAGGAGTACCAAATCAGTTGGTAAGTTTAACCAAACTAACCCTTGAAAAAGTTGAATGCAAAGTACTAATCCAGGGGGAACTCTCTGAACCTTTTAAAACAAATAACGGGCTACGTCAGGGAGACCCACTCTCCTGTATACTATTCAATCTAGCTCTGGAAAAAGTAATACGTACGTCACAAATCACAACTAACGGTTCAATATATAACAAATCTGTGCAAATCTTAGCATATGCTTGTCATCAAGTGCCACCAATCACGCACTTCGATGTTCATCGCCCTTCCTTCTGAAACATATAATTAAATTTAATTGGTTGAGAAATGAAAAAGTTTCATATAAAAGTTAATTTATCTTTAAATATGCGACATTTTCGGATCTCAAGTCAGTAGTGTACAGTACATGGCTTTACCCGTTTAGGGTAGCTCCCTAGAGCACTTTGCTCGAAGGGCTCTGAATCTTATTAAGACTCTGAAGCTGAGTTTTTTTCTTCTTAGAAGAAATGTGTTTTATTTCCACCTATAATAAAACCATAATGGAATTCAAGATAATGCCACAATAAGAGCGTACCGACCAACTACGCAATATTACACCATATTGCGCAATAGTTGGACAAATTAATATATATATATATATATATATATATATATATATATACCCAACCTCTTTATATATATATATACATATATATATATATATATATATATATATATATATATATATATATATATATATATATATATATATATATATATATATATATATATATATATATATAAAGAAGAATGAATATGTAAGGGAAGCTACACCATAATCGATAGAATAGTCTGAGAATGATGATGATGATATATTAAAAACATATTTCAATTAAAAAATTTTTGTTATTTTTTTTTTGCAAAACTCCTTAGATATTCTGTATGGTCGGTTTCTACTTGACGATAAAGTCAGTTTACAAGTTTTGATCATATCCTAACTTAAAAACACAGTTTCATATATTTCTAGAATTGTTGGAAAGTATTTATAAATAATTTAGGTTAAATCACTAAAAAATTTATTTACAGGAAATATTAAACACTAGAAAATGTTTTGCTGTTTGCAAAAACAAAAGTTTTTGCAAACAGTGTTAATAAAATGTATCCTGTTATACTTTCATAAAAAAATAAATGTATGAGTAATAAGATCACAAATGCAACAAGAAATAACACAGTCAATAAATTACAAAAACAATAAACTGAATCTTGCGAAGTAACAATTTATCATCCGTATTTCCTCACAACGGGAGGTAAGATATAAAAATCGTTCCGTGTCCATAAATCAAAATCAAGAAGGTTATAAGTTCAACTGGGATTAATTATAGTAGGCCACGTGCAAAAAATAATAACTACTCAACTAAATATAAAAATATTACCAATGTGCTACAAAAATGTTTTAATATCAAGATAATAGGTATTGAAACAGCTCTGTGCTTCATTCATCATCTTTAAAAAAATATTAAATAAATTTAAGAAATTAAAACTTGATTCTCTACTTATTTAAGATGCATTTGAAAAATGTACTGTTTTAAAAACTTCTATAATAAACGACGCCTAGAAATATTTTTTAATAAGGATTTAAAATTTGTTATTAAAAGATATTTCAAAAAACGGCCAGAAAAAAAAGAAGAAAACCGACTTTAAAACGAGAGGGTTACCAATAGATACATCAGATGAAGAGCAAGTAAACAAAGACATAAAATGACTTTACAGTCAAAGAATTGGGTATAATACCAAAAATAAACAGCAAAAAACTAAATAATATGATGTGTGTCATTAAATTAAAAAATTTAAAAAAAAATTAAAAGTACTGAAAGCAAAAAATAAATTAACAAAATATAAACAACACCAATTTTACACAGAATGTAACCTAAAACTAAAAGACATAGAAATACAAGGAAAACTAAGCAACGTAGCCACAAACGAAAAGTAAATGGGAAAAAGACAAAGAAAAAGGTTATGGATTTATAATTATAGAACACACAAGATAAAAATGAAACCAAAAAACAAACATGATCGAAAAAGGTAGAAACAATACAGTGCCAGTTAGTTCAAAAATCTAGTTGACGAAAATACGTGGACCGAACGGCAAATGAAAAAAGCACGGAATAAGGACATAAGTAATTATAAAGGTGATAACACAGAAAAAAAGAAACCATATTTAAAGAAAAACATGATGGCAAACAAGGAAAAGACCAAACATGGAAATGTAAGAGGCATAAACGGGAAAGAAATAAAACTGGGCAAAAAATAAAAAATAAAAAGTTTTAAGTAGAGGCTATGACAAAAACAAAAAGAAAAGAAAAAGCACTCACGATATTGGAAAATAGAAACCTACTTATATATGGTGGAGTAAAAGAGAAAAAGAGAAAACAGGCAGGGGTAAAATGCATGTTAAAGAAAAATATTATCAATTAAGTAAAGAATAGAATATATTTCAATAAACGTATACATAGAGTAGATATAGAAATGAGCTCAAAAGAAGCAATTGACCTAATATGTATGCTATGGAACTGATAAAGATGCAACACAAATGAAATTAATAAATTCTGGGAAAAACTGCAAGAAGTAATAAATGATTTTGCAGCAAAAATAGTAATCGTATGAGATATGAATGCGAGAGTAAAAAAAGAAGTAAAAAAATCGGACAATATTATAGGACGATACAGAGAGGATAAAATCAACAATAATGGAAAACTATTACTTTAATTTTGTTTTAATAATAACATAATGATCATGCATACATTTTTCCAAGATAAAGAGATACATAGGATCACAAAAGAAATTATATCAAGAAACAAACAATCAATTATTGACTATACTATAGAGCAAAAAAAAGAGGAGCTGGATACGTAAGTGTGAGAAAGAGCGATGAAATAGGCAGTAACCACTAACTACTGAAAATTATATTTAACAACAAATGAGGGAAATTTGGAAATATTATGATATATTCAGTATAACTACTATGTAAGACTACAAGAAAAAATTGTAAAGAGAAACGGACACCATAATGAAATAAGGAGGTAAAAATCTAAACAACAAAATAAAAGAAATTCTGAAGATAATAAATACAAGAAAAAATACCTAAAAATACTGTAAAACTGGTACAAGCAAATTAAGCTAAAACAAATAACAACCAATAACAGAACAATATTAACCGATGACAAGAATATCATGAAAAGCTGAAGCTGACATTTTGAACCACTGTTAAAACGAAGCGCAAAGGAAAATGAAAACGACGTAATTCGCGGAGCAGGGGAAAATACCGAGAAAAAAGAAGCTCTACAGAAACAGAACTAAAGAAGGCAATAGGAAAATAGGGATTGAGAAATCTCCTCAGAAGGTTAGTTGATAAACTTAGTTAGTCCAGATCAAGTTATTCCAGAAATCACAAAATATATGGAAGAAAAAGCGAAGAAAAGCTTATTATACATTTTAAATCTAGTTATTAGAAAAGTTAGAAAAAAATATTGCCTGTAGAATGGTCAAAGGAAAATATAATAAACTATCAAAACTATACAAGGTCATATATTCACGACGCAACAGGCAATAGAGATAGCTTAAAGAAAAATAAACCAATAATATATACGCAACCATTTAAAACAACACAGGTTAGACAAGGAGGTAGTTAAAGCCTAGTACGTTTTATAAATTTAATAGATGAGATAGTAAAATAATGTACAAAATCCTTTAAAACCTACTGTATAGGATATAATAGAAAGCAAATTATAAATACAGAGATTTGCTTATTTGCACATAACATAGTATTATTCGCCGGAACAGCAAGAAAACTAAAGTACAGTACAGTTTAAAAAAATGGATCTTAGAAGCAAAAAAAAATAAATTCTAATTGTAAATAAAGAAAAAACACAGCAAAAATATAAAACAATTAAAGACAAACATTCATATACGGAGCAGAAATCTGAATTTTACCAGTAAGATACCATAGTAGAATACAACCAGCCGAGATGAAATAACTCAGAAGAATGAAGGGGCAAGGAAAACAGGCTCAGAAATAAAAAAATAAGAAAAATACTTAAAATTAAACCGTTACTTGATTAAATAAAGGAGAAAAAATTAACATGGTTCGGTCATTTAACACGAATGGACAGTAACAGACAAGCGAAAAGACGGTGGAAAACTAAACCAATAGGTAAAACAAAAGACGCAGACCAATAAACGAGCGGACTAGCGACATAGCAGAGATATTACACAATAAAGGATTATCTTGACAAGAAGCATCACAATTGACGAAAAACAGAAAAGAATGGAAAAAAAAGAAAATTTGCAAAGGTGCTTGAATGGTAAAAAGCGATAAAATTTATGACATTACCATTACCAAGAAAGTAACTAAAATTTAATTTGATAATTGTACGGCACGTAATTTTAATGATGTGTAGTAATTAGTAACCAGTCCGTTTTTTCAGCATTTAGCTCAGAAATATTCGAAAATGATATTTAAATATTTCCTTCTCTTAGATTTCTTGTTCAGTTTAAAATTCAATATGATTTCAATATTTAGTTTATTCTAATTTAAGATTAGATTTAAAATGCAAAGATACAGTCCCAATACTAATTAATTCTTTTGATGATTAAATGGTTTTTTTGAGGAAATAAATATTTATAAAGAGTCGTCGAACCTTAGTTATTAATCTGCAAGCTGAGGAAATTTTTCCTTGGCAAAATTTATGTATATATAATATCAAAGATATGAATTTTAAGTTTAAAACGATAATAATTAAACATTTTAAATGGAACAAACACATTTGCTCCATACAATGATCCCGTTTAATAAGATAATATACGGTAAATTAATACAGATCTAGATACTAAATCAACTGTTCTCATAAATTGTAATTTACATTACATTTTATTATATAAACATAAAAATAAAAATTAATTTGTAACTATTGATAAATGAACAAATTAATGATTTAGTATATAGTATATAGAAGCTCTAGGTGCAGACTGTAAAATACTCTGAATTTCTTGAAATATATTAATAAGTACCACAATATTTAATAAACCAAATTGTAATGCAGTATTTGTACCTAATGTAATCCATTAATTTTTCGCTAATGGCCATTTGGTCGTTGCGATTTTCTAAATAAAAAAAAATGATTTAGTATAATAAAACAATATAAATTTAGTGTAAGATTTCTTAATCCAGAATTATAGATTAGTTTTGATAAAAAGAACACCTTCCTAGTACTTAGTACTTAGCTTATCATTCTATCATACAGATTTGTACATACAAGGCAAATGGATACAGCTGCTCTTTCTTGACATTAGAACGACCTTGTTATAAAAAAAAAAATAAAAGTTACATACTATAAACCGATTTCTTTATTACGTTGTAGAAGAAAATTGTAGCACCAAGTTCAATTTTTTTACGTTTTTTATTTTATGTTGGCATCCATATATTTTTTAAAACATATTTTAATACCGTAATTATTCAGTCATTTTCAATAATTTTATTCACTGCAACTACATATTATTTATTGTCGAGAGACAGAGTGTCATTAAAGATGAAATCAATTTTTTTGCCTCTATTTGTTTGTTGTGTCGCATCCAGTAAAAGGTAAATTTTACATACACCAACCGAAACATTCTGTGCTGTGAGACCGCAAGCTAATGTTCTCAGTTTGTAACTGCGAATTTAGAAAAATAGTCCCTGAAGATATTGCAAATTCAAAAAAGATCAGTTATATATCTCTAAAATAAAAATATCAGTATCTACAATGCGAATAATTATTATCTGTGAAATTGTTGATAATTATAGACAACATGACAAAAAATTCGCGTATCAGTTTCCAAGTGATTGCTCTGTAATTCGGGTACATCAAACATTGTACGACACTCAAGCTTAAAATATTTTTCAATGTCCGGAAAACCAACTGAGATAAATAACTAGTGATTATTTTCCACTGAAACGTAATAATAAGCTTTTTGACACAATAACTGAACAAGTTGGAGTTTTTTTTTTGATTCGCTAAAAAATCTTTAATACTAGACTATATTTTAGTTTCGGCACTTTGAATTTTTATTTTTATTATTTCTGTATCTTTCGTTTTCAGTTAATATTTAAAATACTTTATGCTTCAGTTATCAGGTATATTGTATATGCAGCCTGATTGTAAGCAATATGCTGTATATGCTGTATATACGAACACGAGATTAAAAATTAAAAACTAATGTTAAAATTAATATCGTAAACTAAAATGCTTAAGGATTTTTTTGAAGAATATTCGTGGCTCTTGCTGATATCAAAATATTTCTTTTTTCATATTGTTTTTCGGAGTTGAAAATGGCCATTTTTGCGTTGTCGTTGTCAGCCATTTTTACAGACTCTTCTTATTCTTCAGACTGTTTGCATTCTCACTTTTGCGTTACTTTGTCCCCACTTTTGTTTTGATACCGGTACTACGACTATGCTTTCTTGGTCTCCAATGTACAATGTTTTTCGTCATCTTTAGTTGTTTTATCGTGCCGCTATTCCTACCCAGCTTCATTTCAATTCTTTAACTACATCTTTCTCCTTTATCCTACTTCGCAAGTCCTCATTTCGTAAATGTTTTCTGAGAGAAACATATCTCATTCGATGACACTCTGTGTTGTTCGTAATTTATTTGCTGATATTTCTGTAAGTGTCACGGTTTTTATTCAATTGATCGCAACTCGTAGAATACAACTGTTAAATACTTTGTTGTGGGTTATTGTTGCTTATGTATTCTATGTGATCGGCAAATCTTAGATGACTTAAAAATCTATCATCGACTTAATTCCGCGTTGTTCCCAATTTATCTTCTTGAACACATTTTTTAATGCAAGAGTAAATAATTTTTGATAAATGGTGTCTTCCTGTCGAATGCTTTTTTCCCTTCTTATTCTGCTTGTTAGACCTCCTGCTTCTATGCAGTTGCATTGTCATATATGTATATGAAGAATATTCCCTATCTGGAATCAATTCTTGTTTTATTCAAATAAGGCCCAAATTTCTATGAAATCTAATGCCTTTTTGTAATTCACAAATCTCAAATGAAGAGGTTTATTGTATTTGTCAGACTTTTGCAATAAGTGTCTGTACAGTTTTTACAGACTACATTACTAAAATATCGTAAGGAATAATGTAAAACTCGTAGTAACGATGGGAGCCAATTATTTAAGGCTTCGCCTAGCGCACTCTCTCAGGCACGACTACATCTTATCTTAAATTCAAATCTAAAAAACGAGTTTGGCTGAAACAAATAAAACATGATATTAACTTATCATATTATTATTATACATTAAAAAGAAAATAAAATAAAATTTCAAAAACAACAAAGCAAATTCTGTCTAAAGCTGTACAAACTTGAGCTTAAATCCCTGAAACCTAAAAGCCTAAAGCCCTTTATCACTTATTGAAATATCACTTGCTTCTGTAGTTATAACTGGATGTAAGTACTTGTTTGGATCTTTTTGGACAGAAGGGGTGTTCTTCGTAGTAGGGGCCAGGTTGGTACTACATTTTTGTTTCCAGTAGCACCCTATGGTTTAGGAAGTCTCACTCAAAATAAACATAAACAAGAAAAAAAATTATTTTAAGTCCAATAAACTAAAATGAAAAACCTTGTGTTAGCGACTGCATATATTTTAAACGTTCCTTGCCATGTTTTATTAAAATTACATATAACTACAATTTTAATAAGATGCAAATCGCAAGGACTAAATGAATATAACTAGTATTCAAATAAATTAGTTAAACTAAATAAAGATCCTATAAACATATACTATTTATAAAGTTAAAATATATATATATATATATATATATATATATATATATATATATATATATATATATATATATATATATATATATATATATATATATATATATATAAGTAAAATGTAATCGCAAATCTCGCAAAACAGAAAACCCAAAAACGTATATCGATGGAAGGCAACCGTATATACGTATTTCTGACTATCGGTCGTCTTCAGTACGGTACAACCAAGTTAGAAAAGGAGCTAGAAGAGCAACTTGGAAAAGGATTACTACAGGAGCAATGTATATTGCAACAAACATATATATATATATATATATATATATATATATATATATATATATATATCTATATATTTGTCCACTTACTCCAAGATTAGATTTAAAGATAATAATAAATAAATTTTGGGACTAAAACATCAGTTTAAATAGCTAAAAAATGTTTAAAGATTTCGCATGTGCAAACGATTCATCGCATGTGTTTTACTGGTGTTTAAGATAAATGTCGATGACGTCATGTGATTGAGAGTTACCAATAAATAAACTATATAAGTGCTTTCCATAAGAACTGAAGAACACCCAATTATAAATACTGATTATTTTTTTTTACACACTCGTCATTGAATATTGAACAGCCGCCATTTTAAACAGCGTAACAGAATGATACAGAGATCTTTCAGCGTTGTAACACAAGTGCTTTCAAATGCGTTTTAGAAGCTGACAGGTTAATAATAATTTGGGTATCATTGTTCTAGTATGTTTCTAAATCTAAATTATTGTTCTAGTATCTTTCAATTAATAAAATTAAAATTTATTTTATCTGTTTAATATACATTTAAACATATATAAGACATAATAAAAATTTTCAGTTGCAAATCTTAAAGATGATGAGTAAAATTATTTTGAATTTTATCTGCCCTGTTCAAATTTATTTTAATTCTCACTAAATATTCAAGGGGTAAAATTGTATTAACAAGTACTAAAAGTAAAAAGACCAATCTAGACGGGTTTTAGTGAAACTTTCGTTATGTCTCATCATCTTCTACAAAAAGCCCACGGGGAATAATATGCCAGGAATAAGGATTTTAGGATTTTAGACCCTCCGTTTCGTTTCTCTGAAATTCTTGCGGTAAACGAAGGTAGGCCAATAACCCCTAAAACATTCCTCCGTTAACTCCATTCTTAATAATAAGGCGATATGCTTATAACGCGTAGTTTTGCTCATTACTATTACGCAAACGTTCTCTCTTATGGAAAATTACTAGAGCAGGTGGAAGTGCTTCATTTAGTATTTAACCCAAATTAAAAGTTACATTGGTTTACGTTAGGTAAAATAAAACACTAGTCTCGAATAAATACACTTTCACGTGTCCTATAATCCATATCACATTGATCGTAGATAGACGATAAATTATTTATATAAACGTTTTAAACCATTATTTATGCATATATTTCAAATCAATTAAAAAAATACGGTAACATAATACTATTCGTAATATTATTAAGTGCAGAATTAATTGATTCTTCTTTCAAACCAACCTAACCTATTTTTTTAATTAACCTATATTTTCTAAAAACCGTACAGGGTTTACACTCCAGCATTGTGTAAGTAACAGTGTTGGAGTATTCGCAGTATATGCATTTGTCGGTATTTGTTTCTCCAAACCCATTAAGATACACCCTAAAATACCCGTGTCCTGTGATCACTTGCATCAGGAAGTAATCCAGTCACCTGTGGTCACAGTCTACCCACTCCATCTATAAAACTTATAGAGGAACGTAACCCAAGATAGTCCACTTGGCCGCCACAGATACAGTCCTGTAGCGCATGCTACTCGCAACAGACTCGTTCTGTGCACTTATATCGTGAGTCCCTTGTAGGCATTCACCTTCCTCCTTCAAGACTGGTGCCGCGTAAAGGACGAGTGACTGCACAACACCCTATAGGGCCATCTTTCTTTTGGATTTGGGTCCCACAATGTTGATCATCACCCTTCTTACCGCATGTCAACGCTGCCCCTGCACATTGAAGTTCCATCTCTTATCTTTTTCGTTTATACTTTAGAATGATGGCTTTGGTCTTTGCTATTGCAAGTTCCAGTCCGTGATCTGTCACCCAGTCCTTCACGACGTTACTGGTATGCCTGACAAGAAATCGGAGATCGGGCTCGTCCCGCACATCGAGATCATCAACAAAGCGAAGGGGGTTATTTCTTCTTCATATTCGCAGTTCATGGCCACATAATATGCCAGATTCCGTAGCGTCGGGCCCAAGACCGATTCTTGTGAAAAAGATATCTAGACAGCTACAATCCCAGCATCACCTTTTTCTACTGAAAAGTGTTAAATGCATTTCTTACATGAAAGAGCAGCAGAGCCGCCCAGTGCTGTTTGTCCCCAATGTTTTGCAATGCCCCAAGTTCACTTAAAATTGGGTCAATTGTGTTCTTCCCCTTGCAGAATCCGAACTGCCTCGGGGCCTGATCTCTTAATCGTGTCATCGATCCGTACTCGCAGCATCCTCTCGTATAACTTCCTGATGCATGGAAGAGACACATGGGGCGATATTACTTACAGTTTTGAGAAGCAACACCAACCTTGATGTGCTTTAATCAGTGCATTCATGTGCTCCAAAAGCCACCCAGGCTTTGCGCGTTTTAGATCCTTTAACGCTTTGGGCGGTATTTGGTCTAGTTTGAGAGATCTACGCGTCTTGAGTGCATCCAATGCCTTGAATTATTTATCCATGTTAAAGGGTACGGCCCGCTGAGCTCCCTCGTTCCTCCACAATCCATGCCATTTGACGGACGAAAAAGCTCTCGTGTTATTTCGAGCTTTTTGTCCAGTAGCATGTCGTATGAGTGGTGTCCAGGTCTGTATGCCAGTATGGCATTATGCTTAGATGTCAATGACCTATGCTACTGTCTTCCATAGCTTTTTTCATGATTCGTCCAAGGTTTTATACCATTGGTGTTTGACCCTACATCGTGCCTACTCTTAATTTAATAAGTTCCTCATATTTTGCCTTTCAGTCGTTCTTACCCTTGTCAGCCTGTTTTCCTTATAGATCGTCAAGTTTCTTATTCTTTCGTTCGGATCGTTTCTTAGTTTGTTGAAGATTCCATGCGCGTTTTTATTGTTTACCATTATTATTTTTCTTTTGAGGCTTAATTTACAAGTGTACGTTATTAAAAAGTTTTATTTAAAAATCCTTTATAGAAGGTTTACAAATAAAAAGACTCTTACGGGCTACATCACAGAACGTTTTCGGACTAAAAAGTCTATCATCCGTTTATTGTTATCAGGTATATATGAGTCAAGCCGCTAATTATCTGGGTAAAAACCTTTAAAAAGTTACAAAACTTGTTATGTGTTACATTACTGTTAAAATATGTTATGCTAAAGTATTTAACAGATACCCTGCATGGCAACGTAAGACTCACAATAGGGTTTGTTGCTGACTCTCAGACAATGTCTAAATGATTCATGTACTGAATGTCTGTCCCACGTCAGAATGAGGTAAGTTAAAGGACGCAATAGGAATAAATGCAACCGCATTGCTGACCAATTGGCTAAAAAGGCGGTAGGCCTAAGACTCTTTAGGATCTTTTTGGTTGATCAACTACAACAAACGCGGAAATTGTCAAATGTCACTTCCACACGCAAATCGTGAAAAGATGGAAAGAAGGGCAAGGATGTAGACTTACCAGGATACCACTAAATAACCTTAAAACAAGCATCAAAGAAGTACTTGGGAATGACCAAGAAAAACCTGCGCTTGACAGTTGGTTTTTTAACTGGTCATTGTCAACTAAGCAAATACCTCCACATACTTTGGCTAGTAGACACACCTCTATGCAGATAGTGTGAACGAGAACACGAAACTGTAAAGCATGTTCTATGTAAATGTCCGGAGTTATCGTTAATACGGGAGTACAGATGATGATTTATATTTCTTTGAAAGGTTTTCTTTGCGAAAACAAAACAGTTGTGTCTTTATTTCAATGGATAGAACTTTTAATAAAACTTCGTGACAAAGAGGTATGTAATATTATTAAGATATAATAAGATTTGTCATTACATTAACATTGATGAATAAAAAATTATTAAAAGGTCAAACCAACCAACATTAATTTTCTAATGTATATACAGAAAATACTAATCAGCATATGATTTCCAAGATGCATAGCTGCAGTTATTTGTATACTAATACGAATTGATTCTTAGGGAGGTACAAATGCAAAAATATATGGTTCAGAAAAATAATTTTTGCAATAAATGTTTCAAAAATTAGTGACTAGTTCAAAAATTAGAAATATTGTTGCAAAATGACTGGGTTCTGTACATGATCAAACAACATTATTAGTGATTTATAAAGATTTAAAGCTGAAGACTTTGTTAGGTTTGTACAATTTTTATAGTTGGTCAGTGTGTTTACAGTTTTAAATCATATTTGATGACACGGCTAGACAAGATGCTAAGACAAACGCAGAGAATCTTTATAATGAATCTACCATATGAAGTAGGAATGTTGTGGAAGGTCACTACAGCAGTATTTCATAACATCACCATAGAAAATGAAGCCTTGTTTCCTATAGATCATAATCTAGATCAACAAAAAAACCATTTAAGTAAGGCCATAAAAAAGAAAAAAAAAGAAAAATTTCTTTTAATTCTAAGGTCAAATTAAGGGAATAATATTGTGTGTAATATTATAATTATAGTAGACAAGATTTTGTAGAACTATATTTACAATTTCTAAAAAAATAATTTCCATTAAACCAATTAATTGTTTTGTTTTTGAGGTAATTTAAAATGTAAAAGTTTTTCACTTATGACGTGAGGCTTATGGATATGCTTATATTTCAGTAATTTGCATTTTTATAATTGTACATATATTAATGATAAATATATTAGGTAAAGTTCATCCACAATTACATATATAAGAATTGACTTATGCAGAATTTAAAAGTATCCCGCTGATAAAGTCGAAGCCATAAAGGGATTTGCCTCTTCAGGTAAATAGTGAAAAGGGGCCGGCTTAACGAATTTTATATTTTATTTCGTATTTACATTGCATATTTAATTTAAATAAATATCTAGATAATTAAGGGAAAAACTACATAAACTGATGAAGTACTAGAATTAATTTATTATTATATTTTTCTGTGTCGATTCTTTATTAAATATATCCAAATTTTGAAAGTAATAAACAATTTTTAAGGTATAAAGTATGTCTGAAAACGTTGGCAACAAATGGGAAATTTCTTGATTATTAATTTCATGAAAAAAACTATTCTTCATAAAAATTTCTGCATTGCATAGAAATCAATAATCAATAATCAAATTTATAAAATTTTAAGTGGTATACAGCGAATATCAAAAATATTGATTTATGCTTAAAAGTGAAGTACTTTTAAATTTAAGTACAGAACAAAATGTCATTTTAATTTGGATGTTTAATTCTGTATTGTTATTTTCATATCGCTTGAACTGGGAATTTTATTTAATTACCTGCTATGATATGTTTCATTGTCCATAACTATAACACTATTAGGGGGGATGTTAGGTATTAACTTATTTTTAAATCATTTTTCAAATATATCTGAAGTTGTGTTATCATGGTAATAGAGACATGAATCACTGATGTTTTTAGTTGATAGAGATAAGGCATTTGGAACCCATCCATCAACTGATCCAGCATGGAATATTGTTATTCTTTTTCCTCTATTAGAAGGCGTTTCTGTTGAACAAGATTGGCTATTATCTACCCAACCTTTAGATGGCGTATCGTGAGTATCAAACCACGTTTCATCTAAATAAATAATAGATCGATTCTCTTGACGATACTGTTTAATTTTGTTTAAATATTCCGTTCGCCATATCCTTAAACGATAGGATTCCATAAGTATCTGTCTTTTATCTACTTTTTTGTATTAAACCCTATACGTTGCAAACACTTCCAAACGGTTGTTCTACCGCAATAATTTCGGTGTTGTCGACGTGAAGCTTGTCAACTAATATATCTAGTGTGGGTACAATTTGTTCTTCATACAAGGCATACACTTTGCCACGAATAAGATCTTCATCTGCACGATCGAGATTCCGAGAAATACTGTTATCCCGTCTTGTTAATCTTGGTATAATAGAATTACTTACAATTTTTCTGACTGTGGATAATGGCTTTTTAGTCAAAGTTGTCATTTCATGTAAGGCTTCGTTACTGTCCATGTTTATTTCAGGAAGAGTTTGAAAAACATTTGCTTTTAATTTGGTTTTCATCAGTAATATTCGTTTTCGGTGTTCAGGTTCTAATACTTGAATGAGATCACCTGCTTGTGGATTTGGTTCCGGTTCATTAACTGTCGAAATTGCCCTATTCTCTGGACCAGGGACGCCACATTGTTTCATAAAATAAAGGTAAATTTGACTTACGTGGATTTACCGGCAAGTGTACACACTCTAAATTTAAAAATAAACACTCTTATAACAATACTCAATTAATTTTTTGCACAAACTGAACACCCAAACGACTTTACAACCAATTCCATCGAAAGCAGACTTTTAAGTGTTCGTTTGTCATCGTACAACTCTCTTCAAATTAAAAAACAATTATCGATAAAAAATAGATAGAAAGTTATATAAATTATATAAAACTTATTAATTTCCACGGCCGGTTCAGTCAATTGGACTAAATTAGGATTTTCATAATTTTGAGCGCATTTTCTTCGTTGAGACTTAAAATAATGATTAATAAAAGAATACAATAATTATGTGAAATTTGTATGTTTATAAAAAGAGTTGTTTGACATTACACGTGAATGATAATATTTGATCTCATTATATATACCTACCTACACTTGACTTGGCTATATGCCAGTCCTGCTGACAGCTTGGGTAGCTGTGATAATTATACAACAATAGAGTATTTACAATGGATTATTTAGTTTTACAGCTGTTATTAAAATAACTTTTATAATGAGACACTAAATTTCTGGATATACCTTAAGTAATTTGTGTACTGTGCTCTTAAAATTTGTGTATAGTTAAAATGTACTCATTTAATAAAAATGAGAATAAAAGTCAAAACTTTTTGTACAGTATATTTATCATAGTATTATACAGTACATACAATACATTTTGTACATTATTATATATTTTTGTTTTAATTATAATTTTTAATATTTTGATTTTTAATTCTTGTTCCTTAATATCTTTTATGATTAATCTCTTCTTTGTCATCTTATTGATCATTCTCTTCATTTAAAATTTTTAGTTTTAGTTAATATTTTTTCTTTGTTTCCATACTTCATTGATTTATATTTGGATACTTCCTCAATAAGTAGAAGTTTCCCTTTTTGTGACATTTAAAGAACTATTTCTTTTTGATACAGACATAATTATTCACAATTAACAATTATACACACAAAATTAACCTACAACAAAAAATATAAGGTTATTTCGACAAAAATAAAGTAAAATTGTTAGAAACTCAATTACCAACCTACTAATTTAAACACCCAAGTTTACTTTCAATAATAAAAAGAGCTGTCGGTAATATGAAATTGTGTGTAACACTAAAGTGTACTTTAGTTAAAAGTTAATATTAGTTTAGATTTAGTTTAGCTTGTCATTATGAAATCGGGCTTTAGTTTTTATTTTATACACTTCTTTTTAAAATAATTTCATATAAATATAATGTCGGATTTTTGCAATTATCAGTTTAAAAATTGTAATAAACTGTAACAAAGAGAAGTATTAGTAAAACATTTTAAGTTAAACTTTCATTTCTATACTTTGGAGGAGATGTCTAAATCAGCACATAATAAATATGACTTCTTACGAAATAGTAGTCACAGTAAACAACGGACTACCTAAGTTCTGACGTCACAATGAGTAGGCATTAAACTTTTCCAAACAAATCTGTTTTACGTATATTTCTCCCATAAGAAGTTGGAAATGTTGATTTTTTTAATATTTAAAAGAATAAGTAAGAAATTTTGGTTCTGAATATCCATTCTAAGCGATTGGTTTTCTTTGTTGTTCGTGAATTGCTGAGGGAAGAATATCAAAGTATTAAGATATTTACTGCCAAAGTTTATACTTTAAGGTTATATTATGTTTGATCAAAACTTTAATTTCAAGGTATTTTGTTGTTTTTATCAGTGCTATTTCAAAATTAATCACTAAATCATTAAATTTATTTACGAAGTTGAAAAATATTTCAATTATTGTTTTATTTCTTTTTAGGTGCTAGTAATTTTATCCCATAAAAAGACTAAAGATATTCGTTGTGAAGTTAATAAAGACTGTACATTAAGATGTGAATAAGGACTGTTATTTGTTATTTGTCTGTTATAATGGTTATGTGCTTTGCTCCAGCTGTAAACATTACAGTGAACAAAAAACATGCAAGTTTTTTGTATTCCCTTTTAATATTTCAGAGAGGCAGACGTGGATAAATCTCATGAGGTAAAAGTAGTTATTAGTTTGTTTTAATATTGCTTATATTTTAGATATTCTGTGCTTGTCTTTTCAGATTTATACTATGTATCTGTCATGATTTTGAAAGATAATTTAAAATGTAGTGCTATTTGTATGTTAGGCTAAACTTAATAACTTTATTTTGGTCTGTTTCCAGGAGGCAAAATAGAGAACCATCTAAGTACTCGTTAGTTTGTAGTTGTCAGCTTGTAGTCCAAGATAGGAAAAATAGACCAACAATTTTTAAGCATAACATAAATAGAAAGTTTCTGTTCTCCACTCCAGAAAAACGGTAAGCTTAAAATTAGATTTAAATATATATCTCAATATAATGGGACTACTTTTTTTAGCAACAGACAGGCTCAGCAAATAAATTCCTTCTTAGATGAAGGAGCAACTTCATCTTCAGTTGATATTGTAGATAAAGCAGCTAGACCATCAACAAATAGTCCTGACCAGGTCCATCCATATCAATGCACACATAAAAAGTGACTTGATCTCTACCAGAAACAAGTACTGCATCTGTAGGGGCAGAAAATTACTTAGTAAATCAACTAACTGAAAAATTAAAATCTTTTAGGTCGGTTTAGTTTTAAACAAATTAAAAATAATGATGCTCATATTTTAATGTACACAGAAATACCAACCAGTGCTCTGTACTTAACATTATTTGAACCTATAAATGGTTTTGAGTTAACTTATTACGCAAACTGGTAAGTAAAAATTTTAAACAAAATTGACCAATTGCTAGTGACACTAATGAAATTAAGGATAAATTTACCACATGAAGATTTGGCAATAAGGTTTAATTGCAGTACAGCTACTGTCACCAATATTGTGATGACATGGATTTTTTTTATAAATAAGTTTAAGTTTTTTTTCTGTTATACAAATATCAATAATGGTAAAACCTGTACACCATATACAAGTTGTTAGCACAGTTGAACCTCATCTTCATAATAAAAAATTCTTAATGTGTTAAAGTAATTATATTAGTGTTTGTATTATATACTTTTTCTAATTCGACCCACATGGCCTTCGCTAAGGGTCTGTAAGTGTATATTTAGCATTTGAAAGTGACATTTGTACTTTCATGAAATAAATAAATAAAAAATATGTTGCATGCAATTTTATTTAAACAATTGATGGAAAAGATACACATAAAAAAAATCAAACATGACTTTCAACTGCATTTTCATCATTTAAAAATTTTATTGGTGATATTTCAATTATGTGCTGCTTTAACGAATTTTCAATACCCTTTTATTAAAGAAGTTGAGGCGTATTACTCATAAAGTACTTTATTGGTGTTAATAAGAGGGTGTAACATTTATTCTTGTAAAAACAAAATAATGAATGTAGATGGTGAAAGATAAATTTGGATCTGTGACATCAATCAAATTTTGTACTTGAGCCAGTTGAAGTGTAAACTTTTAAAGAAATATTTATTTGTTGATTTATTAACTCCAAGCAGCATGTGTTTATAATCGCACAGAATAAATGTTCAGAAATACACGTAGAACAGATTTGTTTGGAAAAGTCTTCTAAGCCCCGCCCATTGTGACGTCAGACTTAGGTAATCTATTGGAAGAGTCCGTTTACGTGACGAGAGGTGACCGTTATATAACATGTAAGCTTATATAATTTTATTAAAATCAATAAAAATAATAGATAAATAATAAAATTACTTTATTAAATTTTAAACATAATATTATTTAAATTTTTAACATAGAGAAAACACAATATAAAGCTCTGCACTAGTTTACGGTACTGTCTAATGTACCACCTTTTTTGAAATTACCGCTCTACACAAATAAGTTAATCTGCATTAATACCTGTTCCGTCTCATTATAATTCACTTCATGTTATTGTCGATTTTATTTTATTATTTTAGATTTATATCGGTAATTCTTAAAGTTTGGGTAAATTTGCTTCCAGAAATCTATTAAAAGATTAAAATGTTTGTCAGTTTTACATATTTCTGGTGAAAGTTTGTAGATTAAACCCTCCCTTTAGAAAGTAGGTACCCGGCAAATCCGTCGGCTATTGTTGTCGCAGTCGCTGCGTCTGTAGATGGTTCTGATAAGGACAATCTGAATAAATTTGTAGTATACGTTATTTCCAAAAGTTAAAATCTTATAGTTTTTAGAAACGACCCCCCTTCCCTAGGGGCTCCTGTTATACGTTTTGTTATGTATTTTTAGGAGTAGCATTCGACACTCAGTTCTGAAAACATGTATAGTTAAGCAATAAATAGTTCTATGAAAATTGTCGTCGTATATTATTTTAATTTAATAAAATAATCTTTTATAGCAAATATAACTCACAATAAACTAATCGTGGGTTGTGACAATACCAATTAAGTAGATTTTTTAACCAAGAATTCTGCCTTCGTCCACAAGATCTTCTTCCTTGAAATTTTTCCTGTATTATGGCTTATCCTCGAAAATCCTAACGGTAAAATTCAGTGGGATATCTATTTCAAAAATATCTTTCTTTACAAAAACACGAAGAATATTCTACACGTCATCTTGTACTAAAGTTGGGCTTTTTAACTTACTTACAACCGGACACCCACCCCCTGTAATGAGAAGTCTTGGGTCTATACAATAAAGCGAGCGGGAGGTCTTCTATTCAGTGCGGTTATGGGGTAATTAGAATAACACGAGTATACCAGAGTAATATTATTTATTAAATAATTAATTCACAACTTAGCAAAGGTACATACAGGTATGTATAACAAGATATTTTGAGGTCACAGTATTGCCGAATTCGTTTTTTTATGTCTTATATTTTCTTTTGTTTTTTTTTTGTTACTTTTTTACTGACAAATTGGCTTTTAACGTAGAATTAGTTTGATGATAAATATTCTGAAATGGAAAATTTTGAGATGTGGCGAATAAAAACATTCATGAAAGGATTTACGTCTATTAATAGTGCGATTTATAAAATTATTACTTGAAGCCCAAATCGCGGGAGGAATATGTGCATCAGTTTTCAAATATTTATTATTTACTACATAATTTCTAAATTGAACCACTTTCACTTCTTTAGGTAATAATGTATCTGTTTTGACAACTAAATAGGTAATTAGACAAAATAATGAGTATTATTTTGAAATTATTAATTTCAAAACAGGAGTTTAAAGAATTAGAAGGAGGTAGTCCGGGCCCAGTTGAACGGTCAAGCTTATTCCAGTGGAAGCAATAAGGAGGATTATTTTTCATTTTGGCTCAGCTGACATGCTCTCTCTAGCACATGAAACTGTGGTAAAAAGCATGCTTTTATTTACACGGTTGTTAAACGAGACGATTAACAGAGACATCGAAGAAAGATATGAAGCCGAACTGGATGCAATAAAGTATGAGAATAGTAGGTACAGTCATGGATGGCATACAACGAAAGCAGCTCAAATGGTACGGACATGTCCAATGAATGAAAGACAGTACCTGTATGAACACCTACAATAATTCAGAAGAGAGGACTACCTTAGAAAACACGGATGGAAGGAATAAGAAACTCAATGAGCTCTAAAGAACTTAAAGAACAATGGAACAACCGAAAAAATAGACCATATTCGTGACACTCAATAATCCAGGTCGCTGACAACTTTTTTAGTTATTGTAGACCTTATAGGAAGAAAACCTACTTGTTTCCTGCCTTGAATTTGGAGCCGTTTTTTACATATTAACAATTTAATGCAAAAAACGCGAGTTTTTCTATGATTATTAATGATACTAGTATTAAAAAAATAGATTTTTGGAAGAAAATTATTTTTTCACGAATTGTTTAAACAAACTAGACCATTTATTAATTAATTAATATATAAACAAATTACATATTTGTAATGTACGTAGAAATTACATACAAATTAAAAAAAGAGTGATCAAAATCCATTGAGTAGATCCGGAGATATAGAAAATTTTATTAGTTTAAAATTGTTTGTTCGGTATTTAAACGCCATGGATTTGTGGGTTCTTCCTAGTCACTATTTGAACTACATTTTCGAAAATTCGTAGAGGGTCCTGTAAAGGTACAATGTTTGTGCAATTTTTTTAAGAAAAAATACAAATCCCATTCTTTAACATGGCGTCAATGAGGTTGCTAAATTATTATAATCAAATTAGCTGTGAATTAACAAAAAAACATGGCTAACTTTGGCCCAAATTAACCTAGGCCAAACTTTTTTATTTAAAAGTTGGGGTGAAAATACTACGTTTTCGAATGTAAAAAATATTTTTTCTAGGGACAATGTTTTTAAAGTTATTCTAAATGTTTATAAATTATAGAATTTAAAAAATTTGACATCAGGATTTTTGACTGTAATAAATTATTCTTTTATTTTTTTTTAATGCATATTGATAGTATAAGTCTTTTGCTTTCATTTGTCACTTACAGAATTACCCTATCTTTATTATTTTCTATCTTATGTTATTATAAAAAAAAGGTCTCTGAGATAAACAAATACAATAACTTTTAAACTAATTAATATATTGGTCCCAAATTTTGAGGGGTTGTTAAGTACCCCAATACCCAACTTTGGGTGGAACTATAAAGTTTAATGTTTAAGTTTACTAAAAGTTTTTATCAAATATCAATTGTCACTTATTTTGCAGTTTGCGAAGCAACAAATTGACTTTTCAACTTTCAAAAATCGGCATTTTGAAGCTTTATCAATATTCTAAAAAATAAAATTTTGTAATTCTATGTCAAGTATTTAGCTTTCTAATGGAGTGCAAAAAATAGAAAAAATCCCATTTTTTGCATTAAATTGTTAATCATTAAAAAACGGCTCCGAACTTTAGGCAGGAAACAGATAGGTTTTCTTTTTATAGGTCTACAATAACTAAAAAAGTTGTCAGCTACCTGGATTATTGAGTGTCACGAGAAAATCCTTATTACCGTGGACTAATAGACTAGACAAGCAAGTGACGAAACAAACTTCATATATTATGTAAACTTTACTAACAAAAACGTTTAAAATAAATATTCCAATAACTATAAATAATCAAATTCCATATTCAAATACTTCAAAATATTTGGGTATTACTCTTTAATAAGCCCTAATAATGTTATTCAACATTATTTATGAGAGGGTGTATATTTCTTACCTACCTGTCGGCGAGAATCCAAAAGCTATCGACAAAGACAGCCTGTACTGACCGAGAGAGAGTAACATTTAGCAGAACTTTGAGATTTTTTAAAAAGTTTATACCAAATAGCTGCTTTGTGTTACACTTTATGTTAAAAATAAAAACAGATTCGGAAAGTGGGTCAAATTCTGTAGTGCCCTATTTAAAAAAAAAATTTACGTTTATTTTAACCAAAAATATTTGAAAAAAAAATATTGTTTAAACAATTTATTAATTTACAACCAAATAGTGCACTAGAACTTTTTAAGACCTTTCGTATAAAAAAAGAATCATCTCAATATCTGCCATAGTTTTTGCGTTATTTGATATAAACTTTTACATTGGAATTTAGCTATGCCCAGAATCGCGAGGGACGGCCTTATGACTTAAAATTTTATATGTTATCGCGTGGCCTAAGTATTCCAGTTTTTTTCTTTGTATAGTGGTGATTAGTTCTGTTTCTTTACCAACCCTATTCAGTACTTCTTTATTTGTAATTATCTCAGTTCATGATACTTTTAATACTCTGCAGTTCGAAAGCCTCGATTCTTTTTCAATGTCATTTTTTTAATGTTTAAGTATCAGCTTCATACAATAATACATAACATCGAACGGTACGTAGTCTGATTTTCAAAATTAGGATTTCTGCCCATTAAGAGTGGCTTCATTCGTATAAATTCTGATCCGCCAACCTTTATTCGTGTGTTCATTTCTACAGTGTGATCATTGGTTTCATTGAAAAAAGTTCTTAATTGCTGATATTGTTCTACTTGTTCTATCATGTTACCATTTATATCAAAGTGTCATCTGCAAGTTGTTAATTAATTTTCAGTTAACGGTAGCTCCCGTTTCGCTAATTATTGAGCGTGTTTCTAAAAATTTCTTCAGAATATAACTTAAAAAAAATTGCGATAAAACGCTTCCTTGTATAATTCTTTTACAAATCTTCATTTGTTCTGAATGTTAATGCTCATTAATTTCAACTATGGCACTTTAATTTTAATATAATTTTTTTATTATCTTTATGGCTTTACAATCAATGTGCTTATTCATAAGTATTGGTATTAGTTTTTCATGTTGCTGCATCTAAAGCTTTTTAATAGTCAACAATACAAAAGTGTAGGTAAACGTTTGTATTACGATAACCATGAATCAGTATGTTGATGGCAAATAATCCTTCTCGAGTACCCATTTCATTTCGAAATCCAAATTATGTTTTACTAATCTCCTCTTACAACTTTTCATAAATTCAAGTATTTTAAGATAGGATAGATAGAATAGGATGAGTATAAAATGCAAAACGGGATGCTGAATAATCTTCGTCGATATCTTAGACGTTTTACGTGTTCTTCACGTGCTGTGTTAGAATTATCTGACGTTGGCCATCACCATTGCAAAGGCTTCTCGATCTTCTATCATATGGTATAGTAGTTCTAAGTTTAATATCTGAGTCCATTTACGAACATTTTTTAGACAAGAAGACTTCTTTCTTTCTTATTGCAGTACCAGCTCCTCCCATCTATATTCTGCTAACGAGACATGCGCATATCTTTCAATGCAAAATTTAGTTTTCACGTCCTTGACCAGTAACTCCTAGAGTTTCGTTCAAATTTAGTTTATAGTAAACCAGTGACGAAGTACAGCTTGTTAGGGCTCGTTCTGACTCCACTTGCGTGTTACATTTTTTGTGTCATATGTATTTTTATATTATTAAAATTTTAAAGACTTTGGTAAATTTGAAATGTTTATGTTGTTAGATAGAGTAAGTATATACATTTGTCGTTTTATTTTAGCATGAAAATGGTTTTTAAATGGTCTTTAAGTGGGCAAGAGCGTAAAATACTTGGGAATCATACAAAACAACAAAATGGCATTCAGACACCACATACAAGAAGTATGTCGGAAGACGCAAGTAATGCCTTAATAAGATACCCTAATAAAATAATGCCGAATATAGGAGGCCCCGGGTGACACAAAAGATCAGTTATCTTACAATCAATCATGTCCATCTTACTACATGGGGACCCAATGTGGCATCAGATCCGCAACAAAGCGAAATATAAAGACATGCTTTTTAGGACGCAAAGGAAACCATTAATCAGGGTATGCAGCACGTACAGGACCGTATTAACCATTGCCTTACAAGTCGTGGTCGGTGATGTACCGTGTATATCCTGGCTAATGATAGAATTCGTATGCACCAAAGGGGCAACGGAGCTTTAAGTTCAGAAACCTAAGAAAGAAAAAGGAGTTTGGAGATCTGGTAGGAGAATGGTCGAGAGAAACAGACAAGGCTGCCTGAACAAGGGCTCTTATTCCAGATGTAGTAAGGTGGTATAAGTGTAAACACAGACGTGTCAACTACTACTTCACCCAATTTATGACGGGGCATGGATCTTTCTGGTCTTATACATATAGAATAAAGAAGACAGATGACGATCTGTGTCCCGAGTATGGAGTGATGGATGACGCGCATCATGTAGTATTCGTATGCCCTATGTGTGGCGAACCTTATTGCAGCTGGGCCTGCGGTCACCTCTAGGCGAGCCACATGAACTAATGAATAAAGCAATTGAAAACAAAAAAATCTTTGACTTGATCATTGGTTTTGTAACAGAAACCATAAAACACAAGGAAGAAAAAGAGAGGAGACTGCAACAAAGGTGAATTGTTTATTTTAGTGTGTCGTATCTGTCGGCGTCAGTGGAAGAACCACTATTCAGCTTCCACTACTCACGGCGAAATCTTAAACAAATTCTCAAAGAACTTGACTACATTACAGAAATCAATTTACATACGTGTTGTTTTGTTTTGTCTCTACTTGTATTTAGTGTATGGTATGTGTCTCCTTTTGGAGCAAGCTATTACTAAGTAATGGGCTGCTGTAGATGGAGAAATGAACTGACCATCCCCGGGGGTAAAATATGAGTGTCTGGAGTTGCTTGTACCTGTTGTCTGATCTTTCTCGTTAAGTTCAAGATGGTTGAAATAACGGCGTGGTCGCTCCTTTCTGTTTATCGCTCTGCACAAGGATGGTTAATTTACAAACCAAGTCCGGTGCAAACGTGAGTGGGGTGGCTCAACTAGGATGATATGGCAATCACGGAACGCAGACGGAAAGCGACAGATGGGTGTTATGAGTAAGACTGACGGGTCAGATGGTAATGCTTGCTAAGAGCGGCCTCAGGCCCGTCGATTGGAGAAAGAGGGGGTGAGTTTGGTTGGAAGGCGATCATCTACGGTAAAGCGTAGTCGTCCTTCGCAGAAGTCTTTTAAAGATTCTCGCCTACCAAAAAAAAAGTGAACAAGAGCTACAAGAGGGGCCAATGGACAATTTAAAAAGAAAAAGATGAGGATGTTATCTCATACGAGACTAAGAAACAGATCCAAGGTAAGATTATCTTAAAAAACGAAAAGTGGAAAATGGTAAAAGGCAAATCTAACTATAAGTGGACTGTGCCAAAAACCAGAAAGTAAAGGAAGATGTTCATAAAAAATATAATATTATTTATGCCAGGTCCAAAAACAGAGGCCCGTAACGTAAAATCACCATAAGAAGCATGGAATTTACTGTTTAATCAAAATACTAGATAATATTTTTCCTTATACTAATGAGATCATTTAGTGAAAAAATATACTTTTGGTAAACAAGCAGTTATACCACCGTAGAACCGACATAACGAAAATCCGTGCTTTTATTGGATTACTCTTTTTTTTTGTGGAGTAGCTAATGTTAACGTTGAGAAACTATGGTCGAAACAATATGGAATATCGTTATATAAAGCAACAATGAAAATTAAACGGTTTAAACACTTATCTCCTTGCTTACGTTTTGATGACAAGCAAGCTCGAGTAGAGAGACAAACGAGTAGCAAATTAGCTCCTATAAGAGATATATGGGACACAACACTATGTAATTGTAAAAATTTTTATACATCACACTCTTATTATACCATTGATGAATAGCTCATTGGATATAGGGGTAGATTTTCATTCTGTATTTACCTGGCTTCTACACCAGATTAATATGGCATTAAAATTGTTATTATGAATGGCGCCAAAACATGGTATATGATTAACGCTATTCTTCACATTGGCAAAGTTAATACTGATAACAACGACTCAGCTCCATTATATTATGTAAGAGAACTTTCTAATCCGATTCATGGAACTAATAGGAATATAGCTATTGAAAATAATTGGTTTTCTTCTGTTGAGCTTTTTAACAAAATCGGTATAAAATTACAATGATCTGGACTTTGAGAACAAACAAAGAAGAAATACCTCTTTTGTGTTTAAATGAAAAAGGGAAGGGGACATCTCAATTTGCATTTGATGACAATAAAACCCTGGTGTCATTTGCTCAAAAAAAAAACAAAGTGGTTGTTTTGTTGTTAACGATGCACTATTCAGATTCAATTGATACTTAAAGTAATGAACAAATTGTAATATATTTTAACGGTACTAAAGATGGTACTGATACTTTTTATTACCCTTGTCAAGCTTATACAATAGCAAGAAGTACTCGACGATGGACAATGCGATTTTTTTATGGAATATTTGATCACGCCGCCATAAATGCTGCGGTATTAAATAATTTAGCGAATGAAAATAATAAAATACACAAACGGATATTTCTTAAGTAGCTCGCTTTTCAATTGACACAACCTCTTTACTTAGAGTTTGGTTATAAATTTTGACTTTATAGGACTCTGAAAGCCTACATAATAGATATTTTGGAGATTCCCGAAACAACACCTGAACCAAGAAGTTAATCAAAACACGTTAGTTGTCACTTTTGCTCCCCAGATAGAGATAGAAAAACTAAAGTGTTGTGTAATATGTGCCAACTTACCCTGTGTGATGACCACCGTGCAACAAAATATTTTAAATGTGCACAATAAAATGTTTGTCTGACACGTTATTGTTCATTTCTTTATCTTTACCCAGAATATTATTTAGTTTATATTTCTTTATATTTTCACATAATAACGTTTAGTTTAAAGCGTGTTAAGTAATGAGAATCATTCTTTTATTAACGTTATTTTATTTGCTTTGTTAAATAAACAAATTTTTTTTTTGGAAATATCTGTTTAATTAAAATGGTTTATTATACTTCAATAATTTAATTCAGTTGAATGTACCATTTTTGAATAAAATGTACATAATTAATAATAATAAAATTTGGGATCAATCAGACACAACGGTGATGTATGTGTACGGTGCCTATATATAAGGTTATATTATTAACGTACTTAAATTATTCTTAGCATTCATAGAAAAAATCAAAAATATTAAACTTGTCGAGAAGTAAATGTAAGTTCTATGATAAACTGCATTGTGCTATAAACCTTTTTAATTTAATTGATATCGTCTTAAAACATAAATTTCCAAGATGCCATTAATTACTTTCAATAAGCTCTTTATTAATAAAGACATAAAACGCCGAAGTAAATTGTCAAAAAAAGGCAACTGAGTTATCGATCATAAAAAGACCCTAAAATGAATGAAAACCTGTAATTAATGTAATTAATTTCGAAAAGTGATAATAAACTTGAATAAATTCCGATCAGCGTTTGGATAAAACATGAGCTACAGCATATTGATTTGAATACAAAAAAAAATAATTGAAATGATTGAAATTGAAAAAACATTGAAATGTATAAGTGGCAGTTTTATAACATTTATACATTTGAAAGACTGTAAGAAGAAAAGTATTGTTAAAGTGTGTAAATATTGAATTCCTAGCTTAGCGCTTTCGGCTAACAAAGCCATCTTCAGAACTATGGTCACGTATTTTAAGTATCACTACTAGGAGAGATCTCATTTGATAAAAAAATTACATAAAATCCTTTTTTAAGCTGGTTCTATTACAAATTTTTCATTAAAAAAACATAAAAAAGACTATACTGAACTTCATGAAGACATATTAACCCGGGATCGGTCCCGTGGTGGGACAACATCTCACTTTTTAATAATTATTGCTATAATTTTAATAATAATTTTTTTAACGTCTTGGGCCTTAAGCAATGCTTCAGGTACGTCTCTGGGATTAGGCTTGTAATATTTTGAGTGGTAGGAAGACGACCGTTATTAGTTAGTGCCTATCGATATCTAGGGGGTGACGGACGGTGAGAAAAAAATCTCTTCACGAGACTCTTTGCGTACGTAAATTTGTTAAGTAAACGATTTGTCAATAAAAGCTGATTGAAGAGAAAAATAGGCAAGATTTTAAGTAACATTTCTAAGAATACTTAATATTAACAATTATTATTATATTTAACATACTTTTTATTTATTTATTTGTTGTTTTATGGATATGTTATTTATTTTCAATATAATCTATGCTTACAGAATAAATAATTTTTTTCTAGATTGGATATTTTCCAAAACCAGGAATCAACTTTTAAAGTTGTACGAAGAAGTAGAAACAGAATCGATATCAGAATATTCTGACTCAGAAAATGACGCTTCTTCTGCACATAGCATTCATGAGACGGACACGGAGAAGTCAGAAAACGATGAGAATTTGGAATTATGTAACGCAATTGACGAACCTATAGCTATAACTATAGTTCCCTCAAAATTTCCTCAATTTATTGGCAAAGATGGAACAGTTTGGTTAAATCATAAAATGACAAAACCTGTATCAAAAATAAAAATATAAAATATTGTTATTCAACTTTCAGGTGTAAAAACCATAGCATCAAAGTGTTGTTCTGGACTGTTGGAAACTTTTTTCCTGATAGTACTCTAGAAAATATCGTACAACATACAAAAAAACAACTTGCGGTCATGCGAAAATCATAAAAAAGATTGGCCAGCCACAGATTTCCATGACATATGTGCATTTATTGGGCTTCTATATTTACCTGGAATAAAAACAGGGCAACATTTGAGCACTCATGAATTGTGGGCAAACGATCGAAAAGCACCTGAATATATTGCTGCCACTATGACAAAAGTGCTTCCATATCCTTGTGCGAGGTATTAGTTTTAATGATTGTCAAACCAGACCAGAAAGGAGAGCTGTTGATAACTTAGCTCCTATTAGAGGGCTATGTAAAAACTTTGAAAATAAATGTTCTCAATATTATACTCCAGGGTCATATATTACAATCGAAGAGATGTTGGAAGGTTTTCGTGGTAAGTGCCATTTTCGTCTATATATAGCAAATAAACCTCAGAAGTATGGCAATAAAATCTATGCGCTGGTTGATGCACGAACATATTATGTCCACAGTATGGAGATCTACGCTTGGAAACTAGACCAGAAGGGAGAGCTGTTGATAATTTAGCTCCTGTTAGAGAGCTATTTAAAAACTTTGAAAATAAATGTTCTCAATTAAGCTGTAAGTGCCGTTTTTGTCAATTTATAGCAAATCAACCTTAGAAGTATGGCATTAAAATCTATGCGCTGGTTGATGCACGAACATTTTATATCCACAGTATAGAGATCTACGCTGGGAAACAACCAAAAGACCTTTACGTACTGCAAAATGATGCATCGAGCGTTGTAAAAAGATTAATAAAATCCATTAATAATGCACAATTATTTTACATCTATTCCTTTAGTAAATGATCTGTTTGTGAACCACAGACTTACTGTTGTAGGCACAATAAGAAAAAATAAAAGGGGTTTACCTTTAGACTTTCCTACTGTAATAGGTCGACCAGTTCATATTAGCATGTTTGCATATGGCCAGAATGAAAATCTCTGTACTATGGTCTCATACACCAAAAAAAAACCGTTCTGTTATCAACGATGCACGATGACAATTCAATTCATGGCCACTTACTCTATTTTGTACTCTTCTCAACATAGCTACTGTAAATGGCCAAATAATTTATAGGAGTAATACTAACACCTTACTAGAAAGAAAAACTTTTATTTCAAATTTAGCAAAACAGTTGATAAAACCACATTAAGAAAAATGGTCTTCAATTTTAACTTTTTCCATTAGCTTAAAGCAAAAAATTCGGAATATTCTACAGATTAGGATCAATCCAGTTTCACAACGGACAACTTTAAAGAACAAAATAAAGTGCTCATGTTGTCCTGCCAAGAAAAATAGATACACACAACACTCTTGTAGTTATTCAAATCATGAATGTGTTGCTTGTGTGAGTCCATTTCAAAAGGTAAAAGAAATAATAAATTAGACTTACTCACAATCAATTTAATCTAACTAATCAGATGACCAGTTTCGCTTTCTACAATATGCAAAGCATCTTCAGGTCACGATACAAAGTTAAATAAATGCTGAAAATAATAGACCCATATTAGGGTGTTGTCTAATAAAGATAAAACAAAGATAGGTGATATAAATTATATAAATTACAGTAATTATGCCAATATTACATGCCTGTGGTTTTTCAAAATGAATAAAATGTTTAAGCAGACAAGGTAAGACCCACAAATTGGTAAAATAGTCTATTAAACTGTAATGAATTAATAAATAAACAAATAAATAAAACATTACTTCCATGCCGGTACTCTATTAATTGATGGTTGAAAGAACATGGTTCAAACTATCTTGTATTGTTGATTGGAGAACTCAAGTCAACTATTGTAATTGTTTAACAGTAAACGGGGAAGTTCTTGAGGAGACAGATTTTATCCAATGAAGTAGAGATAGGTAAATGTAATTGTTTGTTTAATGAAAGTAATGTTCTATACCATTAAGTTCTTTAAAGTTATTTATATTTATTCTGGAGATAATATCTGGAGTAGATATACTAAGAGGGCATGACTACAGAGATAGGGAAATCAATGTGTTAGAGAGAGAAGGATCTTTTAGTGAGTAAGAGTGAGAAAGATATATGACGTCGAAGGAATCTTCTCTACCGTAATTCAACTATTGTCCGCTAGGTGGCGCCGCCATTTTCAATCCAATTTTAAATTAAAATATTAAATAAATTAAAAATTTTAAACAAAAGAAATCTACATTACTGACTGTCATAGTTCAGCTATCCGCTAGTTGGCGCCGCCAATTTTAAACATTCGCCTTTTTTAGTCCAATGTAAGCTAGTTGGCGCTATTCTTTAAATTAAAATATTAAATAAATTAAAAATTTTAATCCAATTTTTCTTGTTAGTTCTGTGCGGAACGCTCTTCTTCTTTTTGTCAACTGTCAATTCTTCTTTCCGCAACTAGATATACTAAGAGGGCATGACTACAGAGATAGGGAAATCAATGTGTTAGAGAGAGAAGGATCTTTTAGTGAGTAAGAGTGAGAAAGATATATGACGTCGAAGGAATCTTCTGTACCGTAATTCAACTATTGTCCGCTAGGTGGCGCCGCCATTTTCAATCCAATTTTAAATTAAAATATTAAATAAATTAAAAATTTTAAACAAAAGAAATCTACATTACTGACTGTCATAGTTCAGCTATCCGCTAGTTGGCGCCGCCAATTTTAAACATTCGCCTTTTTTAGTCCAACGTAAGCTAGTTGGCGCTATTTTTTAAATTAAAATATTAAATAAATTAAAAATTTTAATCCAATTTTTCTTGTTAGTTCTGTGCGGAACGCTCTTCTTCTTTTTGTCAACTGTCAATTCTTCTTTCCGCAACTGCCAATTATTTTTTCCGTAGTCATGAACAATAAAGGTTGTAGGTCTGTAGTTCCTAAACGGCTTAACGTATAGAGATATGCTACGTATCATGCCGTAAAGGCGAATAATAGGATTTAACGAATAGACATGATTTTTTTACGTAACACATGCCATTAAGTTTTAGTACCATCATGTCTTTGAGTGAGTACAGACATAAAGTTACACAGTTTCAAGAGAAACTCATTGAGTTACAGAAAGATATTAAAGTATATCAGGATTTAAGAAAAATTATCAGACAGTTAGAGAACCTACATCTGAGTGATAGGGTGATAAATTTTAATCCAGAAATAATACAAGAGCAGCAAACCATCTGGATTTACGCAGACGACTACCACAAGCAACATATTCACTAGAACATGAAAAGTAAAATTAATAATATATTCACATTGACGTGTTTAATTTTAATGCCTGTATTTGTCTTAATTTTAAAAATTCTTAAAAAAATGTAAATAGGAAACTTAAATCTATATGTAATATAAAAGTTGATGAAAATAAGGAGTTTTAATTAAAAGTCAATAGTTTTCTATTTCTATTTCATTATATTTATGAAATGTGTGTTATTTATTGAGATTTTTATTTTTGTTTTGGAAGGTGACAGTTGTGAGACAATGAATAAGAATAGATGTACAAATTGTGTGGGTGTGCAATTATATCAGCTTGTAATTATCAAATTTCTTTGATAAAGTTATGTTGCAATATGTGGCAAATTGTTGTAAAGTCCAATATATAAAGTTAAAAATTAAAATTGAGACACTTTAAGACACACAAAAAACACACAGAAAACACTTCAAAAAACGGGGGGACGAAACAGACATTAAATTTAAAAGGGGAGGATTTTAAAAGAACTACATCTCTTACTTGGAGACAATGAGTTTTTTATGTTATATATCAGATTTTAGAGGTAAACTTGACAAATGTAGGTTAAAGTGTGACAGTTCTTCTTCTATTTTAAATGCTGTAAGTTAAGCTGTAAGTTAAGTTATCTAGTTTTACGAAATAAGCTGATATTAATAAATGTCTAAAAATTTTTAATTTTAAATTTAGATATCAAAGTTATTTGACGTGTTAATATTGGCATACTTTAACAAACTTTAAATAATTAGATTTCAATGTATAGAAAGCCAACCCATACTGGTACAGTTATATCACCTGACACACACCATCCTATTCAACATAAAATGGCAGCATTCTACAGTTACATTAATCGTTTAATATCGTTACCATTAACTTTAACATCATTCAATAAAGAATTAAAAATAATTCAACAAATAGCTATAAATAACGGTTATTCAATTAATCTAGTGAATAAAATTTTACACAAAAAGACAAATAGAATGTTAGAACACCAAGTATATACACAACATTCTAATGAAATAGTGGAACAAAAACCTTACCGATCTTTAACATACATAGGTGAACTTTCTTATAAGATTGCAAAAGTCTTTGATGACTACATAAACACCTCTTTTAAAACTGCCTCTAATTTAGTGTTGACTGTCTTGAATAACAAGGATAAACGTAACTCACTTGAGTATAGCGGAGTATATAAGTGGAGCTGCCATACCTGCAATGCATGCTATATCGGTAGAACCTTCAGATCCTTCAATATTAGACTAAGAGAACATCTTAGATATATAGAACGTCCAACATCGGGTCAATCACACTTCTCCCAACATATCCGACGAAAAAACCACAGCTTTGATCCACAAACAGATTTCACAATCCTTCATACTTGTAATAAAGGCTCCTTACTAAATAACTTGGAACATTTAGAAATATTAAAATCCCTAAAAAATCACACATCAGATACATTAAATGCACAGTTAGAACTAGAATACACACCCGTATACTCAGTATTGATATAAAATTTAATATAAATAATATTACCTGATCTCACTCCATTCCTGGTTTCCACACCAAAACCCACATACTTATAGAATTGATTCCCCAAAATCAACTTTCATATGAGGTTTCCATATAGTATTCATTATCTTCATGCATTTTTGGAATTAACTTCAATATCATGGTCAAACAATACTTTATTCCAGAATCCCATATACATTCAAATACATTTGATATACTTCTTAGATTATTTAAATTTTCTACATAAAGTTTAAAATATGGTCCCCCATAGATTTAGGTTTTTTGTTCACAGAATTTCATTAACATATTACTAGAAACTACATTTTCCTAAAACTATATTAAATATCAGTATTGAACTGGTATGGTACCTCAACTTATTTAACCCAAAATTATTATTACATCCCATCTGGTTTCGAAATACACTCATTTTACAAAATATTTGATTTCAAATTCAACAAGTGGTTTGATTGTTCCCAACACAACATTGTAAAGTCGTTCACACTAGCAGTAATAATTAAATGAATTTTGTTATTCCTAATAATATGCAAATCAACATTTTCAAATAGAAATATTATATTTTAACTATAAACTGCTATAAATTTGAAATTGTTAAAGTGTTACAGAAATTATTATACAAACTCATCATTGTTCATGTCGGTGTGATGATATTTCTGCTCATGGTACAGAAAAATTGAAATAAGAATAATTTTGCTTTACACCGGTTTAAATAGAGAACCTTTTACCTGTTGGTATAACCAATTTCCGGTCCCAACTGTCAGGTATTAAAATTACCAACTAACTATTGAATGCTTAATAATTCAGTCAATTTTCTTTAATTTATCAATAATTTTATCATCAATAGTTTATTTGCTTATTATTTAAGTTCCATATTAATATATTAGAACTGGAATAAATATTTGAAAATATTTATACACACCATGACAGATAACTCACACCAACAATTATTTCAAAGAAAGTTTGTAATTTTGTTATACATTTTGATTACAAATGTACATATTTAATTTAATTACCAAATAATCAGTTAAGTTTGTTCTGTAACTTTGACTAAGCTGAGTTAGTTATCATAGAAGATGTATTACAATTATTTATATTGTTACATTGAAATCTAATTATTTAAAGTTTGTTAAAGTATGCCAATATTAACACATCAAATAACTTTGATATCTAAATTTAAAATTAAAAATTTTTAGACATTTATTAATATCAGCTTATTTCATAAAACTAGATAACTTAACTTACAGCTTAACATACAGCATTTAAAATAGAAGAAGAACTGTCACACTTTAACCTACATTTGTCAAGTTTACCTCTAAAATCTGATATATAACATAAAAAACTCATTGTCTCCAAGTAAGAGATGTAGTTCTTTTAAAATCCTCCCCTTTTAAATTTAATGTCTGTTTCGTCCCCCCGTTTTTTTAAGTGTTTTCTGTGTGTTTTCTGTGTGTCTTAAAGTGTCTCAATTTTAAATTTTAACTTTATATATTGGACTTTACAACAATTTGCCACATATTGCAACATAACTTTATCAAAGAAATTTGATAATTACAAGCTGATATAATTGCACACCCACACAATTTGTACATCTATTCTTATTCATTGTCTCACAACTGTCACCTTCCAAAACAAAAATAAAAATCTCAATAAATAACACACATTTCATAAATATATCTCCAGAATAAATATAAATAACTTTAAAGAACTTAATGGTATAGAACATTACTTTCATTAAACAAACAATTACATTTACCCATCTCTACTTCTTTGGATAAAATCTGTCTCCTCAAGAACTTCCCCGTTTACTGTTAAACAGTGACAATAGTTGACTTGAGTTCTCCAATCAACAATACAAGATAGTTTGAACCATGTTCTTTCAACCATCAATTAATAGAGTACCGGCATGTAAGTAATGTTTTATTTATTTGTTTATTTATTAATTCATTACAGTTTAATAGACTATTTTACCAATTTGTGGGTCTTACCTTGTCTGCTTAAACATTTTATTCATTTTGAAAAACCACAGACATGTAATATTGGTATAATTACTGTAATTTATATAATTTATTTCACCTTTCTTTGTTTTATCTTTATTAGACAACACCCTAATATGGGTTTATTATTTTCAGCATTTATTTAACTTTGTATCGTGACCTGAAGATGCTTTGCATATTGTAGAAAGCGAAACCGGTCGTCTGATTAGTTAGATTAAATTGATTGTGAGTAAGTCTTATTTATTATTTCTTTAACCTTTTACTGTTGTAGTTCTTGCACAATAGCAATATGCAAAGAACATATAAAATATATGCAATAAATTTGCAAAATCTAAATTACTCCAAAAGGCTTATGTTACTTATGTTACAAATCTAATACATTGTGCTTAATATTATATTGTCTAAAAACTAGCCCAGATAGTTCAATTTCATAAGGCCATTATTGATTTTATACCTATTTTATTTTTACTTATACTTATTTGTCTGTCAAACGTGGTTCGTTAGCTGTATGATTTACATTTTTGTAATTTGTAATCAGACAATTTGTAATATAAAGAAAAAAAATATATTTAATTAGACCTAAAAATAGCATTTTTATGCTAACTGTAATTTTTTTTACAAAGCGAGAAAAAATCTCTACACCGGACCTATGGCGTTACGTAACTTAACGGAACCTATCCCGGTTTAAACAATTTTTGGTTATGGTACGGGTGTCAGAACCCAACCATTTATTGGAGTTAAAGTGACAGAAAGAATCAGCTTCAATTCCAATAAGTGGTCGGTTCCTGACACCCGCATCACAACCAAAAATGTTTTAATGTGTTTTTTGTGGAGTCCAGTGTACAGTCTTTTTTGTGTTTTTTTCAATGAAAAATTTGTACCTTAAAAAAGCAAAATTTTCTGTAAATGTTTACCAAATGACATCTCTCCTAGTAGTGATACTTTAAATACTTGACCGTAGCTCTAATAACTTTATAAGCCGAAAGTGCTTAGCTAAAAATTAAATATTTCCACACTTTAAGAATACTTTCTTTTTTCCATTTTTAATATGTCATAAGTGTGTACAAAAACATATCAATCTTTTCATCTATAGAGTTGACATTAAAGTAGAAATAAGTAGTCACCATGTTGACTAATGTGACATTTATGACTTGACGTGTTCAATGTTTTAGGTCATAAACTGTTTCTCGCTTCTTTACTTCCATAATTTTCATTCTTGTTAGTTACTACGGAATGAATATCACATTAAAGATCCATAAAGATATCACCAGGACACCACAATGGGTAAAAATCCAAACGAAACGTACCTCAGTCCCGGGCATCCATTAAGTGAGTTCTAAGAATTCCCCGGTCAGCCAATAATGTCTCAAAAGTAAAACGCATCGGTAAGTGTAATATTCAAATCATGTACCAAAAAGGCAAGGCAGCAGGTATTATTCAAGAAACAACATTTCTGAAGTTTTTGTGGAAGAAAAGTAAAAGGAAACAATTGTGTGATTGCCAACACATGGATTGTTCCATATTTGCCACTTATTTTCAAAACAGACTCATTGTAACGAGAGCATTGTAACGAATTTTGAAAGTAAGTGAAATCCATCAAATACATCTGAAAATATATAATATAAGGTAGTGGAATGGCGGTTTTTGGCCTTTAAAATTCCAAAACTAACAATGATATTACCCACCACTAAGTTGGCCGTTATGTGAGCTACAACGAGATGATTGTAACCAATGGAATTGGTTATTACACTGTAACGTTATAAACGCCAGATGATTATTATTTTTCTTTCAATCATTATTTTATTTAAATTTATTCTGATAGTTTTCATTTATTAACTTTCTCATTTTTTTATTATTACTCTTCTAAAAATAGTTTAAGCTCAACTCTTCCACCAATTGAATATCCTATTGTTTTTATTGTCTTCTGTAAAATTACCTTTTGGGTTTTTACCGAGTTATCATTTTTGGGGTATAATAATTATTATTATTTTAACTATTTATTTCATTGATAATTTATTAAATAATCCTTCCCATTAGCTATGTCCTTTTAAAGTTTTTTTCTATGGCAAGAAAATCTTTAAAACGTATGCAGTCGCTAACGCAAGGTTTCTCATTTAACTTTTTTGGCCAAATTATATTTTATATATCAAATGATATTTTACATCGACTTCGTATCACTTCAAGGAGTCATAATCTAGCAATTAATGATAAATACATAATAAGGCTTTGCTCTTAATCGAAGAGATTTATTACGTTATTTGCAGCAGTTTTTTGGTCAAGTTAGGAATGTCGTCGCTTAGTCGTAAATTGGCCGACGGTTTCAATCGAGAATTGGAACGTAAAACTGAATCTGATTGGAATGTATTGAACTTTCAAATATAAATAAATAGAAATATAAAGAGAACCAGCAGATAGGCGACCACAGTCACGTAGTCTGTATCTGTACCAAATAGGTCTCAATGACCACAATTAAGATTCTATAGGCAAAGCTTTTTCTAAAGCAAATAAACTTGTATAATTATATTTTCCTGTAACTGTAATTATATTTTTGATTGTTGATTATATTTAATTACATTCTTTTTGATGACAGAGAACAACAAACATTGACAGTCTCATTAAATCTATAATATTTTGACCTAATGAGATAATATTTCACTGTTCTGATGTCGATAAATATTCAAATGGAATTTCTATTGAACTTCTTGTTTGTAAGCTCTAGAATTCTTTGTTTAAAACAAAACCAATTTCCCAAGAGACGTTCGAACTATTTTTCTATTTTCTCAAGTGTCATTTTACGCTTTGTAAAAGATTTTTGCACTGAAGCGCAATATCAAATTCTATTAGGTATTCCAACAGGACGGAAAACTAAAGAAATGTGATAAATTATAGAAATGTATATTGAGAATTGATTAAATCTTTGAATGTTTTTACAAAATAAAATACGAAATATTCTTATTAGAATTTATGGCTTTTTATGAATTAGTTTCTGTGTTGATAAAAACTTAGCATTAAGATTACAGTTCACCGGATTTTTGTGAAATATTGCATATTTTTAGTTTTGTCCGGCTTTTTTTAGACGTTTATTTAATTCAGTTAAAAAGAATTCTAGCAAAATAAGAGAAATACTAATAGATTCTTCTTTCTAACCTTTCTTTTTTATAAAGCCACTAAAAAGCACTTTTACAGAGAAGTAAAAATTTCTATTGTATAATGATATATAATTTTATTCAAAAATATATTATTTTATTCAAAAATAATAAAATAATATACTATTAAACACAAGAAGTTTTTACTTCTCCAAGTTTTTTTAACCCATTTGATCCGACGACATTTTTTTTTCGACAATACAAGTTTTTTTTTGAATGTCCTTGTTGGATTTGGGTGAAATAGTAACAATTCATTGTTATTTGACATAAAAAAATTAAATTTTTAGCAAAAAGTAACTGTACGAGTACAATGGGCTGATCGGGAGTCAAAAATATAAAACAATGTGTAAAAATGAAAATATTTTATTTTCTTACAATATAGGTACATACTTGGGTATATCCTGTATTATAATCTAACTAGTATGAAATTGTACAAAACAATCACGTTCAATACACAAAGTAACTTTATACTTTATACAAATCCAACGTACTCTTTGATGCCACAAGCAACATCGATGTTGCTTGTCTATTTTCTTTGGAAAATGACCATTTCCATCCATTTTTAGACTAATTGGTACAGATTCTGCTAGTCGTTTTCTAGAATAAGTAGATTTCCCAAAACTTCTTAAAAAATGACGTACTACATCTTGTTAAAAAGCCAAAAGATCCATTTCTTTATTTTCAGCAAATATTTGTAATCTCCATGAGTTAACAACAGCTGAGCTGAGCGTGTGGGTAAAAATAAGCCACCACCATTTTCTATTTTGTATACTGACTCGGTAGTTATTAACCGATTGGTCAAAAAGATCAACACTGACCATTGAAGCATTGTATGATGAGAAAAGTTTTGGTTGGGGTACATCAATTTTTCGTTTGGCAGCAGCACACCAACGATTCACCTTTGAAAGCGGTTCAATACTATCGTAATTTGATGCCATTGTGACCACATTGTTGTCCTTCCGTTTAAAAAAGTAGTAGACTTGTTTTGTGAAAGCGATATTCTAAATATCCACGATTATACCAGGGATTTCAAAACTTTTCCGTACAATCTTTCTTATATCCTTTTTTATAGATTTGTATAATTCAGTTTTCTTTTCGGCTTTCGTGTATATTATTTCAGCTTAGGTATTAATAATTAAAAAGTTCGGTCAGAATATTAACAAGCTACGGTGTTGCATTTTTCATGGTTCTACACTTTAACCCAACTAATTTAAAAAAAATTGGCTAGGGATAAATCATCTATTATAATATATATATATATATATATATATATATATATATATATATATATATATATATATAATATCTATTATTTCTTATGTTTCAATGCTTCTACAATGATTTCCGATCAAAATAAAGATTAAAATTCCGTTCTCTGAAAATTTTAAGGTAAATTAGGGACTAAGGTAGGACTGCGGTCTATATCCTTAACTTTTCAAAATCTACTTAAGTGAGGCACTGAAGAAGTGAAGCAAATTATGTTCTCGAGTCGTTGTATGATGAAACGAAGAGACAACCCTATAAACGCTTTATATCGCAGACGATCAAGTGGTCATTGCAACCAATACTGATGAGAGTTTTACAGTCAATAATAAAATATTATAATGAAGGTTAGCCAAGTTCGAAAAATAAATTGAAAACAGAAATTAAACCATATTATAATTTTAATCAGGAAGTACATGTTATGGATGGACTAGTCTTTAAATGAAATCAAATAATAATTCCTGAGTCATTACGTCATATTGGAAATAATTCATGAAGATCATTTCTTCTTCTTCAAGTGCCATCTTCGTTCCGAAGGTTGGCGATCATCAGGGCTATACGTATTTTCGAAACTGCTGACCGAAACAATTCGTTGCTGCTACAGCTATACCATTCCCGTAGATTCTTTAGCCAGGAGTTTCGTCTTCTTCCTATGGACCTTTTTCCTGCTATTTTCCCTTGCATAATTATTCGAAGCAGTTTATATCTTTCGCCTCTTGTAATGTGTCCCAAGTATTGCAGTTTTCGTTTTTTGATCGTAAATATGACTTTCTTTTCTTTATTCATTCTTCTCAAGACCTCGACATTTGTGACTCTCTCCGTCCATGATATTCTCAGGATTCTGCGATACATCCACAGTTCAAAAGCCTCTAATTTTTTGGTATCAATCTTTTTCAACGTCCATGACTCCATTCCGTAGAACAGCACAGAAAGTACGTAACATCTCATCAGGCAAAGTTTCATTTCAAGGCTCAAATCTCTTCCGCAGAACACTCTTTTCATTTTAGTGAATATGGATCTGGCTTTTTCTATTCTTATTTTGATTTCTGCTGAGCTATCGTTGTCTTCATTTAGATCATTTAGGATATGAAAAATGTATTTAGCAAGCACGTACACTGGTCTTGGTTTTTTGGCCAGGAATGACAGTGGATATAAAGAATAAAGTTGAACAATGTCCAAAATGTATTAAATATCATAGATCAAATAGGCCAGAACCACTATTACCACATGAAATACCGACTTTACCTTGACAGAAAATTGGTGTTGATTTTTTTATTATAGTAAAGTGACATATATTTTATTAGTAGATTACTATTTTAAAAATTTTGAAATAATGAATTTAAATAATACATCAGCAAAAGAGGTAATTAGTACAATGATGTTTATATTTGCGAGACACGGAAGGCTATTGATATTAATGTCTGATAATGGTTATCAATTCTCATTAAAAGAATTTCAATCATTTTTAATTAATTGGGATATTACTTATCAAAGTTCTACTCCTTACTATCCAAAAAGTAATGGTTTGGTAGAATGAATAGTTCAGACCATCAAGAATATTTTTAATAAGCGTGTAGAGTCAGACTCTGATCCTCATCAGGGAATATTCCAATACAGAAATACAACATTAGAGCGTGGTTATTCTGCAGCTCAATTATTAATGTCACGTAATTTAAGAATAAAATTACCTGTTAGTGAAAATATGGTCATACCAAAAACAATTGATAGGGATGAATATAACAAATTTGTTAAGGAAAAAGAAAGAAAAGTAAAAGAATATCACGATAGGTCAACAAGAAACCTACCAAGTCTGTTTGTTGGGAAAAATGTATTTTATAAAAAGTTTTTATCATCACCGTGGTTACCAGCTACTGTAATAGAAATAGGTCCTTTTCCACGATCACATGTCGTCAGAACACCTAAAGGTGTACATTATCGTAGGAACCGACAACACATATTACGCCTGCCAGTACAATTGGTAGACATAATACTGAAGTGATAGTTAAGCATGAAAATAGTACAGGAACTAGTTCCACTTTGCATGAGGCTCCAAATATGAACAATAATACACCAATTTCATTTCAAAGTAATAACAATTCAAATGCTAGCTTAAATAGGTCACACAGACAAAATGTAAATAATCAATTTTGCACTAGGAGTGTTCGAATAATAAATAGGCCAAAAAGTTTTCATTTTTAGAAGATTAATGTGGCAATATAATATTGCAAGTATATTTAATGTGTTTGTATAGATTAGTTTTTTCTGTTAAAAAAAAAAGGGGCATGTTATGTTGTCTTAAGTTTTAAATCTACCTTAATATTTGTAAACCTACCTGAACATTCGTGACATGTCAAATAGAAGAAGAAGCCCGGGAGTGAAAAAGAAGGACAGACATTGACGGTCGACAGAATGGTTTTATGGCTCTTTAGAGATAATTATGTATTAGTATTATTTTGTCTTTTGTAATAAATATAATATACAGAAATGAGTCGTTTATTATAACAAAAAGCCCACAGAATAGAAGAAATAGAGAACAAGTTAAGTTAAATAGTATGTTTATATGGGATTAAGCCACAATTAATTGTAACGAAATTGTTGATGTATTTTCACTGTGGAGATTATTAAAAAAAAAGTATTTAAAAAGTGAGCTTTTGTTATGTTAAAATGTTGTTTAAGGGTTATACTCAGTAACGTTAAATCGATTCTTTAATGTGCCAATTTAATTTGCCATTTTAATTTGTGGTCTTTTGTAAAACAGCTCATTTTTGCTATTTTAGAGAGTACTATACAAATTTAATTAATTAACAAACAAAAATGGTAAAACCCACTAGTATTAGACAAATTAATCATCAATTAAACCTAGTAAACATTTAAGTGCCTCAGTAACATATCGAGAAGAAAAATCCAAACATTTCAATAGTAATTAATAACTTTTAGCATCTTTTTCTTCTTATTGTGCAGTCTTTCAACGAAGGTTGGCGATCACTTTTTAAACGCTTCCCTATCTTTTGCAACGTGATACATCTGTTTAACATTAAGGTTAGTCCAATCTCTGATATTTCTCTACCAAGATTTCGTCTTTCTTCCCAAGCCTTTTCTTTCCTCTACTCTTATTTGCATGGTGACGTGTAGAAGAGATTATTTATCGTTTCAAAATATGTGGCCCAGATGCGATGATTTTATTATATTAATTGTGTTCAGAAGCTTTCGGCCATGTCCAATTCGTCTTAACACTTTTTCTTTTAAGACTTTTGCAGTCAAGGACTTTTTAGAATACCCCTATATAGCCACATTTCAAATGCCTCAATTTTTTTACTAACTGGGCGTTAAGAGTCCAAGCTTCTACCGCATATAGCAGTTGCGACCATACATAACATTCGACGAACCTCAATCTGATAACTATACTTAATTTCTTATTTATAAACATTGACTTGTATTTTATAAATCCTTTTCGAACTGGTTCAATTCTGACCTTTATCTCCTCATCTTGATCTAACTGTAAGTTTATAATTGCTCCGTGGTGTTTATACTTGTCGACCTCCCTAACGGTTTATCCTCCAATGTCAGGTGTATGTTGTCAACAGGGGTTTTTCCAAATCACCATGTATTTGGTTTTAGCTATATTCGTTGTTAGTTTTTGGCATATGAAACGCTAAATAAAATTAAAGCATGCTATTAATACTTTTTTGTATGTTCCAATCTAGCATCGTTCGCTATAACGGTAGGCATCAATGAACGGCCATCAAACCTCACATAACCATAATGCATGGCTGACAATGATAACGCACCAGTTGACATGGCTTAACCACAAATTTAAACATCAGAATACATTTGATATTTTTAAATTTTAAAAATTTTTGGCAGCAGTATGGCTTGAACAGCAGCTAAAGATTTGGTCTACTGGCAAGGATCGATCCCATCGTAAACCGATAATATCAACGGAAATAAGGTCTCATACGGCAATTGTAGCTAACTACAATTGTCTAGTAAGGTCACACTGATTTGGCCCTTTCGACTTTCGGCACTTCAAGAGATATCGCTATTCCCTTTACCTAGAAATGATACGGCCTTGGAGGCATTAAGGAATAATCCCAAGGATGGTAGTTTCTCACCATTACCTGCTCGAGTAAGTGCGTCAACCAAATGTCCTAACCTTCGGTTTCTCTCGACTGAGCAGGATTACTATCGCAATGCCGAGTCATCAGTAGGGTAAAACTAACCTATTTCACGACAGTCTATAGATCAAGTTCTTTATCTATGGGTAAACAATTTAAAGGCTTTGCAAATTCTGCTTCACAATGATAGGAAGAGCCGACATCGAAGTATTAAAAAGCGACGTCGCTTTGAACGCTTGGCCGCCACAAGCCAGTTATCCATGTGGTTACTTTTCTGATACCTCTTAAGGAAAACTCTGTAAGACAAAAGGATCAATGAGCTGTGCTTTCGCAGTCCGTATGCATGCCGAACATCAGGATCACGCCAGCCTTTGCCCTTTTGATCTACGCAAGGTTTCTGTCCTCACTGAGCTGACCTAAAGAAAACTGCATTATTCTTTGACAGATGTACTAGGTGCCTTTGAAAGTAGGCTTCTCTGAACTACAGTATTTTAAATATTAATGAAATAGTTTAAAAATAAATATTAAACATGCATATATTTAAGAGTCACTGCACTTTTATTTTTCTTTTAATTTTATACGTATTTAAAATTCGATAATATAAAAAATGGTTAATTGTTAATTTTTAAACTGAAAGATTGTGTTTTATCTAAAGCAGTATATTTAAATTGTGTATGTAAAATATGCTGTAAAATTGTAAATATTATTTTAAAAATCTAAAGGTCATCTACAGCATCCTACAACTATTGCAAATAAATTTCGTTATTATCTTTTATTCTAATACATGTACTGAATTGTATCACATTAATTCACCTCTCAGGAGTAACAATCTTAATATTAATTAAGTTCTGTCACTATGAAAATATTTACAACTTAAAAAATATTCATAAATTATTATAAAAAGTATATTGAGATCTCTCAATAGTAGCAGTTAACAAGAGTTGATGATTAATGGCATATTTAGATTTAAATTCTGTATGTGAAATCCGTTTTCCAGCGAATATGAAATACATAAACATGTCTCTAAACTCTCAGAATTTGGGTAAATTATTGCCACATTTGCGAAGAGTGGGTCGTAATATACCATTTTAGTAAAAATGATATTGCACAATACCTCATTTAGCTTTATTCCCTTTTTTGGTCTCTGAAAGATTAAATAATATATTATGTATACTAACATACCAAAATTTGATAATTATGGTGTTATGTTAATGGTGTTATTTTAATATAATTATTATTCATAATTTTTACTTAATCTCAACTTTATTTTATTATACAGGCATGTATCTAATCATGGCAGGCTAAACAAAGTTCGGACTATTGCCTCAAGGAATCTCTAACAACATTCAGAATTTACATTGGGTGACACAGAAAACTGCTTAAAATTCTTCTGTTAATATAACGTAGAGCCATATTATTTTCATTAATTACTTACTTTGACCCAGTGCTCGCTCCAATTTTAAATTTTCTGATATTTGTTAATGACGTTTGTCTCTTTTAATCTTAAATAGTACTAGTGATAGGAGATATAATGTATAAGTTATACCTATAAATATCTATGTTAAACGTTGACAATTTATATTAAATACTAATGTTTATTTGAACTGAGCTTGAAATATAGGTTAGTCATAGTTCTCTTTTCATGTTTATATAATATTTACGATACAGGTACACTAAGGCTATTAATCTTCTCGATTTAATAAAAATCCTTTTAATGTATAGGATATGAGTCAATCCTCACAATCTTAATTAATTTTTTCTTGTTGTAGAATTTTAGGCTACCGGTTTTAAGGCACACACAGTACGTAGGTCTTTGTTTTCACAAAAAATATAAGCTAAAAACAACATGAAACAAATAATGAACAACTAATACAAAACAATAGTTAAAATCAAAATTAAATTATTTAAGCAAACAACTATAACCATAATAAACTAAAGTTGGTACTATGTATAATGCTAATTAACTGAGAACTGATGGAAACCGAACAATTTAATCATTCATTATTTGGTTAAATTGATATAAGTGGAGACTCATTAAGCCCACTTTTCTTTAATATAAGAATGGACAAAACAATACAAACAGTACGTAAATGTCATAGTTACAGAATGAGGAACAAAGAAATCCAAATATTATGTTATACAGACGACGCCACATTAATCGCCAAGACAGAAGACGAGCTTCAAAGATTAACACACATCTTCAATACAACTTCCAAAAAATACAACATAATAATTTTAGCAGAAATAACCAAATGTATGTCAACATCTAGATACCCACTACGATGTAAAATTAAAATTGATGAAAAAATAATAAAGCAGGAAGCAAGGTTCAGATTTCTAAGAATATAATAATATAATATAATTATCTAAGAATATATATAATTATAACTAGTTACGGAGATGTTGAAGAAGAATTACGACAACAAAGCTTAAAAGCAAGTAAAGCGGCAAGATCTCTTAATGGCACATTCTGTAAGAACAAATACCCAAGACAAGACACAAAAAAAAAGAATCCATAAATATTAACCAATCTATAAATATTAATCCATATTAACATACACGGCGGAGACAAGACCTGACACATCTAAAACGAGACGACTACTAGAAACGGAAGTCGATTGGATATGGAGAGAAGCGAAAACATAAGAAGAGCATGCAATATAAAAGACATAAATGGATGAGTGACAAAACAAAAACAGAAAAGGAACGAACACATTAGTAGAATGGCAGAGAATAGGATAGTACGAATAGCACGAGATCAGTTACCAAAGGGACGAAGAATTATTGGCAGACCAAGAAAAAGATGAATGGTGCGATAATTTAAAGAATTTAGGAGGCTAATATTGAAGAAGAAAGCCTACATACAAGAAGAAAAAAAAAAAAAAGAAGATAAAAAGTTTTGTACATTTAGATTTAAATTACAAGTACAAAGTTAAACACAGTAATTATAATATAATTATGAAATAATATATTTATTTCTTATATATTTAAATAGATGGAAACTAAAAATATATTAATATATTTCTGTCACATAATTGTGTTTAACTTTGTACTTGTAATTTAAATCTAAATGTACAAACCTTATATCAATTCAACCAAATAATAAGTGACTATATTGTACAGTTTCCATCAGACTGGTTACAACCAATGCCCCTGATGTCTCAATATATTGTTTTATTTATTATATGTATATAATAAATAAAAATCAATATATTGTATTATATATTTATTTTAATTTTAATTTTATCTCTTGTTTTGTATTAGGTGTTCATTATTTGTTTCATGTTGTTTTTAGCTTATGGTTTTTGTTAGAACAAAGACCTATGTACTGTGGCCTGATGATGAAGCATATATTAAACAACAATAAAAATCTACTTAAGATTGTAACAATTGATTCATCTCCTATACATTACTATTATGGATTCACATTGGCAACCTTTTCATCATTTAGAAATCCTTCTGTTGTACCGTACCGTACAGCACAAAGAACGTTGTAGTAAGTTTGTTTATGCTGTAAGATTAATTAACTTACAAATACGCAAGGACATGATTTGTGCCGTAACTATTTAAGGTGTGCTAAACATATAAAAAAGTTAAGAATGCCTAATAGGTATCAAATTAAATACACCAAGGATCCTTCAGGTTTTTCCTACAAGAAACAGTATCTAAAGTAATCTAAATTTCTAATGATGAAAAAAGTTGCTCTTTCTTTTTAAAAAAGAACCTGAAATATTACGGAATACTACTTTATTGATTGATATAAAATGTATGAAATATAAGAAATATACTACATTAGACAACACGCTGGAAGGCCAAACAAGGCTAACTAATATAATATAGTGAAAACTCTTAAAAAATTGAATACATTGAAAACTCTATAAATCCAAATCCACTACATGACGACCACAATTTCAAAAGGAGTATGAAAGGATAAGGATATATTTATGATGAAGATGATATAGCTGATTAAATGGATACGTAAATCATCTATCTTATTCTTCAGCAGATTTTTTCTCATATCCGAGGTTAAAAATCATCTTTATCTTAACAAGCCATCACTTTCTAGATTTTTCATCCAAATTTCTTACATTTTGCGTCATCCCAGGCTAGTCATTCTTTATGTACTCTCATGTTTAATAAATCGTTCATGATATTATGTGCAATCTTTATATTGTGAATGGTTCTGTATCTGTGTCTGTAGAGTAGGGAGGGCAACTTAGAAGGACAGCAGTCAGGCTACAATTGACCCATTGTGCATCCTTCCACGAAGCTGTCGTCCTTAGGTCATGGTTCATCCTCTCTCCAATACTCTCGTATTGATGATAATTTTAGACATTCACATAGGACATGCTCGATCGTTTGGTCTTTTCGTTTACACTTCCTGCGTAGAGGCGTGTCTACTAGCCCCAGTGTGTGAAAGTGTTGGCTTAGTTGATAATGACCAATTAAAAAAACAACTGTCAAGCGTAGGTTTTCCTAGTCATTCGCAACGACTTCTTTAATGTTGGATTTTCAAGGTTGCTTAGTGTTACCCTGGCAACTCTACACCCTTGCCCTTCTTCCCATCTCATCACGGCTTGCACGGCATTTGGCAATTTCCACGATTATTGTAGTTGACCAACCAAACCAATCACCAGGTCTTAAGAGTCTTAATCCTGCCGCCTTCCTAATTAGTTTGTTAGCAATGGGGTTATCTGTATTCCCATTGTGACCTTTAACGCACCGCAGGATGATATTATTATCATCTGAAGCTTGAGTTAGTGACTCATAGCACTCCATTACTAATCCTCATGTGACACGTGTTCTTTTCAAGGTAACTAACGCTTCTCTGCTGTTCGTGCAGATTATTATGGTTTTCTCGGCTATAGCTCATAGCTAAAAAAGAGATAACCTTTCCAGGTGCCTGAGCCTTCGTTGTTAATGGTTGCAAAGTAAGGTTTTGAGTTATATGAATGTTTTTCTTGCAACTTCTATTTTGGACCTTATTTCTTTTGTATAATTTGCATCTTCGTTAACCATATTCCTGGGTATTGTTTTGTTATTGAAAAGCAACAATGTAAATTAAGTTTAGTTTATTTTTCGTTTTCATAAATTTTAGTTTGCATTAGATGATACATACTGTACCTCTTGTCTACAAAAATAACTTAACTTAATGAGTGTATTGTTTAATATAAACATTGACACCACTTTGTCGGATCCTTTTACCTAGGTAACATCTTGCGTGAATTGTGTCAAGCCAAAAATTAATCGCAAGTGGTCTCAAGTCGCTAAACCACGTGTGTGTGACGCTCTCTCAAAAATGCAGTGGACAGTGTTAAATTTCGCGAGATATTGAACCTCCGGTATAAATGAACAATTTTGTAAAACATACTCTTTTATTTCGTTAAAGTTTTTGTGTAAAATATTCTATTGTTATTAAATATGCTATATCAATAAATTATTCTTTATTCTTCTCGTATGTACAACCTGAATGTACCGTGAGTCGTCTGTTCCATCCCTAAAACCGTTTTTGGTATTAATGATTTTAAATATTGCACATTGCCCAAAAGATCGAAACGATTTAAAAGGATTACGAAGGCTTTTTTAGTAGGATGTCTTCTGCGCGGATATCTTTGATTCTACATTTTTAAATCTATAGAGTTTCTAAATCTAGTAAAGATTTTAGTTGAAAAATTCATATTTAAAATATAAAAATGGTTACAAATATGCTGTAACTTCAACAATATTACCAGCTTTTGTGACACAAGTAGATACTATTTATTTTAATAAATATTTTCACAAAATACATTTACCATTTTTTGTTTCAAGGCATACTTTATACGTTGTTAGAATGTCGGTGCTGTCATTAAAAAGTTATTTAACTGGTATTTCTCGAAAATATAATTTAACTCAATATAAATTTAGTAAAGTAAAGCGATCATAAATAATATAGTTCTTCTCTAATATCTACAAAACAAAACATGCTAGGCATGTAATGCATGTAAAACTTTATATTGAAAGAAAGGTTGTAACTACAAAATACAATACTAATATACAGGGTGTTCCATAAAAAACATAAGAAAATTTTGTATTTGAAAATAGTGATCACACTGAATATTGTATGGCTGAATTTCAAAGGTAATAAATTATTTAAAAATAATACTACACTAGAAAATTTTTGACATAACATGACATTAACATTATCATTACCTTGGAAAAATAATCCACAGCCCTTTAAATATTACCGTTTTACTCAATAAAAGTGTTAATATTTTAAAAATAATAGGCCCATAAAACTTTAAAACTTTTCATACATTAAAAAACAAACCTTTAAAAATGCTTTTATATACAAAGTGTTCAATTTAAAATAACACAACATTAGTTTATTCAGTTGTTCTGACTGACCCTGTATAATCAAAAATAATTTATATAATTGCTGCTGTTATACGTGTCTGAGGCATTCTGTTTATAATTACTTGTAGTGGCGCCTGTCATCCGATGGTCTACCTCTTTCTGGTTTTAACTGGACTCAATTCTAATAGCCTTTTACTTTATCTATCGTTTTTGAGTTCTGCAGCGGGGCGCGCGAATATTCATCTTGTATTTGTTATTTTTAATATACTACCTTTTGTCCGCATTTTTATGCTAATCTTTATATTTGTTTTTACGTAGCGTGTAAGTTCAATTCTTCAATTACTGATATTGCTGCTAACTGTCACCATTCAGTCGTTATAAATATGGGACAAAAACTACGATGCCCAGTGTATTATAAAGTTTTCTCTGTATTGGTCGCATGCGAAGGGGGATCCAATCGATTGCCACCTACAGTCAGTTATTAAATGTTTAAAATAATAAACCTTTTGTATATAATCCAAGTAAATATAAAGTATGATTTGGTGCACTTCTGACCTGACACTATGTTTTTTTACTATACCCTGTATATATATATATATATATATATATTTATAAATATATATTTATATATATATATATATTTATAAATATATATATATATATATATATAAATATATATTTATATATATTTATATATATATATATATATATATATATATATATATATATATATATATATATATATATATATATATATATATATATATATATATATATATATATATATATATATAAAAATGTGCACTCGTAAGTGAATGGGATATTTTCGGTCAATTTGGATATAAAAAAAGAAAAGAGTTGTGCTACTTTATCTTTTTATTGAATACGTTTCGCCCACTGTTCAATGGGCATCATCAGTTCATCTAAAAGAATGGTATTAGCGATACATCTAATATAAAATGTCACTGAGTATATATATATATATATTTATATATATATATATATATATATATATATATATATATATATATATATATATATATATATATATATATATATATATATATATATATATATATACTCAGTGACATTAGAAGTGTTACACCCAGAAGGAATAATTTCTTGAACTTAATTTTTTGGCAACATGGTAGATTTACATCAAGAATGAAACGATAACGTTGTCAAGAACTTTTATTAACAAGTAATCAAAAAAAAAATTAATAATGTGTTTGGCGACCCCGTAGCTGAATACACTCCTGTATACGTCTAGGCATGGACAAAATGAGATGTTCAATGTCTGCTTGTGGCACCTCGTTCCAAGCAACTTAAACTTCATGTATTAACTGTGCCAGAGTCTGTGCAGGATGGTGCAAAATGGACAGTCTCCTTCCCATCATATTCCATACATGTTCGATAGCATTTAAATCCGGAACACGGGGCGGCCGTGGCAACACATTAACACCAGCTTCTTGGAAAAAGTCCATAGTTTGATGAGCAATATGGGGACGCACGTTGTTTTGCTGAAAAAGGACGTCTCGACGGCCGTCGAGATAAGGTAGTAAACTGGTTTGTAAGATGTCTTCAACATAACGCGCAGCTGTGATATTGCCTCGAATAAACACAAATGGTGATCGGTTACCATAGGCAATAGCCCCCCAAACCATTACTCCAACTGTCCTGTATACATGCCTCTCAACAGCAAACCCGATATCTCGTCGTTCTCCACGGCGGCGTCTTACCATCCTACGATCATTATGCATTCCTAAACAGAATCGTGATTCATCGCTGAATGTTACATTACGCCATTCTGCTACCCAATGCTGCCGTTCTCTGCACTAATTCAAACGTTGATGACCGTGGTCCGTAATCTAAGGAAGCACTAGTCATGGGCGGAATGAAACCAGTCCAAAGGCTCGAATACGACGGTATAGTGTACGCATACTAACAGGTCTACGTAGTACTCCAAACCATTGGTCAGCAATTTGACGCGCAGTAGCAAAACGGTCTCGCAGAGCCAGTAATCTAAAGCACTTATCTTGACGCTCTGTGGTACGACTTGGTTGACCAGTTGGTCTTCTTCGTGTTCCTCTACCTTAGTTTGTCCACACACGACAGACACGCATAGCCGGCATTGCCGTACAATTAACACGACGGCCAATTTCGCGATACGACAAACCCATATCTTTATACGCAATAATTCTACCCCTGTCAAAATCGCTAAAATGGTGGTAATTATGGTTTATTCGAACTCGGGGCATTTGCTTACACTGAATACAATTAGACTGAGGAACAATAACTAAAAATTTCTATACGAACCGGTTTTCACAAGTCGGTCTCTCAGAAAAAAATTTAGAAGATAAAACTTTATTTTTACAAAAAGTAGAAGAGATAAACCATTGGTATTGTTATCATAGCATGTTCTAAATATAGTCATTCTGTTGCCAAAAAATGAAGTTCAAGAAATTACTCCTTCTGGGTGTAACACTTTTAATGTCACTGAGTATATTTATATAATCTCTTGGAAAGGGCTTTAGTGACTGGGTGAGTATTAATATATATATATGGATATTTTGGGTTTTGTAGTCAAATACTGGCCTTTAAGTAAAACTTTTCTTTCGAGTTTACTTAACTCTTTCTCAGAACATACTAAAAATTAAAACACATAAAACACAAAACAAATAAACTTTAAAACTACATTAGACAATGAAGTTGTTGTATCTTTAACAGGCTTACCCTTGTGAGGATTGTACTATAAAATTAGCAGAATTACTAACTTTTGACATTATATTATTTGATTTTCTTTTTCTTTCAGTCAAAACTTATTACTATGGTTTCCCTATCTCTTCTATTTTTTATATTCATTTTAGGTTAGTTTGACAGAGGAAGCGTTTATGTTTATATCCAATTGCAAATTTTGATATATTATGTAAAAATGTTTCGTTTGCACTTATTAAACAAGTAACAGAGTTTCTATTAATAAGTAATTAACTTATTTGAACTTGGAATAATCCCTTTAATCTGTGTAACTTTTAAAGAACTTTTATATAGTTGTTGTTCTTTTCTTTAAAAGAAGAGTATAGCACTAAGATTTTCAATATCTTCTCTTTTGTTTAAGGTGTTTTGTGAAGTTTTAATTAAACACATTTCTAGAAACAGTCTGTTGTTAATCCTGTAATTTCTTTCCCTTCTCAATATTTTAGTAATTTCTTTCACTTAATGCACAGGCTTGTACTATATTCAGATTAGTGTCATTGGCGATGTTAATCTTCCGGATAAATGTCTGTATCTTTCTCCAATATATATATATATATATATATATATATATATATATATATATATATATATATATATATATATATATATATATATTGGATATATATATTCTATTGCAATTATTACAGTGTAGAGAGTACACTACATTGGAGCTTTCTTTAATATTTAAGGGTGTTTTAAGTTTGGTGTGTAATTTCGATATTGTTTTTATATTTCTGGTTCCAATTTTAATATTAGGTACTTCTCTAAATGTATTTAATAGTCTATTTCTTAAACCTGGAATATATGGTAGAGAGTGGTACAATGTATTTTGGTTGTTTGTTGAAACAGATCAAACATAATACGTCATTGATTTTACATTAAAATTACACTAACCTATATCTCTAGCAATTCTACGAAAAAATTAATTACTGTAAAGTAGTAAAATTTTTGATTAACAATATTTGAATCAGTAATTTGTAGAATGAATTATGATTGAAATGTCAAACGTTGATAGTTCAGATTTCTTTCCTATATGGCGTAGTTACCTTACTGGACAAACGGTGTGACCTATCATCATAGCCTTTTATATAAATAGATTATTTACATTTAACACAAATTCCAATTTAAAATACGTTTTTAGAACGTATTTTAAACTAATATTATGATTAATTCTCAATAAATATAGTGTGTAAAAGCCAAATGAAATAAATTCATTATTTAGGTTACTGTACATATTTATAAAAAATCCCGAAACACGTCAAATTTAAATTATAATTTGACATTCTTTAACATAAAAATGCAAGCCCTACCTTCAACACCCTTAGAATGACAGGTACAACCCCCAATTTTTAAAATATGAAGTATAGGCTAGTGATATATCGTTTAAAAGGTATTTTCATTCTCCATTCAAAAATGTTGTCGCTTTCAAGTTTATTAAGATTAATTAAGATAAAATAAATTAAAATCATGTGGTTACCGAAATTCGCTACAATACAATCAAAAACTAAAATGTAATACAAAACGTAATAAAATGTAGAACACGAAAAAGAACTATGAATGCTAATGAAGTAGATGTTCAAAATGTTCACCGCGAACGTCTTGGCAACATCCTAATCTCAAATAAAACTGTCTTCTAACATTATTTAATATAACAGGCGTGATCGACCTAATCGCAAGCGTTATTCGTTCTTTTAAGTCATTTAAATCAGAAGGTTTAGTTTTGTACACATGGCTCTTCACATATCCCCATAAAAAGAAATCTAATAATGTAAGATGAGGTGATCGCGCTGGCCATTCAATCGATCCTCGCCTCCCTATCCACCGATTGGGAAATATTGTATCGAGGTACTGCCGGACATTAAGTTGGTAATGTGGTGGTGCTCCATCCTGCTGAAACCATATCGTATTCGCTGGAACTTGAGGGTTTTCTGGATCAGGATATAAATTTGCCAACGTTGGAATGACATCATTTTAAAGTAGTGCCAAATAATTGTTGCCATTCAAGTTGCCCTCAATGAAAAAGGGACCAATGATATTGTTTCCTATAATCCCTTCCCAAACATTAACCTTTTGAGGGTATTGAGTGTGTTCTTCTCTCATCCAGTGAGGATTTTCCGTGGTCCAGTAGCGGCAATTTTATCGATTAGCATGACCGTTAAGTGAAAAAGTACACTCTTCTAATTGGATAATATTGTTATCCAACATGTCCATCATTCGCTTACAAAAAAAAGTTCTCCTATCAAAATCGTCTTCCATGAGCTCCTGAGTAGGTATCATCTTATAGGGATGCAATTTATTTTCTTTTAATATATTTACTATCGATGTATGGCTAGCATTGAATGTAGTGGATGCCTGTCTACTCGATGTATGTGGATTTTCCTGAAACTTAAGCAACAGATCTAATTTGAGTTCATCACTCAGTGCATTGGCAGCTGCTTTTTTTATCTGCCTTACATGACCAAACTCGCGAAACTGCTTCTCTATTTTACTTATTGTTCCTTGGGATATAGGCGGTAAATTAGGAAATTTCTCATGAAATAGGCGAGTTACTTCCTGTTGTGTTCGGGTGTTATCTCCGTAACCAATCATTTGTAAAACTGTTATTTTATGCATTTCCGTTAATCTAACCATTTTTCAGAATTGAATTGAACGAACTTTTTACTTAAATTAAAATACTGACAACTTAAATAAAATAATTTACTAATGCGTGTTAAAATAACGTTGCCACGGAAATTCTTTAAAGTTTTTTAATGGTTAACATCTAAAAATCACATTGCTATGGTTTTTGTGTTCACTTTCTGATTATCAAGACCTAAACGGGAAATAAGTTTTGAGTATATTTTAGCGAATTTCGGTAACCACATGATTTTAATTTATTTTATCTTAATTAATCTTAATAAACTTGAAAGCGACTACATTTTTGAATGGAGAATGAAAAGACCTTTCAAACGATATATCACAAGCCTATACTTCATATTTTAAAAATTGGGGGTTGTACCTGTCATTCTAGGGGGGTTGAAGGAAGGGGTTGCATTTTCACGTTAAAGAATGTCAAGTTATAATTTAAATTTGACGTGTTTCGGGATTTTATATAAATATGTACAGTAACCTAAATAATGAATTTATCCCATTTGGCTTTTACACACTGTATAGTAAAGAATACTTAGAATTAAAAGAATTAGTTTCGTTATGTTTGTCATCATTTCTTATCCATGCTAAAACATTTTTGGAAAAAATTAATAATTTTACTTTTTGTTAGCTTGTAACAGGTATAGATTTTAAAAAATTCATTTTTAGAGTCGTTCCTTTCGGATTACTATTTTTCTGGTTATATTTCATTACTCCACGACACTATTTTTTTAATAATTTAGTTGCCTATTATTTATAGATATTTTATGTATAATATAATACGTTCTTTACATATATAACAATATAAGTAGATTAACTGATTATTAATATTAAAATAATCTATATATGTATTCATGACTTTGTTAACAAATTCACTGTTGATAATATATTACAAATTTATGGGTATATTAATATGCCAATATCACTTTCCGCCACAGAATGGAAAGTAGCCTTTGGCGAAATAGTCCCCTTTATATTGTGGTTTATGTCAATATTGGCAAAAATATTCAAATAATCTGTATCTCCTTTGAAGACTCAACAAATAATTTACGATAGCATCACTACACAATATCAAAGAGTGCATTTTAAACCTGCACTACAATATAAACTGACCAAACAAATACGATAAAATAAAAATATTGATAGTGAGCAAAGTTATTGATTATTGTCAAAAACAGGATATGCACATAAATGTGTATAAAGCTTTATATTGTTTGCTATTTGTCTTTTTATTTGAGCATTGCGAATCTGCTGTTAATGTTCAATTTAAATTATTTTACAACAAAGCTGTTTATGTAACAGAACGGAAAAGTACTTTTTCCGTCGAACGTCCATTTGTGATTAATTTTAACACCCTCAAAATCATTTATTATTGACCCCTATTAATGAATGATTTTCTATTAATGAACGATTTCATTATAGGCAATACAACATACATTGCTTGTATAAATTAATTTAACCACATTTAACGCTCTGTGATTGGCAGTTACCTGTGGTGTAGGCAACCAAACATACCTATTTATATTCCCACTAAAAAATTATTTAAAATGAAGTAGCCGCTGTAAGTACTGTCTGTCATTGTATGTTATTATTTATCGTTAAGTAAAAAAAATTTGAACTAAGATATTTTTATTTCTGAAAAGTACGGTCGACGGAAAAGTTTTGTAACGAACTCGTGAATTAAAATGGCGATTAACAATCCCGAACATTAACGCACTCGCTTCGCTCGCGCGTTAATATATCTCAATTGTTAATCGCTCTTATTAATACACTTAACGTTGGTTAAATAACTATAAATTACGTAAGGAAGAAATTTGGCAATGTTTAGGACTATAATTAGTGAGTAATTATTATTATTTATTAGACGAATATGATACCTGACTGGATTCTAGAAGTTTTATTTTTTGCATAAACATATGTCCAGAAATTATTAGATTCGTTAGAAATACTATTCTGAATTTTTTCAAGATAAACTTTATATTCAGTTTTGATCATTTGTTTTATTATTTTTCACAACATTTTAAATTCATGCATATTAAGTATATTTCCTGTTTTCTTATAATTTGTGATATGTTTTGACTTCAACTTTATCATTCTAATTATTTCCGCATTATACCGTGTAGGATATTGATGTTTATAATTTCTGTATATTGGTACACACATATCAAATAATTCATATATCTTAGCATAAAATAATTCTAGGACTGTATTTACATCATCAGACATACCTGAAAAATTCTAGTCGCAATTAAGAAATTCTGAGTAGGTACAGTAAAGGAAAATTGCTTTTTTAAAATTATATCTTTTAGTTTTAGAATGAGGCACCAAACTGAGGTTTCCTTTTTCTGAAAATCAATAATATTTATCATTAATACTGGATGATGTAAATCTTCTTGAACAAGTGGTGCATTATCGCGACTTACATGACACAGATCTGATGATATAACTAAGTCTAACAATCGATTTAAATTATTTCCTACCTGATTATACTGATTTAAATTAAACACATGATGTCTATCACTGCCGATGTCTTCACATCATTCCTATTTTGATCAATATTCATTGGAATGTTAAAATCAATCAGGAGAATAACACTGTCATTAAATAGTTCAAGCTGCTCTAACATTTCAAAAAAATATTCAAAATCAGTTAACTTGAATTTGTCAGGAATATATAATACTGCAACATAAAACTTTTTATTTCCTGTGCGACACTTAACAACCAACAAATCAACTAGTGGAAAATGTAAATAAAATGTTGAGACATCAACGACAACACACTCAAAATTTGACCTAAATGCCAACAGTACACCTCCACCAGTCGATTTATTAACTATATCAAAATTTCGGTCTTTTCTGAAAACCCGATAGTCATCATTAAACAATTCCTAACTAATAACATCAGAGTTGAGCCCAGTCTCAGTTAGAGCAATGACATCAAATTCACATTCACTAACACTAGAGTAAACATCAATCTTTGAGTAGCGTATATTTTAAAATTAAATACTCATCGCAGAGATATTTTCACGTCATTTTGATATGTACAAATTTTAAAGTTCTGGTTTAACACAGTAAATATTTACATATTAGTTTAATTTTTGAAATTGATCAAAGTGATGCAGAAAAAAATACACATACACTATTAGTTTAACATAAAAATTTGTTACAAATATCCAAGTAAGACTTGTAGTACGTTATTTTTATTTTCTAAACATAGCCAAGGGTCTGACTAAAAAAGGTCGATTTAATGCACTAACTAGTGAATTTTTGAAACTTTCTCTATTTTACAAACTGCAATATCAGAAGCAACTCTTTTGTCCGCGCAGCAGCAAATTTTTGGTTATTATTTATTAATCAGACTCTAAAAGGATAACAATTCACTTTTTGATTCACATTGTCGTGAATCTGATATACGTCACTTAATAAAGTTTAGCCCTAAACTTATAAATCACACTAAATAGCTTTAATTTAAGCAAGTTTAATTTCGATCAATTATTATTGAATAATTAGCGCTCAAAATTGAAAAACGCTACTATATGAAAATGGCCATATTTTTTGTAAAAATGTTCAAATAGTAATCTTTAATGTATTAGAATAAAGCCCTTTCAATGTCCAACAAAACGAGATTTATTACAGCAGATACATTTTTAAGAAAATATAATTAAAAATTAAGAAAATATATATAAAGTTAGAAGAAAAATAAAATTCCTGATATGAAAAATAGTAAACATTTTGACTGGGATTTGTTTTCTACTATATTGCTTTTCTATTGTACTCTGTGTGTTTTACCGTTTTTTTCTCAACAATATAACTGTAATATCTGATCTTTTGTTCTATTTTTTGTTTGTTTTCTAGCTTCTAATTTGCATTTAACCAATTTATGGTTAATTAAAGTAATTATTGACAACAATAGGGCTTCATCCAAAATTCCGTCCCTAATTTTAATTTCCCTTATCATGATGTAAATAATTCCATTAACGGTTAAATGTATAGCACAAGACCTTTCCTAATTTGTATAATTTTGAATCAAGATTAATTAATCAGAGAATCAAATTCCCATGCTATAGTGGCAACAATACTCATCTCATGCTAACACCATCAACCGTGGTCCTTGAATGGATTTCATCATCCCCTAAGGAGATTAAATGGAGAGCTGATAAAGTGTTATGAGCTGAAAGTGATTATTTGTTAACAATATTATTCAAGACAGTGCTTATTTCTTAAACTATACGTTGACAAATTTCTCACGTATCCTCTTTACTACCAAATGATTAACGTCTTCATTGTAGCGAAACCAGATATTTTGAGAATATTCGCAGGTCTGGAATTACAGTGGTAATTATAGTAGTTAAAGTCGTAGTAAACAGATATAAAATAGAAAAAAACAAACTTAGAAATAAATACAAATACAAAATTGTATCATATTATTGTGTCATATGTTGGACATTAATATGCAAACATATTAATGTACAACATTAATATTATGTTTACAAAGTATAATATTAATGTTGGACATAAATCATCAAAAACATCTGGAAAATATTTTTAAAATTTAAACCTAAAGTTAATAAAGACCATAAATCAAATGTTATTTATAAAATAAATTGTAAAATTTAATTGTAAAAAAAAGACTGCAATTCAACATATATTGGACAAACACACCAATACCTACATAGAAGAATAGTTGCACATAAACATAGTATACAAACCAAGGCATTAAACACAACAGCTCTAGCCAAACATTCTCTAGAAATTAACCATTCTTTTGATTTGAAAAATGTACAGATTTTGAAAAAAGAACAAAATTACAACAAAAGATGCATATTGAAGATGATTAACATAAAAAAGATCCAAATCCCATCAATAATAAGACTGACATCAAAGATCTTTCCAATATGTATCATAATTTACGGCGTCTTACCATCCTACGACCATTCTGCATTCTTAAATAGAATCGTACTTCATCGCTGAGTGTGTAAATGTACTTCGTTGGCAACGCAGCGCTAAGTGTGTAAATATTAAATTGTATTTGCTCCTGTATTAAACCCGATTTTTCGCGAAGTGCAGAGTAAATCAATTATATCTAAAGTATAAAGTGGAAAGTTAAGTAAGTAAGCGTAGCGCAGAGTGAAAAACAATAAACAAAACATTAAAAGTGTGTTAGAAATTGGCAAAAATACCAGGTAAGAATAACACATAAGCAACAAAAACGTCACCAATATTGGGTTGAACTTGGCTGAACCTTGATTGATTCGAAAGCGGTGTTGCCAAGTCTACAGCGAAGTCAAGTAACTAGGGAGGCTCAAAATAGTATATACTGCTCAATACAATTATTAACATAAATAATTAAAATAAAGTAAGACGTTACACTGAGAAGGGTTAAGCTTCAGAGGAGACGATCCGGGCGAGACCTATATCGAGCTGAAACGAAATATTTTTAATGAGCAGTGAAGATAAGGACAAATATCATTTTCAAATTTTGAATTTCGATTTCAAAAGCGACGATACCACAACAGAAGAAAACGACAAAAAAAGAAAAAGAGATCCAGAGGAAGAGTTACAACGTGTTTCACCAAAAGTCGTGAAATAGTGAGATCTCCCATCAACAAAAAGGAGAGAATAGAAGAAAATGTACAGAAAATTATGGAAATGATAACGACAGGAGTGAGTATAAATATAGAAGAACAATCAAGAGAACTCAGCGAAATTCGTAGAGAACAAAAAGAATATAGAGGAGAAATAAGACAGTTAAGACAAGAGAATGTAACGTTAAGAGAAGAAATTTAAAACTAAAAAAGGTGGGTTTTCAAATAGAAGAACGGCTGGAAAGTTTAAAAACTGGAAAAAAGCGTAAAAATATAGTTACACAAGACCTGAACATAGATATAAATGTCCAAGAGACTCTAAAACATGAAATAAAAAATTTAATGCAGGTAGAATAAGAAGTCGATGTTCAAATAGACAAGGTTGTAAAGCTGGAAGAAAAAGTCTGTCTGGTTGAGCTCGAAAAGAAGAGGACAAAAGAAAAGTCATGCGAAACAAAAGCAAATTAAGAAACCGAAGAGAAAGTCTAGTCTATATCAATAATGACCTGTCAAAAAAGGACAGAATTGAAAGAATTGAAGAAAGAAGGGAGAAAACTGAAGGTGGAATATAAGAAAATATATTCCGATCGGGAAATATGGCGCTGGGATGGCATGAACCAAACGTTGGTGGTAGAGACCAAAGCAAAAAACTAAGCACCAGCAAGAAAAGGAAAGAAAAGATGACGAACAATGCGAAGAAAAGGATTACGAACTATGAAAACGAAATAAAACAAGACAGTAATACAACGGTAAAGCCGAAGAATGACAAGTTACATCTAGATACATGGAATGTCAGAGGAACCTTTTATGAAAGTGCGCTAAAAGAGCTAATGAATGAGGCAAGGAAGTATAAAATCGACTTAATGGCTCTTCAAGAGACAATACAATTAGGATCGGAAATAACTGATATTGAAGATATGGTGCTCTTTAAAAGTGGAGGTAAAGATAGAATGCTTGGAATTGGTTTTTTAGTAGTTGAATGTTTCAAGGACAAAGTAATAGCTTTTAATCCTATCTCTGATAGGATGTGTCAATACGAATTAAAAGTAAGAAAAGGAATTGGAGTATAATCAATATTCGTGCACCGTCAGAAGACAAGGACGACGAAATAAAAGATTTTTACTATGAACAGCTAAATGACGAATACGAGCGCCTACCTAAACGTGATGTAAATATAATAATGGGTGATTTTAATGCTAAAGATGGAAAAGAATCTCTGTACACTGCAGTAACTGGTAACTACAATAAACACGAAGTAACAAACGATAATGGTCAAAGATTTATTGGTTTTGCCATGGAGAAAAACATGGTGGTGAGAAGCACACAACTAAAACAAAAGGAGATATACAAAGGTACGTGGGTCTCCCCAGATGGAAGGAAGGTGAATCAAATAGATCATGTTATGATTGAAAGTAAATATACGAATATCGTTCAGAAGGTAAGAAGAATGAGAGGAGCTGAAATCGACTCGAACCATTATCTCGTTAAAGTCAGATGTAGGAGGAGGCTGGAAGAAAAAGAGAAATCGAACAATAAAACGAAGAGAAAGTACAATATTGAAAAACTTAAGGAAGTAGAAACAAAAAATAAATATAAAAAAGAAATAAGTAAAATTCTACAACAATGTGACCAAAATTTACAGATAGATCAAGACTGGGAACAAATTAAATCTGCCGTAGGAGAAGCTAGCGAGAAAATAGTTAAGTGTGACTCCAAGAGAAGTACAAACAAAGATTGGTTTGACGAAGAGTGTTAGGCGATAGCAAAGGAAAAGAAGAAGATCAGACAAAAAAAAACGGGTGTGGCAGTCCAGTGGGACTGCCGGTAGAAGTTATACTTCTATACACGCGTTCGCCGTTAAAAATTTATATAGGAGTCAATCTGCACAATCATTACATATGTAATGCTATAGGTAAGAGAGAGCAGAAAGAGAAAAAGAATTAGTTATATAGGTATATGGTGCATTTTTTGCTGTATGTAAACATTTGACCTGTAATAGGAGTATAGTAAATGAAGGATTGTATCAATATTTTAATGAAAATATATATTTTTATTTTTATATATGTATAAAAGGAGTTAAATGCAAAAAAAAAATTTACACATACTCTGCAGTAAAATTCATTGTTTATTTTGTTATTAATATAAAAATTACAATACAATAAATACACTGCAACATAATTCAATATAATAATACAATATAAATTAAAATGTAATATTCATAAGTATTTAAAACTGCCAATATACATAACTTACTTTACGAAGATAAAAATAAAAAACCAACAACTCGGATTATATTGTAAATTTTCATTTTATTTTAAAATTTATGTTTTTTGCGTATATTACATATATTTAATAAAATTAACGTGAGGTTTTTAAATATTTTAAAAATAAAAAAGGAAATTCATAATTGGGATTCGAACTTACAACCACCAGCGTATGACCCAAACATGTAAAGGATTTGCCAATTAGACATGACACTAACGGATTTCAAAATTGACAGTTCTCTGTAAAACAGTGATTATTTTGAAATACAAAAGCCTAAAATATTATAAACGTTTAATTTTAAATAATACAAAACATATCACATAAATAATAATATTAATACATATTATAATATATATAATATTATATATATTTATATATATATACAATATTATATATAATATATATAATATTAAATATATATACAAAAGGAACATTTTTATTCTCGAGAGAGGAAGAGAGAGAAAATATATCTTCTGTCTCTCTCTCTCATCTTCACAGATTCACTCTCATGCAAATTTCCAACGCCGACCGTGCGTATAGAAGTATAACTTCAAAAATATTACCAGATAATAGATAGTGTAAAAAACAAGAATATAGAATAAATCGAGGAAGATTGAAAGTTCTGTGTTGAAGGAAAAAGAGATACCACAATGAGTTGAAATTAAAAGAGATAGAAGAGAAGTTTAAAAACAAAAAGGTGAGGTCGTTCCTGATCAAGTTTGGTAAAAAACAACTACAAAGAAAAATATACCAGCTACTAGTGCAAGTAAGAGGAAAAGGAAATAATGCCATCGGATTGGTAGGCCCGCATATGCCCTCTGTGTAAAAAAGGAGACAAACTGAAGTGTGACAACTATGGAGGTATAGCCTTACTAGACACGGTATACAAAATCTTGGCAAGAATATTGAGAAATAAACTAAATTGCTCTACGGAAACAATCCTACATAAGTATCAGGCCGGCTTTAGAAAGGATAGATCTACTGCATGGTACAATGAGCACAAGGTATGATACATAATATTCCAAAATCGGGTTGCGTCGCGCATGACGTAGTCAAAACTGCTTCTTCGCGCAACATTTGAATGTAGTTGTATAGGAAAGACTTTTAATTTTAAGTGTTTTTATATAATTTGGCTAATTTAATTATAGTAATTATAAATAGATGATAAAATTATGTTATTATAATATTTAATCATAAATAAAATTTTGAAGTTAATTTAATTTTATTGATTTTTGGTACAGTTATTTTGTTAACATAGATATCCTTTATAAAACAAGTTTTTATTATCTTTTATTACACGTAGGTAAAGGTTAATCAACTTATAATTCAGATTTTGATATTTCAGATGTTAAAAATATACAAAAAAGTGGTAATGAATATGAGTGTAGTAGTGAAGTCACACAATATTTTAAATTACATCTTTTGTAATTTTCACACATTAAATTATCTTGGTATTGTTTAAGCTAAATTGATTTCCTCCGAAACAGATCTTATTGCAAATTGCATAGCAGGCTGAGGCTAGTTTCTTACTTAACAAATCGATATGAAAAAACCATTTAAGGTTGCTGTCTCTAAAAATAACAACAATTTTACATTAACATGTTAAAAAGCTTTAAACTGATATATTCATATGAATTCTGGGTCTTCGTTATTCTACAAAATGAAAGATATTATAATGGAGTTTTTTCTAGTTGCATAACTATGCATATCACTTAGTTTATCTAAATGTTTTTAAAAGCACCTATTTTTAACACATAAAAAAAATTCAAAAATAGCGATGATTCATGAAGAATAAAAATAAATTAATGCAGAGCTGGATCAATTATTGCAGAGCGCAGATATAGTTAGATTTGTAAAGTCACAAAGACTACTTGGCTACTGGCCAAACTGGCTTGGCTACTTGAAAAGAATACCAGATAATCGAGCTGTACAAGTAATCCAGAGATTAAAACCCCAAGCAAATAGGACAAGAGGTAGGCCCAATAAAAGGTGGATAGAGGATATAGAGGACGATCTTCAAACCATGAACATCAGGCAGTGGTGAAGCAAAGTATTTAACATGGTATTCAACTTTATAGCCATCAAATTTTTTAAGCTCTTGCGAAGTGGATATTTGTATAAAGAGACATAATGTAAGCATATATCTAAATTATTTTTCTATTATAAAATAGATGACTCAGTCAGTATTGAGTTACTTTAAAATATATTTATTATCTCATAGTCATAACTTGCAATTTGCAGTTGTCATCATTGATATTTAATAGATATTATTGTTGAACTTTTGTTTTTATACAAACCTTCTGTCTTGCCGGTGTAAAGTTGTCTGAAGTCGATATTTATTGTGTTTTGCGTTTGAACTAACTTGTGCCTTATTTTCATATTATTATATTGTTTGGTAAGTAAATTTTGCACATAATAATCGGTGGGTTATAGTAATGTGTATATTTTTTTATTTTACTAAATTTAAAAATAAATAAATCTAAAATACCATATTGAATTATAAATTAGATTTTTCTTTATTGTAATTTATTTTGTTTTATTTCAGTAAAACTGCTTGGAAATGAGTGACAGTGAATCAAAATACACAAATCTACTACTATTTACCTATACAAAAAGAGTGCGTATATTATTAGTATATGTATGAAAACAAAAATAAATATTTCGCCTGAACCCCCAGGAAAAGTAAATGTTTTACGCTACTGAAAATATATTTTTTATTCAATTCTAACCAAAACAAAACATTCAAAAAAAAAAAATTCGATCATTTTTTGACCATAATTTCAAAATTAATGTGTACGTTAAGCTGTAATAATGGGTTCGAGCGGTCTTGACTAAGTCACATTCCTGGGCCAGCTGTCAAAATGTCATGCGCAATAACATACCTTGTATTCATTGTACCATGGATCTACTGTAGACCAAATCTTCTTATTAAAGGAGATACAAACGACTTGTTATGAAGGTAAAGTTCCCCTGCATGTTTTGTTTGTGGATTTTAGACAAGCATGTGATAGAGTTAATAGAGTCAAAATGTATCGAGCAATGGAACATTTGGGTATACCAAAGAAACTGATCCAGCTAGTTAAAATAACACTAAATTACTACGTGTGAATTTGCTTGAAAGGGTCACATATCAGATCAATTTACGGTTGCAAAAGGCTTGAGACAGGTAGATCCTTTATTCTCTACATTATTCAACCTAGTGTTAGAAACTGTAATCAGAAAATGCAGCATGAAGGTAGAAGAAACGATCATAAAAAATGAGCACCAGTGCTTGGCATTTACTGGCGATCTAACGATCCTAGCAAAAACCGAGAAAGAATTAAGAAGAGTTGTGAAGAACATAATTAAAGAAGCACATAATTTCGGATTAAAACTAAATGAAGACAAAACCAAATATTTGATCATGGGAGGGACAGAAGGGAAAAAAAGAAGACTTTAGTGTGAGGTCAATAAGTGGTTTTGGATGAAAACGGAAAATAAAAATGGGAGCTCGAAGCCAGAATAGCAAAAGGGAATAAAAAATTAGGTAGTTTAAGAGCCCTACTGAACTCAAAATACGTTTCTAGACAAGGTAAACTCACAATATATAAAACAGTAATTCGACCCACAGTAACATATGCCGGTGAGACATAGACATTAAATAAGAAGGAAGAGGATACTCTGGAAAGATGGGAAATGAAAATATTGAGACGCATATTTGGAAGACGGAAGACAGAAGATGGTTGGAAGAGAAGAACCCACAATGAATTAATGGCTTTATTCAAAGAACCTACCATTACTAAGTCCGTCAAGTCAAAAGAATCAGATGGTTGGGACATGTGGAAAGAATGGCAGCAAATAGAATGCCTAAACTAGTAATAACCAGAAAACTAATCGGCCCCAAAAGAAGAGATAGACCCAGAACGAGGTGGATTAGTAAAGTGGAGGAAGACCTTAAACACGTGAAGGTAAGGGACTGGAAAAGAAAAGCACAAAATAGAAGCGAATGGAGAAATATTGTCCACCAGGTCCTTCAGGGCAGTTAAGAATGTTGTATATATATATATATATGTATATATATTTAAGTTAAAGTTTTGTTTAAAATAATTGTAATTAGTTAATATTAGAATTATGTTTAAAAAAACGCCCTAGGCCTTAACGGCCTGTTGTGCGTAAAAATAAATATTCATCGCTGAATGCTACATTACGTCCTTCTGTCACCCGATGCTGCCGTTCTCTGCACCAATTCAAACGTTGATGAGAGTGGTCCGAAGTCAAAGGAAGCACTACTCGTGGGCGGAATGAAATCAGTTCAAAGACTCGAATGCGACGGTATAGTATACGCATACTAAGAGGTCTACCTACTACTTCAAACCATTGGTCAGCAATTTCGGTCAGCAAGTCTCTGTGGTACGCCTCGGTTGATCAGTTGGCCTTCTTCGTGTTCCTCTACCTTTGTTTGTCCACACACGACAAATAATAATAAATATAACACCATAAAAATCTCTTTAAGTCATAAAATATCTCCACTTTACCTTTTTCGAAACCATCGATGATACGATAAATAATTATATACTAATGACAGTAAACCATGAGATATCAGATATCAACTTTTATTTATTGTGTCAGTTCATTAATGTCTGTGTCCCGTTTTACGTTTTGGTAAGTCATATATATATATATATATATATATATATATATATATATATATATATATATATACATATTTTACAATAACTGTTTGTCTTATACATGTACAATTTTAGAATCTTGACAAAGGCAAGGGTTTCCTGCCGAAACGTTGATTGCAATGGAAATTAAAATCTAGTTCCACATGTAATATGTATTTTATTGAACCTAAATCCAAGAAATACTAAATTTATATTAAATATATATATATATATATATATATATATATATATATATATATATATATATATATATATATATGCGTTAGACACAATACCAATATCAATTATATTTAATAATATTATTTCAAATTAATTAAATCCAAATCTGTACAAGCGAATCTGAGATTTCATTTATTGGTTGAAGGAATGTTGGAAGTAAATTGCCTGATGATGTGTTGGGTTTGGTTACACAATATAGAATTTAAGACACTCTCATGTTTCTTAACCGTTTAGTTTACACGGAAACCAACCGACAATTTTCGTCTGACAAGCAATATGTTTGTATCTTTGTTAAATTTGTTACTCCCGATAAAATTAAATTTAGAGTAAGTTTGCTGAAATGAATCTTGTTGAAGGTTACAGTCGACTTCACAAATTACTTTGCCGGGAAAATGCTTTTTTTTATTCCAAGATTTATTAGTATCTACTTGTACAGAATAGACCAAAATTGGTTTTAAATTGATTTTAACCAGCTTTGTTAGGTAATAATCCTTTGCTGTTATTTATTATGAAGTGGATATAGCTTGGAAAACGGTATATTAAGTAAATATTTCAGAAAAATATCCATAATAGATCTGTCCATCCTCATATTGCCCTTACGTTGTTATGTAAAAAATCAACAAACTGCTGGGTTGTATTTAATTATGTAATTGTTTTAAATTGAATGAGCATTTACTTAAACCTTAATGTAAAAAAAACATATTTTTCTGAAGAAAGTGACAATATACAGTTACTAAGCACTGGTACATTTAGAGAAGTGACAACTCAAAAAGAAGAAATAAAAAATATTTCACTAAAAATATTAATATTGTTACTAAACTTTCGTAAGATTTATCCCACATAGAAGAAGTCCCTTGACAAAAAAGAAGAAGTAGTTCGAGAACATTTAAGATATTAAAATGAAATGAAAACATGAAATGTCTACTCAAGTTTCGATCGTCAGAAAATATAATAATAAACAGATATTTTTGACAGTTAAAAACAGTCGTGTTTTGAGTTTTTTGTTGAAGATTTTGTAGTATGCCTACATTTAGGAAAAAATGAATTGTAGGTTATCTTCAATTGTTTTGCAAATTTCTCATTCTTTCGCAATTAAAACATCTTCACTTTTTATTCTGTACTTATGCTCTAAAATTTTCGTACCACTGCTCTCTCCTTTATAGTTCGTAGTTTATTATTCGCCTCGAATAATTGGACTATCGAATTGGGATCGATTGAAGCCAAAAAGGTGGATCAGTTCCATGGTATGGAGCTAGTCTTTCGATATGAACTACCTTGGGTTATTTCTAGCTGGTGCGGTAGATTAGATGTGGTGAATTAGACGGTTTATTTTCTGTAGGACGGTGTGTATGGGCCTTCACAGTTTCGTTGAAGTTTCGGACAAACTCCAAATTCCATACCTTTCTCAGGTATGGGATTGTAAAACCATACTGGCTCACCTCTTTTGAAAGTTGTACCGGTAGCATACATGTTGAGCCAGGCTTTGACTTTACCACTGTAAAACTTTAAACATTTACTAGCAAATTTGTAGACTTTTTTTATACTTTCCTTCATAACAAAAATTTTAAAGTAGCTCGGTGGATAGAGAGACTTTAACATTGTAACTTCGACGTAGTCGAAAAAGGGCATCTCCATAACAAGGGCGATACTGTTTCTAGACGACCCTATTTGAAACGACAATACCAGTACTGTAAAAGAGTGGAAAATAGAGAGAACATAACTGAAGAAGTAAGTCTTCAGGCAACCACAGTTATACAAGAACAAAATAATAATCAGACTTATCTGATATTAAACCGTGAACTTATCCAAATTAAAAATATTACAATATAGTTCTTTTTCTACACTAAGTACATCATACCGAAAAATATGTTCAGGAAAGTTTAGATAAGGCATTTCCCAGAAATAATAGAATTCTATAACATCACATGCGGGCGGGTGGAGCATGCACCTAATGGACTATCGGCGAAGTATATATATGTTAAATGAAATAGCCGAAGCGACGGTGGAGAATGAGACTTTTTACTTCCTATTAAACACATACAGGCCATGTATTTAGGATGAAAGGAAACAGACTCAAAAAAAATGTTAAAGTATTTACTATTTAAATGAGAATAAGCCACAAATAAAGGTTAAAGTACCTTTATTGACGTTTCAATTTCCACTTCGGAAATCGTTATTAAAGTACAAACATTAGTAAATTGTTTTAAAATTTTTTAAACGATTTACTAATGTTTGTATTTTGAGAACGATTTCCGAAGTGGAAATTAAAACGTCAATAAACGTACTTTATACCATCAGACAAGTAAGATAGAACCATTTTAAATAATTTTAACAAGTTTTGAGTAAATAAATAATTGTGAGAAATATTAAAAAAAAAAACTGGTTTTGGCGAATGTTTTAAGTCCGAGGGGTCGACCCGCTTAGGCATTCCTACGCGTTTTTTGGTTTCTTGGCAGATAAGAAAGTAATTAGTGCCGACAAAAATTAAATATTAAAATAAAAGCCTCAGAAGTTTATTATAAAAATCCAGATCCGGCCTTAGACTAAATTAGTTTAAAGTTAAGATTAGAATTAAATTAAATTAAAATAATAAATATTAATTGTTATTATAATAAAAAAGTTTAATTAATATAGGAAAATACTATATTGGTGTATATTAATATAGAAAATATATATTAATATAGAAGGTAACAAAATCGAATGAATAGCAAAAGAAACAAACCAGAACACGATAACTCATCCGACGAGGAGGAAGCCTTCAAAAGAAGTAAAGCTACATTAAGAACACCTCCAAAGGATAACATAAAAAATCACGAAATGGAAGAACTAAAGAAACTACTAGAAGAAATAAGTAAGGAGATTAAAACGGAGATAAAAGAGCTGAAAACAGAAATGAAGGAAGAAAATAAGGAGATCAGAAGATATATAAATGAAGTTAAAGTAGAGATAAAACTAAATAATGAGGAAATAAAAATCATAAAGCTGGAAATAGAAAGGGTGAAGGAAGAATGGACAAAAGAGAAAGAAGAACCGAAAAGAGAAAACGAACTAACCAAAACCGATAACAAAAAGATAACGGAAGAATTAAATGATCTAAAACACTCATTGGAAAGATTAGACAAAGAAAAAAGAAAGAAGAATATAATCATTAGTGGAGCAATAATAGACTCTGAAGACCCAAAAACATTGAAAGAAGGAATGACTACTATGTTAGAAAATCATATTGAAGTCAAAACTAATATTAAAAGAGCACAAAAAATAGGCACAAAAACATGCTTAATTGAAATAGAAAGCGAAGAAGAAAAAACAACAATCTTAAGAAACAAATACAAACTTAAGAATGTGAAGACCAAAAAAATATGGATTACAGAGGACCTCACAAAAGGAGAGAGAGAGAACATGAAAGCTTTAAGAGATAAAGCAAGAGAAATGAGGGAAAATGGAAAAATGGTCAAAATGGGATACAATAAAATCACAGTAGATGGCAAGGAATGGAGATGGTGCTATAAAGAAGAAAAAGTAGTGGAAATAGAGAGTTCAAAAAACTATCAGAGCAACATAAAAAGAACCAAGGAGAGGTCAAGCAACGAATAGAGAAAGAAGAATTACAAAATAAACCGGACAATGATGAATGTTTAGTTTTAAGTAGTAATAGGAATAGGATTAGAAATGTAAATGATAAGTATGCCATTAGAAATTTGACTTGTGATAGGAATATGGGTATTAGGCTTACTAACAGTAGTGATAATATTATAGTTAGGGGGAATATCAAAAATGGGCATAGCATTAGTAATGAAGGTAGGGAAAAATTAAATATTAGCATTAGAAATAAAAACGGTAATAAAATAAATAACGGATATAATGTTAATACAAAAACCAGGGAGCATGAAATCAACGTTAACACCAATAATGGAGAAGAAGAATACAGTAATAAGGAAATACATCTTAACAAGACAAATCATATAGGAATAGCGACATGGAATGTGACATCTCTGACCGGCAAGTAAATAGAAGCTACGGAAGAAATGGAAAAAATGAACGTACAAATAATGGGAATAAGCGAGACAAAAAAGATAGGGAAAGGACACATCAGTATTAATGAGAAATATAGTCTATATTATTCCGGAGTACCACAGGGTCACAGAGCAAAAGAAGGAGTCGGTATAATAGTTAATAAAAGAATAGAATCAAGAATAACAAACTACGAAGCAGTATCATCTAGAATAATCACAGCCCAAATAGAACTAAAAGACAAGATAGGAATAATACAAATATACGGACCAACAGAAGGTAATGAAGAAGAGATAATGATAGAATTCTACAACGAACTCCAAAACGCATTAGACAAATTAAGAGAGACAAGAGAAAAAATAGTAATCTTAGGCGATTGGAATTCAAGAGTAGGTAAGGATAATAACAGGGGATTAGGATGCATTGGACAATATGGGGAAGAAACATTAAATAGAAATGGAATTGAAATGCTGGAATTCTGCCAAACCAATGACCTGATAATAGGAAACACATTCAGTGAACAAACCATTAACGACAAATATACATTTGTGGCTGAAGAGAGAAATGCGAAAAGCTTAATCGACTATATAGTCTATACGAGAAACCTAGAACAAAATATAAAAAACATCTTAACGGAAAAAGAACCCGAACTGTCTACACAACACAGGATGGTCACTGCAAAACTGGAGGATGAAAAAATGGGGGAAGTGGAAAGAAAAGAGTACAAGAAAGTAAATGTAAACAAACTAAAGATAAAAAGTGTGCGAGAATTTTACACGGAGGAAACTAACAAAAGACTGAGACAAATAGAGCGCCAAAAAGAAACATGGACAATGGAAGAAAGATGGAATACATACAGTGAAGTATTAAAGACAACAGCAACTGAAGTGTGTGGAATCAAAAAATATAATAAACAGTTAAAAAGGACAAGGTGGTGGAATAAAGAAGTGAAGACAGAAATAAAAAAGAAGAAAATAGCATGGAAAAAATACCGCGAAACGGGATTAGAAGAAGATAAAGAAAAATACTATAGGCAGAGACGATTGGCAAAAAAGACAGTCACACAAGCAAAAACAAAAACATGGAAAGAATTTGGAGAAGAACTTCAGGAAGAATATATAACAAATAATAGAAACTTTTGGACGACAATACGACATATAAGGCAGGGAAAACGAAAGGAAATAAACGCAGTAAGAGATACTTCAAACCAAATACAAATAAGCCCAGAACAAATAGCTAGGGTATGGAAAGAATATTATGAGAAAAAATTTGATACCGAAGTGATAAAGAAAAACAATATAATCAATGAAGGCGAAGAAAACACAGAGCCAGAGCAAATAAGTAGAGAAGAAGTAATAGAAGGGTTATCAAATATAAAAATAGGCAAGGCAGGTGGAGATGCTGAAATTGAACCGGAAATGGTAAAATACATGGGAGAAGAAGGAATAAACTGGCTATGGAAAATATATAAAGAGGCGTGGGAAAAACAAACAATCCCTAAAGACTGGCAGAACAATATCATTGTGCCAATATACAAAAAAGGAGAACATGTAAACTGCGACAACTATAGGGCAACATGTCTGTCATCGGTGTGCTTTAAAATATATACGAAAATAATAGAGAAGAGACTGAGACAAGAAGTAGAAATGGTATTGGGAGAAGAACAAATGGCATTTAGACCGGGAAGATAGACAAATGACAACATATATATCATTAGAAACCTAATAGAAAGAAGCATAGATACGGGAAAAAAACTAGTATTAGCATTCATAGACCTAAGAGCAGCATTTGACACGATAGAAAGACATATTATAGGGAAATGCTTGAGGAAAATTAACGTACCTAATGCATTGATAAAAATTATAGAAAGTACTTACAAAGAGGTAAAAGGAAGGGTACAAATAACAGGGGAAAGATCGGAAGCATTTAATTGGAAGAGAGGTATTAAACAAGGAGATAGTCTCAGCCCTTTGCTATTCATAATAGTAATGAACGAATTGATAAGAAACACTAGAGTCAGAACTAATCAACTACAGACAATAATAGGTTACCGCAGATTACAACCGGTAACAATAGAGTCCTTAATGTATGCAGACGACATAGTACTAATAGCAGATTCCGAGAATAAAATGCAGAAACTAATGGATATATGGGTAGAACAAATAGAAGAACTTAAAATGGAGATAAACGAGGAAAAAAGTAAGATAATGATAATCAGCGGCAAAGGAGATAAGGAAGATAATCAAATAAAGATAAAATGTAAAAACTCAGAATTGGAAATAGTAACAACTTACGAATACCTGGGAAGTATAATAACTAATGATGGAAAAATAGACTGGGAAATAACAAATAGAGCAAAGAAATCAAACAAGTTATATTATGCGTTAGCCCCAATAATGGGAAAAAGAGAACTTGCACGAGAAACAAGAATAAAAATATATAACACAATAGTGATACCGACTGTGCTCTATGCAAGTGAAAACTGGACAATTCTGGAAAAACATAAGAGCAGGATAAACGCAATGGAGATGAGACATCTAAGAAGGATAGTTGGAAAGACAAAATGGGATAGATTAAGCAACGAGACTATTAGGAGAATGGCCAACCAGGAACCGATAATGAACAAAATAGCAAAGAGACAAATGAACTGGTATGGGCATCTGATGAGGATGCAATCCAATAGAATAACAAGAAAAATTTATGAAGCAAAAAACATCGGAAAAAGAAAAAGAGGCAGACCAAGAAAAAAAAATGGATACAGCAAGTAGTAGAGGCGGGAAAACTTAAACAAAAATCACTCGAGGAATTGAAAATAATGGCAGGAAACAGAAAAGAATGGAAGAGGTGGGTAAATGGAAATTAAAATAGCTAGCCCAAATCCGACACCCTGTTAGGGTAAAAGGAAGGGGAGAAAGAAAGAAAGAAAGAAATCCATGTTGATTTATTGTTATGATATTATTGTTTTTTAGATAACCATTTAATCTCCTTAAATATCCATACTCAAATACTTTAGAAAATATACTGGGAATTGTTGTAGGCCTATAATTGCAGACCAGTTTTGGATCTCCTTTTTTAAAAATGGGACTAGTTTGCCTGTCTTTAAGTACTTAATTAGGAAAATCCCCATTGCAAAAAGACAAATTGGTGAAATAAGTTAAAGGATTGATTATAAGAGGTAAAATCTTTTTCACCAAAAATGCAGTTATCTCGTCAAAACCACTAGAGGATTTGTTTTTAAGTTTACTCTGCAGGAGTTCGATCAGTTCCTGCCTAGTAAATGGGTACAACTAAAAGAAATTTTCATGATCTGTAATAATTTACTGTCTTTGTCTACTCTATTAGGTACATGGAATTTTCGACACGATATCAATGGGTGCATTATTAAAAAATGTGTTAAAAGTGCATGTTACCTCTTGGGGATCTGTAATTATATTATTGTCATCATACAGTAAACAAGTAACAATATTGTTACTAGCACTTTTTGAAAAATCATTGACAATTTTCCACGTGATTTTATTGGGATTATCAGACGAAGTAATGATTTTCTGGTAATAATCTTTTCTTGTTTTAGTCAAAAGTTTTCTATTGTTTCCTTTGTTGTTGATAAAAATCTCTACGAATTGGTACTGCCCTTGATAATGCTTGTAAATTTCTTAATTCAAAACTCGACTTTTGCACTTCACTATTAATCCATTTATTTTTAGTTGTTTTGATTTTTTCTTTGTTGATGAAAAGCTATTATGAAAATGATACAAAAAGATATTTATAAAAGCTTAAAATACTAGATTTGTGTATAAGATTCCACAAACACTATTCCAGTTTTCGTTAATGAAGTTAACGATAAAGTGATTTATCGAGTCTTCACCAAATTGTTTTTTTTTTGTATAAAGTATGACAATTCCATTTCAAAGTCAAGTTCCACTAAAACTGATCTGTGATCTGATAGAGTGTTGTTAAGTACACATGACAAACTGGAGTTCGAGAAATTTACAAATACATTATCTAATGCTGTAACGCTGGTATCCGTGACCCTAGTTAATAAGACTAAAATATTATTAAAATTCAGTAAAACATTGAGTAGATAAAAATTGTCGTTAAATCGTTAGTCATATTTCTTTAAAATCACCATATACTACAAAACTTATATTTGCTTTATATAAATATTTTACACCCTCGAAGGTATTTACAATACCTTGGAGGTTATTCAAAAAAATACTTAAATCACCAGATGGTGATCTGTAAAAATTCAATATAATATATGAGTTATTTTTCTTTTCTTTGAAAAGAATAATACAAAATTCAGAATTTTTTGTTTTCCTGTTTTGTGAAACATGTTTTCCTGTTTTCCTGATTTTTTGTAGATATTGCACGTTACTTTGATCACATTACCTATTTTATAGAACGAGTGTCGAAGTAAACAGTGTCCAGTGGGAGCAACCTGAAGTTCACTTTTCTGAAGCTTTAAGAGTAACCTACAGAGAGTTTTAATGACCATTTTATTAACCTTTAGACTATAATATTTTTCTGTTAGGCTCTATTCAGTTCCTTTTTCCATTATTTTTGCATCATTTGCGATGGAGATGTTAAGATAATACAAAATGGCAGTAATCCCATGAAATAATTACTAGCTTCTTATGGGAATAATAATAGATGGTGACAATAATGCACACTAAAGTCTCCCAGAAAAAGATTTGCAGAGATATTAAGGAAACTAGATTTTCAAAATAAAAAGTATATTGGTGATGATAAACTTAAACACATCAATAGCATTTATCTAACACACTACATATTTTTTTAAAAGAAAGACAACAAATTTTAATGTTCTTAAAATCTTAAAATTTTATTTATGCTTAAAAATAAAATATAGGTGCATTATAAAAGTTGATATATAGCAAGGTAATAGTAAAATAGTGAAATAACAACATAAATTGTTGATGTTTATGTTTATCAAAAAACATATTTAGAGAAACCTCTATAATGTGATATTTTCATATATAAATACCAAACACCAAAAATTACAACCTATAGTTATTACAGCCTATGGTCTTTGATGCAATATTATATTATACCATACTGTATAAAGTATTTGTCTTGACCTACGATTAGTTTACCGTGAGATATATTTGCTATAAAATATTATTTTATTAAATTAAAATAATATACGAACTGAGTTTCGTTCAATCCTACTAAAAATACATAACATATGCTTAACAGAAACCCTTAGTAGAGGGGAGAGCGTTACTAACAACCATATAATTTTACCTTGGGGTAAAAACGTAAATTACAAACTCCTTTATATTGTCCTAATCACAACCATATACTGACGCAGCGGATGCGACAACAATAGCCGACGGATTTTCCGGGTACATACTTTCTAAAGAAAGGGATTATAATAGAGACATTTTCCCCAGAAATATGTAAAACTAATAAATATTTTAATCTTTTAATAGATTTCTGAAAACTAAAATTTACCCAAAACTTTAAAAATTACAACTTTGGTGGAATATTTTCGTTTTTCTGTTTGCAAATGAATTTTAAAACGATCAATATATTATGGCATTTTAAGTTGAGATTCTAAATATCAAGTTTTGGTATTCAGCTGTTTTTGTCTTTTGTCGTTAAAACGCAATAAACTGGAATATTTAAAAGTTGTTTCGAGTCCCCTAATATAATATTGCAAGTCAGGTATACGGTTTTTCTAAAACGTATTAACTGAGAATATTTTTTTGTCTTTTTTTACATTAATATTCCCCTATTCTCTGTATGTATTGTGAGGTAAAAAAATTTCCAGTTAACCAATTTAAAAGTAAATACTCAAGAAGTTTTTTGTCGGTTCGTTGCTAAGAATGAGGTCAAAAAAGGGTAGATTGTTTGTTTTAAGTTTGTAGGCAAAAACTAGCTGTAAGACGTAAAGGGAAATTTATTTTGCGTTGAAATTTGTAAAATGTAAGGCATCGAGGAGTCGACATTTAAGCCCTAAGCAGAGCAGACAGAAGAGATTTTGAATCGCGAGTCGATTCAATTTTTTTGTGCAATATCTTAAGACCGGTTAAGGTGATAGTGATGATACTCTATGCAATGTGGCAGTTTAGATCAGAGTAATCACCCACAAGATTTGTGCAGTACACCGGCACTGATGAAATTTGGAAAATGTTTATATAGAATGTCCCCGTCGACAGCTTGATTTCCTCCATCAAGTTTCTGTTCCAATCGTTCCTGCCTACGTATGGAAATGGTTTATTTTTATTCAAGTTGAGAGTTATGTCCTTTGCAGCTCCAGTCCCATAGATGTTAACAAGTTTTTTTTGAAAGTTAAGTGCTAAACAGTGAAATCAGGTAACAATTAACATTTTAATTTTAAAGTAAAGACAGACATTTTTTTGCTAAAGCAATAATTGCTTTCATTAAAATTTAAAGGATTTGTAATAAATAATAAATTGTAAATTTTATGGTTTAACAGCTGTCATTTTAATTGTTTTTTTTTTTTTAATATAATGTTAACATATGACAGCTAGCTTTGTTCTTTTCGATATTCGAAGTTTTGTTTGTTTAAAAAAAGGTTAATCTCTGTGCGATAACATTTGTAAGTTTTGTAGTATCTCCAACCCCTTTGTAAACGAAGTTTGTAAACGGACACATGTAAGTTTTTTATTCTGTATTTGCCAACTATTTATATAGTATATTTTTTGTGCCATTTTTATGTTTGATAACTGTTTGTATGAGACAAAAATAAACGTTTGATTTGCTTCTCTGATCCTTTGTTGATTTTAGTTTAGAAAATCTCCTAACCCTTGTATGTATTTTTGATTTTAGGGAAGAAGAAATTTTCTTTCTTTTTCCAGCAGGAAGTTTTCTTCGAAGCGGCGTCCAAATTTAAATAGCTAGAGGTAACCTTGTCTGCCATATCTTATTTCATTTTGTCCAGGAGATTTATGTAAGTACCCTTTCATTTTTTTTGTAGCTGCCCCAATCCGACCCATTTATTTCACTTATCCACGACCCCAGATCTCCAACAACCAACTGAGTGTTTTACGCACTAGTAGCGTTTATTTTGCTTGCCCTATCTTCGCCCCATAGTTTTTGTCCCCTATTTCTACCCCTATGTTCGTACCCTGAGGTAGGCAAAATATTTTCGCTACAAACTATGAATCTAAATAAACTAAAATCAAAAAATAATATTAACTAAATTATAATGAGACGGAACAGTATTTATTATTCACTTTTTAAACTTTTCTCTGACTATACTGTATGATATAAAACTAATCTTCACAATTCATTTTTATTGTAAATCGATTTCCTAGTCAGTATATGTGTGTAAAATTTAAGACCTTAAAGTTCAAAAGATCCATTAAATATTTTTAAAAGCAAAAGCATGTTTGACGTTGGCGTAGTTCGACCGAAGGTATTTCATAATGTAGCTAAAGAGGAAATACCAATGTCGAGTGTGTAACAGACATTTATGGTATCCAACGTTAAACCAAACGGTCTCTCTTATTTGAAATATTACGGGATTCAATGACAAAAGAAAATCCAAACATTTTAGAAAATAATTTTTATTATAGAATCAAACGCAAGCATGCCAGTTAAATGTTTTTAACAAACGCGAGTATTTATTTGCTTTTTGAAACGAAGCTTCTATACCGGCATTGTATTTTACTTTTTTGTCAATAGTAAAATGCTGAGTAAAAAGATAGCAAAAAAATAGAAAAATAAAAGTACGATACTAAAATTCGATTCGTAACGATCTTCAAACGACAAGATTTATCATTAATTTCATAGGTCATAAATATCGTTACATCTAATTATTAACGATATAAAATCGTCTGTTTAATAACGCCTGATATCATAATCAATTTAAAGTGAACATTAAATACATTAAAGGTCCACTTTAAACTTAAACAGTTGTCTGTTAAGTTCGAATTAATCCAAAAATGAATTTATATATGTACGCCATTCACAAGTTTACAAAAAGAGAGTGAATTGTTCAGAATAATATGATGATTTATATTTCTTTGAAAGGTTTCCTTTGACAAAAGATACAGTTAGGTAGGACTTAATACTGAACCTTAAGTAGTAGTCACCATTTACACAATTTTTAAAGGCTCTTTGAGTTAAAACAAATTATATAAAATCAAATATAGTTTCGGTGATTCTATGTTGCTTTAGTTTGGCGATTATAGCTTCTCAATTAATCGTGTCGAATGCCCCTTTAATGGTAATGACGGCAGCCGTTACTTCATAGTTTTTATTTGTTGACATGGCGATGTTATTCTGAAGAAGGACAATATTGTCGCGTGTGGATCTGCGTTGTCGAAACCCAGATTGTTTTTTTGGAATAATTTTGTATGTGTCAAGATACTAGATAATACATTTATTGATCATTTTTTCAAATATTTTACACATAGTACAGGTAAGAGATATAGGCCTATAAGAATCAGGGACAGAGGCTGGTAGTTTATTTTTGTATTTGTAATAAAATTAACGTTTACGATTCATTAGAAAATTTGCAGCAAAACCATATTTAATTATATATCTTGAGAAGTTTATATAGACACGGAGCAAATTATATACAATGGACCAGCAGCTGTGTTTTTATAGGATTTAGGTACAGATTTTAGTTTGTATAGCTTAAAGGAGAGTTTAGATAATTTGTATCTTGTGAAACTGTAAATGAATAAGAAAATGGTAAAAAAGAAAAGGGTGTATAGGATTAGATCCATATTTGTTAAGCAACTTTTTTTGAAAGTTTTCTGCCAGCATCTTGGCTTTTTCCAGATGATCAATAAGAACCTTTTGTTAAAAAAAAGATTGGAGATTTTAAGGTTACTTTTTTGCCCTATATTTGTAAAAAATTTTTCCAAACGGCTTGGGCTAGCATCTTTATTTATGGAGGAGATATATTTTATCCATGAAGTTTTATTACTTAATTTAATAGTGTGTCTTGATTGGGCTATTGATGCTTTTAATGCGATAAGTCACATTTGTTTTTGCTGTAAAGTTGTAGAGCAGACTTCTGCTGTTGCACGGCGTCTTTACAAGAGGAGTGCACTATGGAACCCTTTTTTATTTGTAGAATTTCGAATCACCTTGTATATGTTAAAACTCCGAAAAATATTTTCAATCCTTTTGCGTCGTTGGGATTGATAATATAAATATTTCTGATTTGTATATAATAATTTTAATTGCATCCTTTAATCGTGATATTGCCTAATATTGCGCGACAAATAAAGATCCACTTAGGTTGATGGGAAAAGTATGTGGGGAGACGAATAATAAGCAAGTATAGTAATGAAATGAAGAGGTGCAAAGCATCGTTGTAGACAAGAAAATTGCACTGTAGAAGAAACGCAAAAACAATGATCTTGCTGTGATAATTGGCGGATGCTACGAGCCACTCTCGTGATCCTTCGGCCCTGGAGTAAACAAGTCTTGAGTATCTGTGATACCGAATTTACATGCGCACTGTTCTCATCTGGAATGTCAAAGGTAATATCACAAAATACTCTAACTGCACTCCAATTTGGCTTTTATGCAACGCCATGAAAATATTCGAAGGGGTGATAAAAGGCTGAATTATAAACATCATTCGCATCAATCCCATCCAGTGTGGATTTGCAAAGGAAAACAACACGACGGACGCAATAAACGCAGCAAGACTGCTCCCGGAGGGGCAACCAGAGAAGAACAAAACGGTGTAGGGGTTTTCGATCTGGAGAAGGTCTTTGACCGCTAGCTGCATAACCTTACCTCGCACGTCCTTAGATCATACGACGTTTCTAAAGCCTACGTATCTTGAGTAAAACTTTTTTACACCAACATCATGAGCTACATTCAGTACCTATCAGGAATATCTTTGCCTGTCCCTATCACCCCTGTTGTTCACCAAAGATCGGCTCGTGTATAGATACGCTTATTGCAGGCCATCACGAACCATAGCCATGTCTCCAACACTAGACACGTATTACAGCAGCAAACTTATTAATGGAAGGCACAGCACTAAAACTATAGGTTGCGGATAACATCAAAAACACCGAATACATTTATTTAATGTGAATCTCATACAAAAGGCATCAGCATCATCCTTAAGTCAGCACCTTAAGAAAGTCGAAGAATTTAAGAATCTGGGTTCTGGCATCGGCTGCAATGGCAGCTCAATATCCAATATTTGATCTCGCATTAACGTAATAGGGTTAAAATTACATCACGTAACTGAAGTATGGTGCGAATTTCGAATGCTCGATGGAGTCAAGGTAAAACTATACAAAACTGTTGTCCGCCCAGCGGCTTTAATGAAACAGAACGTTGAAATGCCACTTCAAAAGAAAAACAGGGTATGCATATCATGGAAACAAAGATTCTGCGATAGATGTTAGGCATATCCTGCCATAATTACGTCAAGAAGGAAGATACCAGAAAATAATAGAATGTATGGATATGTAGTAAGTAGCGCCGGGACTTTGGGGCAAGAACAGGGATGCGACTAAACCTTAAAGGACGCTCAGCACCAGTACGATCTTAGATACGCTAGTACGATAACAGAGACATGAAGACCGTCGATGTCACGCCAGATGACACCCTGGATCGAGCCAGATGGAAAGTACTGATCGATGTAGAAGACTTGAAATAGTGATAATATTTTCACTTTAGTTTTTTATCAAAATACAATTTTTTTGTTGGAATAAGTATATGTGGGCATTTATTTATTTCATCCCGTCCTCGCTGTTTATAAAAGTACTATAAAAAAGGTAGTCTAAATGCATAAAATATTTTCTGATAATAATAACGTGTTTAATAAAAAGTACGTCAATGCTTAAAGAAAAAAAACACTGTATAACGTTTATTTGTCATAAAACTGAATAGCTGCCATGTAGTTATCTTGAAACATGAAGTTATCTTTATTACCTGTATAATAAAGGACATGCGTGGTCTTAATTTGTCATATTTCTATATGAAAGTTGGAAATTTGTAATCTTGTTTTATGTTTTGGGCCCAGTATTTTATTAATATTTTACAAAAGAACTCGAGTGTCAACATCTGGTCGAAAAAGTCACAAAATCAATATTAAACTGTTGTATAAAAAATGTCTGGAGGTATATGCAAAGCTTTAATATTTGGAACGAGAAAAGATAAATATGAATAATATGAAAATATTTCTTTTTAACAGTTGAAAATAGCGAGTATTAAAACATAGTAATCTACTAATCTTAAAAATTAGACTCTCTTAAAACCTAATTATATAATATATATAAATACTTATATATATACACACACATATATATATATACACACACATATATAATATATATATATATATATATATATATATATATATATATATATATATATTGTTCTTTTTAGATGAACTGATGATGCTTTCTGAGTAGAAAGCGAAACGTCTTCAATAAATAGATGAAGTAGCCACCTTCTTTGTCTTTTATTTCTCCACTTTGACCGAAAAACCCACCACTCTTCGAGTGTACCTTAGTTTTTATATATATATATATATATATATATATATATATATATATAATGCGAGGGAATAATAAAGATAAAATGTAACGGCATGTCTCGCAAAACAGGAAAACAGAATAGGTATATCGATGGATATATCTACCCTATAGCGCTGCAAAAAAGAAACTACAACTCTTTTAAATAAAAATGAAAATACTATGATACCGACTGACGAAAAGCCAAAACGATGGAAAGAATATATGGAAGAGCACTTTGATGACGGAAGAGGAAACCTACAAAAGATATATCTTTCGAGGACAGAGAAACAAGTATAGAAATTATAAAGGACGAAATATTGTGTGCACTAAAGAACACAAGAAACGAAAAAATCCCGGGCCAGATCAACTGCCAATTGATATCCTTAAAATAATAGAAAATGAGTACATGGATGTCGTCTTAAAGCTCTTTAATGAAATTTATAAGTCGGGTGATATACCCAATGAATGGTTGACTTCAACATTTATTTGTCTCCCAAAAAGAAAAATGCTAGAGAATGCACTGACTACCGCACCGTAAGCCTGATGTCTTACACACTTTTATGTTTTTAAAGATCATCCATAAACACATTTACCAAATATTTGATATAGCTATTAAAGAAACCCAATTTGGATTCCGTAGAGGCGTAGGTACTCGTAAAGCTCTCTTTGCATTCAACGTACTAATCCAGATATGCTTGAATGTGAACCAAGATATATACGCATGTTTCATAGATTACAACAAGCCTTTCAATATAATCCACCACAAAGAGCTAATGGACGTACTTGAAGCAAAACAAATAAAAAACAATGACCTTCGAATTATAATAAATCTATATTATAAACATCAGGCACACATACGCATTAATGAACACACATCAGAAGATACATACACACACTATTCTATGCATACTCTGAAGAAATTATGAAAAAAGTTGTTGAAGGAGAAACAGCAGAAATAAAGGTCAATGGATCAAGATAGTTGAGTATGGAGAAGAATATTTATTACCAATAAACATCAAGAACACTAAATTTATGAGGATATCAAAAACCCAAAATAATGATAAACACCTGACAATTAACGGTAAAACTTTAGAACAAGTTGAAAACTACAATTATTTTGGCAAATAGTTAATCATATAAACGATTACTCCAAAATAATCAAAGTTCGAACAGAGAAAGCACGCAAACTTCAATAAAATAAGAAAGGTACTTCGTGCAAAAGAACTGACGTTACTTTAGAGTTAGGATGGCAAGGTTTTATATTCTCTCGACCCATTTGAATTGTGGGTGTATAGAAGAATCCTGAAGGTATCATGGACCGAGTATGTAACAAACAACGAAGTCATGAGAAGATTTAACAAAAGAATAGAAACATTGGAAACCATCAAGACACGAAAGCTGTGATACCTGGGGCATTTTATCCATAATATAAGATACAAGATACAACATACTTCAATTAATTATACAAATGAAAATCCAGGGCAAGAGAAGTGTAGGAAGGAAAAGAATCTCTTATTTGCGTAACTTGAGGGAATGTTACGGATGCACATCAATCGAACTATTCAGAGTGGCAGCCTCTAAGAATAGCCATGATGATTGCCAACCTTCGTCGCGGACATGGCACGTAAAAAAGAAGATATCGATGAAAAGCAACCGTAAATAGTTATATACAAACATTTTCTTTTTTTCCAGGTAGCCGTAGCCTTAATCGTGGTTATTCTTAGTGGTTGCACTGGAAACCAACAGGGTATTCTAACTCTATTGCCACAAATTGGTCGCATTGCTCCTGCGTGATGAATAGGATACCAAAGATGTTTCTAAAATGAAGTCCAATCACAAAACGAAGAAAAGGACGACCCAGAAAAAGATGGTTTGATTGCGTCAGAAAAATCTTGGAAAAATGGGAACTGATGGTTAGAAAAAATGAGAAATAAACAGAGATGAATGAAGGAGAATAGTAAGTCAATTTAGTAGGAGTGAGGAGCATGATTTTTACAAGAAGCCACCTCACTGGATACAAGTTTTGCAATTAAACAATTAAAGTATTATATTAATTGTATTTTAGTCCTAGGCCTTTGAATATTCCTGAGTTTGTAAATAAATGATGATGTGAACTTATAAACGAAACGTTGTCAAATAAAGGTTGAAGAAGCAGTATCCTTTTTTGAAGCAAAGCTTCTACACTCGGGTTGTATTGTACTTTTTTATTTTACTTTTTTACACGGAACTAACGCCGCAAAATGCAGTTGTCACGAGTAGCGTCATGAAATAGCGGGTCCTCATATCGATTCATTACTCTCGACCAATTCGTTTCTAGTCATCATATATTTACTCTAAGCAGGTATAAGTCACAAACTAAATGTTAAATAACTAACAAATACAGACAAATAAAAAGTAAAAAATTGAAAGTACATGTCAATAAAAGATGGTAAAACAAACGGAAAAATAAATGAACGTCAAAATTCATCATAAATGTCAAAAGTCTAAATGTCATCCCATTCAATTAATAACAATATACAATCGTCTGTTTAATAACGCCCGATATTATACTCAATGGTATAATAATAAATTAGCAATAAATAAATTAAAATTTCTCTGTTAGTGTAAATTTCAGTTTTCTTCAAGTTTATATTAATCCAAAAATGAATTTATATTATGTACGCCACTCAAAAGTTTACAGTGAAAGAATGAATAGTCTAAAATAATATGATGAATTATAATTTTTTAAAAGGTTTCCTTTAACAAAAGATACAGTTATGTTTGTATTTGAACAGATCGAACATTAAATAAAACTTCATAATAAAGAGATAAGTAATCATTAAGATATAATAAAATTTGTCATCACATTAATATTGGTGGATAAACAGTCAATAAAAAGCTAAACCAAACAGCAGTAATGTACATTTAGAAAATACTGGAATCATCACATATCTTCAGGGGAGAAGTTGTTACACCAGCTCAATACTTATTTTTAACATTAATATTTTTGCTTTTAGAAAAATGAAGCTGACTATATGGGTATATCGAGGGAACATTTTCAATAATTAAAAATATATCAAACAAATGATGAAATAATCCCAGTTGAAGCAAAGTTTTATGCAATTTTTGCAACAAATGTCAAAAAAATCAGTGACTAATTTATAAATTAAAAATTGTTGCAAAATGGTTGGGTTCTCTAGATGATCAAACAACATTTACTAATAGAGGCTTACAAATATTTGAAGCTGGATACTTTTTTAGGTTTGTACTATTTTTTATGGTTGATCAGTGTGGTTACAATTTGAAATCATATTTGATGACACTTCTAGACAAAATGCTAAAACAGAAACAGATAATCTTAATAATAAATCTCCCATACAAACTAGGAATGTTGTGGAAAGGCAATACAGGGTATGAATTTCTCAATTTTTAAAAATCAAATAAGATTAAATTTGAAAGTGACTATGAGTGTAATAATAGCAACAGCAGAATTTCATAACCTCACCATAGAAAATGTAGTCTTATTTCCTGTAGATCATAATCTAGATCAACAAGAAAATCATTTAATTAAAGCCATAGAAATAAAGCAAACAATTTCTCTTAATTTCAAAGTAAAATTGAGGGAACATTATTGTGAATTAAGCGTTGGACAACATTTTGCAAAACTCGATTAACTATTTCTAAAAAAGTATTTTCTATTAAACCAAATTGTTCTGTATCTGAGGTAATTTACAATGTACAAGTTTTAAACTTACTTCCCCCTTTGTCAAGACAAATATTATAGGATACTATAATGCTTATATTTCAGTAATTTGCATTTATACAATTGTACATATAGAATCATAAATATATTAGTTCAGCAATTTCTGTACTGTATTTTAAATATTGTTCCTTAATATCTGTCATGATTGGCCTTTTTCTCTTTTGTAATATATCAGCCACATACCCAAGGGAAACAACCCCACCCCCCAAACGCAATCGTTATTCAGTTAGCCCGGTATGTAACAAGTCAACATGGCAAGAAAATAAAAGAAACAAAATAAGGGGTAGTTAGCCTAGAAAAGAATAATTATATTTAATTAAATCATTATTATATACTCCAAATTAAATAAAGAATAAAAAATTCGACATAATTTAACGTATACATTTCAAATTAAACAAAGAATGAAAATTGACCTAGTTAACGTGTATGACACGTTTTGATATCAGGTCAGCTCCGAATGTTTAAAAATTACGAAATGTAAAGACCTTCATTGGAAAATAATACAAGGAAGCGACACGCCAGCCATAAGAATTGAGCTGAGCTAGCAAGCACGCCATCGCATAATCCATTTTAACACGTGGAGCAGATGGCATAATCAACGAAAACTCTAGTAGGGCGCGATGTCTCGGTACTGGGACGAGTAATTGAAGGTACGCGTTACGGGACATAAAAAGGAAAAAAGTTGGTCAACGAGGCAGTAGAGTTCGGGGGACCGGTCCAGGGAGTAGTGTTCGGGCAACCGGGCAGTCAGTGTTAGGCAACCTAGGAGGTGTTAATCAGTCAGTCGTCCCGGCGTGAATCAGCTCAGTTAGCGCGGCATCGTATCTAACGGGAAGGTAGAGAGTATAGTACCGAATTTTAACGTAAGCTAATAACCTCTAACTCTTTACAGGGCCTGCATCTGAACGTCATTCATCCCCTTATCCAAATTTTCCTACCCTCTTGTAAATCCGCGAGGGTGGAATCACGACCAGTTCGGACTAGTGGACCAGTAAGCCTCACCTCCGCTCGCAGAGTTAAGTCTCCCTTAATATTATAGACGTGGATGTTAAAATATTAACAGCGTTTATTACAGTGTCGACAGCGGTATTTCCCGGCCGTATTACAGTCACTAACCCAGGGGATATTACACTTTTAACAGTCATTTTTTTTTTCCTTTAAAACTTCCAGTTTTCTTTAATAATACTTTTTTTGTTTTTTATACTTAATTGATTATAGTTGGATACTTGCTTAGTAAGTAAAAGTTCTCCTTTTTGTGAAATTCAAAGAACTACTTCGTTTTGATACCGATATAATTAACAACAATTAACCAAAAGCAAAATTGATAGAAACACAATTACCAAGCTATTAATTGAAACAGATAAGTTTACTTTTAATAATCAAAAGAGCTGTAGGTATTATGAAACTGGGTGTGGCACTAAAGTTTACTTTAGTGTAAAGTGAATATTAGTTAAGCTTTAGTTTAGGTGGTCAATATGTAATCGGGCTTTAATTTTCATTCTATAAACTTCTTATTTTAAAATTATTTCATATAAATATAATGTCGGATTTTTACAATTTTCATTTAAAAAATTGTAATAAAGTGTGACAAAAAGAGTTGTTAGCAAAACATTTTAAGTTGAAATATATATATATATATATATATATATATATATATATATATATATATATATATATGAAGTAACAAGAAGTCCAGAGACCTCTCTCTGACAGTAAATTAGGTGAACCGCAAATTCAAAGCCTCTTACTAGAGACTTTTAACGACGCTAGAAGTCCTTTTACTTCAACATGCATCTACGATTCACCTTTGAAAATTACTATCTTTTTCGCTCTTTACGTAGAGAAAGACGTTTAAATGAAAGTAAAAGATTGCATTTCATTTCAATCGGAACTCCACCATTGCTCTACACGTGTTTCGAGTTATTTAACTCATCATCAGGAGCACTTGTGGAAGTTCAACTGAAATAAAATGCAGTCTAGTATTTGTTTATTATAACCAAAATAACAGCCAGGTACGCTAGCAGCGACATCTATACGAAGTATAGATAGTATATTGAAATGAAATGCAATCTTTTACTTTCATTTAAACGTCTTTCTCTACGTAAATAGCGAAAAAGATAGTAATTTTCAAAGGTGAATCGTAGATGCATGTTGAAGTAAAAGGACTTCTAGCGTCGTTAAAAGTCTCTAGTAAGAGGCTTTGAATTTGCGGTTTACCTTATTTAGTATCAGAGAGAGGTCTCTGGACTTCTTGTTACTTCGTATAGATGTCGCTGCTAGCGTACCTGGCTGTTATTTTGGTTATAATAACCACATACTAGACTGCATTTTATTTTAGTTGAACTTCCACAAGTGCTCCTGATGATGAGTTGAATAACTCGAAACACGTGTAGAGCAATGGTGGAGTTCCGATTGAAATGAAATGCAATCTTTTATTTTCATATATATATTTATATTTATATATATATATATATATATATATATATATATATATATATATATATATATATATATATATATATATATATATATACATATATATTTTATTGTATGGAATAAAGCTTAGAAACAGTCATTACGGGGGAATATGATACTTCTGGAATGTAAAAAATTAATCAACGAAACCGTTTTGGGAGGATTTGATGTGAATAGAGAAATTTAAATAAGAAGAAACTAGATAAACGAAAACTTTTATGGCTCAAAAATATGAGGCTAAATCCATTTGAATTTGCAATCTCTAAGTGAACAACTCTGACCCGGGAACGATTGGTCGAAATTTTAGTTTTCTCTGAACAACACGCTACTACGAGAAGAGTCTGCTCGTAAATGTAATATGTAATATATAAAAATAAAGTATGTTAAGAAATTTACCATTTGATTGTCAGAGTTTGATTAACAGAATTTAGGTACGAAAACTTTATCCTAAATATAAATTGCTTTAATGTCTTGATCATCAAAAAATATCTGGAAAGGCCTTTTAGGATCACTTTTATTCACCTGAGGGTCTCTAAAAAGTTTTATTTTGTGATTATAAAAAGTTTAGATTAATGAGCCAAGAGTAACGATTCTTTTGTAAGCTCCTAATTTTGTCTTAAAGTTTTAAAGCAAAAACGCTGTTTAAAATACAGATGCTTTCGTTAAATATGGAATTTGTTAAAGATAAAAATACAAAATTGAAAAAGAGAGAAAAAAAATATATTACAACTATTTCTAAAAAAAGGAATAAAATGGTACAGTAAACACTATTTTTATGATTTTTATTATAAATTAAGTAAAGTTATTTTATTATTTATTTACTATTTTAATTAAACGTGTAGTTTTAATAAACTCATGGGAAATTTATAGATAATTCAAATAAACATTCTCGCTATGTGCTGTTAATTCTGCAAGGGCGAAAAGCTATTTGTTTGTTGCAAGTTAACTCAATGAAAAAGACAGTTTTCCTATTTTTTTAATAATGTATTATCGAAATAAGTCCAAACTTTCTATTTACATGGAGATTTTAGAGAAAAATGTACCATGTAAAAAGTTATGAGGACTAAAACTTAAAATAAATATTCGATTTCTTGACTTAAAAATTTCAATAACTTTTAAACTAAACTTTTAATTATATGAATTATATTCAATTTGGAACTGGATTTTATTTTCCATAGAAATCAACGTTTCGGCAGAAAACCCTTGCCTTTGTCAAGATTCTAAAATGTACAAGATTAAGAACAAACAGTTACTGTAAAATATATAAAACTTACCAAAACGTAAAACGGGGACGTTAATGAACTGACAAGTAAAAGTTCATATCTGATATCTCATGGTTTACTGTCATTAGTTTTCGAAAAAGGTAAAGTGGAGATATGTTATTGACTTAATGAGCTTTTTATGTTATATTTATTATTATTTAAATCAGATTGAAATATATTTTATTTAGGTTCTGTGTATTTTTTTTTCATTTCTTTTTATTTCTATTGATTCGTATATCTCCTTCTTCTTTTGTTTTATTCGGTTTTTAAGTTTTTGATGTTTTCGAAGTCAAATTTATGTTTGTTTTCATTTTCATGTTTTGTGAGCGCAGTGACGTTGTTCTTGTCACATTTGTGAAAACGAATCCTGGGTTAAAGCAGTTGACTGGTTTTCCCGATATAAACACCTTCACAGTTAATACATGGTATGTCGTAAACAACATGTGATTTTTTGAGTTTTGAAGTATGTGTTTTTAGTTTACTGAAATTTTTATTTAAAAGGTTGTTGCCTTTGTGGGCCAATGTTATGTTATGTTTGGCTAAAAGATTTGTTAATTGTTCGGATAAACCTTTTATATACGGAAGAGTTGTATAAGTAGTTTTGATACTGTTAAATTTATTGTTATTTGTATTGTTGTAAAATTTATTAAGTATTAATTTGAAAATAGTTTCGATTAGAGATGTTCGAGATTTGCATTACTTAGAAAAGAACTTTTTGCTTTTTTTTTGATTGCAGTTCATCTGTATTCTGGATCTGTTAGTTTTATAGATATATCATCAACACTTATAATTACAGACTTCTTATGGGAGAATGGATGATGATATTTGTAGTTGAGCTATCGTGAAAACCATGTGTATAACTGTGTTATTAATGCGATGTAAGGTGATATCCTGAAATATTATTTTATTATTTTGTTTAATTTCTATAGTAAACTATAGTTTTGGATGGTAACTGTTAAAATTATTTATAATTTCGTTCATTTTATTTGTTGGAATAGCACAGATACAGATATCGGTATAGCGGTAGAAAAATGGTACATTAAAATCTAAATGACTCATGACAGATTCTTCCATGTCTTCCAGAACCAGTTGAGCAATGACACCAGAAATACTTGCACCCATTGCACATCCATCCATTTGTTGGGATATTTCGTCCTTATATAAAAAGTATGTTGAGTTTAACGTTAATCTGTATATGATTGGAATTCTTGCAATGGGATGTTAGTGTACTCTTTTATGTCATTTCACTTCTTTATAATAACGTCAGTGGCAAGTTTTATTGGGATGTTAGTTTGTAGTAAAATGACATAAAGATTAGGTGGTGAAAATTTTATTGATATCTTAGATAACTGAATATCCAGATAATTTGTTGCGATGTCTAGGAATAAGAAAATTTGTCTTTTTTGCATTGTTGCATTATTCTGTCAAATTTGTGCAGCCAATCTGTTATGATATCTGTGTTCAACAAAAAAAGAGGATTAAAACTGAAGGTGTTGTCATTCATACTACAGTGTATGATTGGTTTTGTAAAGTGAGAAATAAGAACATTCCATTATCTGGACAGATAATAAACGAAGAAGCTTTAGAGTGGCAAAGATATTTATAACGCTGACGAGACTGGTGTGTATTATCAAGCGTTACCAAGTTAAACTTCGCGTTACCAAGTTAAAGCATTTCGAAATGAAAAGTGCGCTGGGGGAAATCTGTTAAGAAAAGGCTGAAGGTCTTGTTGTAAGTAAATTTAAATGAGCAAAAATAAAAACCTCTGTTAATTGGCTAAAATAAAAATCCTCAGACAAATTCTCTTATCCCTACACAATGCAACAACCTATCCAGATATTCAGTTCTCTAACATATCGAGAATATTTTTGCCATCTAACACTACTACAGATTGTCAACCGTTAGAACAAGGAATAATTAAAAACTTTAACTCCCTGTATAGAAAGTTTTTAATGAGAAGAATGTTTTTATCTACAGAATGTTATTTATCAACGGCTGAACTAAAGAAGTTCGATAACGATTGCTAACGCCTTAATTTGGATTGTGGCAGAGACCTTTCAATCAAAACAAATTAAAAGTGTTTCATTAGGTGCGGTTTTGTAAAAAACGATGGTAATGAAGAAGAAATTGTAGGAAATCTCAAGCTAAAAGATCTTTAAGATGATTTTCCATTGTCAAACTTTTGTGAAAGTCATGGAGTGGAACATTTTTTAAACGAACTAGAAATTGATGCAGTCCTATTGACAAAAAATCCTGAAGTAAACTTATCTAATTGAGTTAGTGATTTTAAAGAAAACGAACATGTGTGCAATGTTTCCGACAGTGAGAGTGACGATAAACTAGAACTTACACAACTGTAAGTAATTTAAATGACGCATACTAAATTAAGAGACTTATAATTATTTCTTATATATAAAGGTAATGCATGAGTAAGAAAAATTATTATCTGATGCAATTTTAAATTTCAGAAATTGTGCTTTTTTACATTAGTATTTAATTTGTTTTATTACGTTATTTATTTACATACAAAAATGTATAATTAAAGATTAAGCAAATCGAAACCCCTTTTTTATTTCAATTGATTAAGCGATAACTTTACACAACGAACAACTCTACAGAACGCACAATTATTTTCCCCGTTGGTATTTGTTATGGAGAAGTTTCACTGTATTAATTTTAGTTAAATTTAATTAGGAAGTTACCAACACTGCCAGGTAATCTCTGCTGATGCTAATTTCTCCACTTGTATTATAAAATTTGATTATTGCCAAACAGGACTTTACTTGAAAACACAAACTGCGGGATGTACAAATCATTTCAAAAGTCGCTTTTTTATTGTTATTTTTTATTTATGTATTTAAAATATAATGATAATAAATGGATGTTATTTATAAACAATATTAAATTGTTATTTACAAACAGTTTTTTCTTATACTCTGACTAAATTTGAAGAAATCAATTTTTTGTAGTATCAACAAAATTAGTTTTGGAACCAAAAATCGTATATATAATAATAAATTATAAGAAATTATAACTTCTCTTAATATCTTATTTATGGGAAATTAAAAATTACTAAATAGACCATTTAAATAAATTTTCAAGATATCCTGAAAAGTTGTTAAGCTATGTAAAATTGAAAATAATATTGGTTTGCTCTTAATATATTTCAAAGTACAAAATATAATAATTCAACTAATAAACTATAAAAGATATTTTGAAGAAATGAAAGTCGATTATCCTGGATGACCTAGAGTAAACAAAATTTAAGATATGCATAAATTATTTTCTTTGTAAAATATATTCGAGTGACGTGAGTGAGCTTAAGTGAAGTCATGAACAATGCGAGCGGGTTTTCCAAATGGACAATTGGAAATGTACAGTGAATAAGACAATAGAATAGAATATTTAGCAATTATATTTCTCCGTTGGTTCTTAAGAATTTGTAGAAACCGATTAGCATGTTAATAGTTTTTAGGAAATTTATAATTGTAGGTAAAATTGTTGTTTGTTATCTAAATGAAGAGATGGGGATAAGTGTGACGAACTCTGATTGGAGGAGATTAAAAAAAGTGGGATAGGTATGTAGGAATGAGAGTTAAGCTGGATTTTTGAGGGAGAAAAGATAATCAGTTGTTTTCCAAGGGTGCAAGGCGAACAGTCGTTGTTCTCTGGTGGTTCCCAAGTGATAGTAAGCATTAAAAGTGAATATTTGTGAGTTTTCTTGGAGTAAGTGTATCTGACGGAAGATGATCCAGTAAAATATTGTAAGTTATACTTTTCTACTTATATATTCCATGAGTCACTGTTTAGGCCGGAACGAGAGATTCAGTTTATCGAGAGGAGGAGAGGCTAGCATCTTTTGAACGATACGTGCATTTGAAGGAGATCATTAAAGACGAGAGGCTCGCAATAATTTGTTGTAAGATTGCTAATTACCTAGGGAACTGCTAAGAATAGATAGTGTAGGCTACAAGGAACAAGGATTTGGACAACTCATCATCAGAGAGATAGTTTTTTACCATTCGTCAGTTTTTCTTTATTAACAAAGTTTTGTTAATTGCTTTAGAAAAGATAGAAATATTTTGATCAGGAGATTTAGAACAACAATTTTGATTTGAAATTTTAATTTATATTGTATATAACATTAATTTTTGAAGGTTCACGTACGTAGAACAAAAGTTTGATAATCATTGTATGACATATTTTTTGTTGAAGATATTTGAGTGTGAATTTTATTTCAATATATAATATTGTATCATATATGTTTTTTATTGTTCCGGTATTCTTTGGGCCTTACATATCACATGTAAAGCATAGATATTGAAGCACGAATATAACCCTGAGATAAGAGAATTAAATAGTGTGATAAAATCATAATTGCATCATTTAAATAAGTTTAATTAATTAATTAATTAGCTAATTAATTGCTTGGCGCACCTCTGACTTTTAATATTACATTAATATATATATATATATATATATATATATATATATATATATATATATATATATATATATATATATATATGAGCAATTCCAATACTTTTCACCCACTTTTGTGGGAGGGGTCTTCGGATTTGCTTCAAATTATAGTATGTTATTATACCTTATGAAATAAGACTACAGTTCAAGTTTCAGCCCTCTAGGTACACTAGGGCCCGAGAAATCTCTTTTCAAAGGCCCAAAAAAGGCCCTTTTTAGCCTATATTCAAAAAGCTATATCTCGATGTCCTATAAACCGATTTTAATTTAGAATAGTTCATTTTTTTGCTATAACGTCAGCTATTTACAAAACAATTTTCAAAATCCTAGATCCTAAGATCCATTGTCGGGGACTAAATTAGTGCGGACGAAATTTAAAGATTTTGGTTATTTTTAAAAAATCATAAATAGTGAATGAGTAATTAGAAATACTTTTGATAGATCTTACTTGAAAGGTTTTTTTATTACCTTTAAAATGAGACTTGGTAAATTAAAATTTATTAAGTAGATTCAGAGTTAGAGCTATTTGAAATTGATCATTTTCGTGAAAATCGCGTTTTTTCGAATTTTCAAGCTAGCAGCAAAAAAATCTTTGAACTTTGAGAGTAACGAAACTTGGTGTGATGATAGTTCTTTATATGTACAACAACCTGTAACTCTTTATTTTTTGTGTTTTAGCCATTATTGACCTTATCTAACTGCTTCAAAAATTGGAAAAATCGAGTATTATGCATCTAAAGTAAGCCAAAGTACTCGGCAGTTTTGGCATTCTTGAATGAATTTCATAATACTAACCCCTTTTTCTTAATATAGATACTAAAAGAACTTACCAAGAGCTTTAACTTAAGTGATGGTAGAATTCTCTGGGTGATCGAAAACAAAAGTTTGAATTGTTAAAACGTTTTTTTATAATTCAGGTTATTAAATCTATGAAAAGTCGTTTTTGCCTATTAGTAAGTTTATGTAAAATTTTGAACAACTTTGATTTTGTAGCATATAGAAAACTTCTTTAGTCTTTTTTCAAATCTATTAGCAATTGAAACAGTTTTTTAACCACAAAAAAAAATGTACCGCCGAGCGGCCAAGAGTGTAAGGATTAAAGCTAGTACGAATTCGTGCACGCATGTGTGCACAAATATTTTTTCTCTAATAATTTTTGGAATTCTAATAAATATAATAAGCTTACAATAGATTATAATATAATATTTTACCATATTATTTTACAAAAATCGCTGAAAAAAATAATAAATTATAGTATATGAATTGAACCTGGCAGTAATAGTTACAAATTTGACACTGCCTAAAATACTGAATCGCCAATAGGGAATGATTTTAACTTTATCAACGAAAATTTTTAAATTGAAAAAATATCACTATCTATTAGGATAATGTAAACATGCCGACTGGAACAGTAGATGCTTTAGTATATACAGTTTTAGTATATAGCATTAGTATATGCTTTAATTCACATTGGAAAACTTTTATAAAATATTTATATCGTATATACTTATATATATATATATATATATATATATATATATATATATATATATATATATATATATATATATATATATAAAATACTATCGTATATATATATATATATATATATATATATATATATATATATATATATATATACGATATAAATATTCTTATATTCTAATTAAGTTTAAAAATTTTCGTTTTACTGTTCGTTTTGAGAATAAACATTTCTGATAAAAAACTTTGATAAAAAGTTTTCCAATGTGAACTAAAGCATATACTAATGCTATATACTAAAGCTGTATATACTAAAGCATAATGCATCTACTGTTCCACTCGGCATGTTTGCATTATCCTACTAGATAGTGATATTTTTTCAATTTAAAAATTTTTGTTGATAAAATTAAAATCATTCCCTATTGGCGATTCAGTATTTTAGACAGTGTCAAATTTGTAACTATTACTGCCAGCAGGTTCAATTCATATACCTACTATGATTTATTATTTTTTTTGAGCGATTTTTGTAAAATAATATGGTAAAATATTATATTATAATCTATTGTAAGCTTTATTATTATTAGAGAAAAAATATTTGTGCACACATGCGTGCACGAATTCGTACTAGCATTAATCCTTACACTCTTGGCCGCTCGGCGGTACATTTTTTTTTGTGGTTAAAAAACTGTTTCAATTGCTAATAGATTTGAGAAGTGACTAAAGAAGTTTTCTATATGCTACAAAATCAAAGTTGTTCAAAATTTTACATAAACTTACTAATAGGCAAAAACGACTTTTCACAGATTTAATACCCTGAATTATAAAAAAACGTTTTAACAATTCAAACTTTTGTTTTCGAGCACCCAGAGAATTCTACCATCACTTAAGTTAAAGCTCTTGGTAAGTTCTTTTATTATCTATATTAAGAAAAAGGGGTTAGTATTATGAAATTCATTCAAGAATGCCAAAACTACCGAGTAATTTGGCTTACTTTAGATGCATAATACTCGATTTTTCCAATTTTTGAAGCAGTTAGATAAGGTAAATAATGACTAAAACACAAAAAATAAAGAGTTACAGGTTGTTGTACATATGAAGAACTATCATCACACCAATTATAGCAAAAAAAATGAGCTATTCTAAATTAAAATCGGTTTATAGGACATCGAGATATAGCTTTTTGAATATAGGCTAAAAAGGGCCTTTTTTGGGCCTTTGAGAAGGGATTTCTCGGGCCCTAGTGTACCTAGAGGGCTGAAATTTGAACTGTAGTATTATTTCATAAGGTATAATAACCTACTATAATTTGGAGCAAATCCAAAGACCCCTCCCACAAAAGTGGGTGGAAAGTATTGGAATTGCTCATATATATATATATATATATATATATATATATATATATATATATATATATATATATATATATATATATATATATATATATATATATTATATATATGTATATATATATAATATATATATATATATATTATATATATATATATATATATATATATATATATATATATATATATATATATATATATATATATATATATATATATATATATAATACATATATATTAGTCGTAGAACTCTGCGCGGCGCGAAATTAACAATTAAAAAACAATGGGTTGCTGTAAAGTTATTATTAAAAACTCTTTAAAATCTTGTAAAATGGAGGTTTGGGTTTAATTTGTTGATTGTCAAACTTATAATTATTATTGTTTTACTAGTTTTTACAATTTTTCCTTAGAATCAGGCAAGTAAGCGAAAAAAAGTTAAATTTTACAATTTGGTAAAAAAAAATTTGAAACCATTTTTGATCATGTTCTCTTGGCAACACGCATTTTTGGTATTAGAATACTTTTTCAAGCAAGATTGTACTACCCAGACTATAAAAAATACGAGATGTAAATTCAATTAACGAATTTAATCTTTAAGAAGTTATAGTATCTCAAAATATAATACTGTATATACGATTTTTTGTTCTTAAAATATTTGTTTTAATACTGGTTTAAAATAACTGATTTGCTCAAATTATGGAAATTTAATGATTACCACTTAATGATCATCATCCAGCGTTCTGCGTTCAAAGTTGAACGTATACCTCCCCTAATTTCTTCCAGTTCTATCGGTCCTAAAGTTCTTGCAGCCGATTCTCAGCGTTTCTGTTGAACTCGTCACGTCATCTGTTCATCGTGTAGGTGGTGTACCTCTGCTCCTTCTGTCAGCTCGTGGTCTCCACACTGTAACTTTTGGATCCATTGCCCGTTATTCATTCTGGACAAAAGGCCCACCCATATCCATTTCAGCCATGCTATACGCTCTATATCATCTGTGACGCCTGCCCTTCTTATTTCTTCGTTTTTAACTCTCTCTCTCTCTCTCTCTCTCTCTCTCTCTCTCTCTCTAAGAATCAATCCAAGAGACCAGAAAAATAAGCAAAAAAGTACCCTGTTTTTGACAATAAACCGGCCAGGCAAAAGACAATTTTATTGAGTAGTATGGACCTCTGTAACAAAAAGCTATATGTTTCCAGCAGTTGATTTTTTGCACTTAATTAATTATTGTGTTCATAGACGAGGACATGGAAATCAAACAAGTGGAAAAATTTAAATATTTAGGTTTACTCATTGATAAAAACGGCTTGCGGGAAACCGAAATTAAAAAGAGAATTAATCAGGTACATAAAATTATAGGATGTCTGAACTCCGTCGGTTGGATAGCAACATTTCCAAATGGAACAAAAAAAGAATAGGGCAAACCATGGTTGAATCAATTCTTTGTTATGGCTCTGAAGTATGGACAATAAATGCAGATCTGAAGAGAAGATTATTGACAGTTGAAATGGGTTATTTGAGAATAAGTGCTAGAACATTAAGGCTGGAAAGAAAGACCAGCGAATCTATAAGAAATAACATAAATGCTACAGAAACGGTCGTTGACAGAATAGAAAAAAGAGGTTTAAAATGGTTTGGACACCTATTGAGAATGCGTGACGAACGTTGGCCCCAAAACTTCACTGATGGATACCCCCTGGAAGAAGAAAAAGAGGTAGACCTCGACGCTCAACGAATGAAGGAATTAGAAGAGCGATGGATTGAAACAAATTTGAGTTAAGAAGAAACTTAAGTCATACAAAAACCTTCAAAATGGTGTTTTCTAAACGTTCCTATCCTTGTTGCTTAGAAAGTTGCAAAATAAATCAAAAATTTTAGTTTTTTATAAATGGCAAAAACATGTCAATTTTTTGTTTATAAAAAATTAGAATAACTTGTTATTAACTACAAAACATTAACTGATTTTTTTACGAACTTAAAAGGAGAAAAACTAAACCTAGGATATGTTGGGACCAAGTAAGTGTTCTCACTAGTTAGCCTAGATCTGTACTTGTTTTGTTATAAACTTCAGCTTACTAAATGTAGATTCAAAGACATATATAGATGCAAAAATACACAAAATTTGGTCATTTGGACATTTCATCCATTAGGTCTGCTAAAAGCTTCAGTAGCTCAGAAATCTCTTGACCTTCATCTGAACTTTCATCAAACATTGTTTTAACGAAAGGAAAGCTGGAATAATCTTCATTTGACAATTCTTCAATATACATTCAGCTTCTGCTCCAGTGAAAACACAATATTCATTATTTTCGTTACAATGTTATTGTAGTCTTCCTACAATTTGGTCAATGTTTCATTCATAAAGCTCATTGTATTAGTGAGAAACGCTACTTTAAGCCACCAACTATAAAATTATGAATATCAGAAAACCCTTTATTTTTTGTAGCCAAAAACAGATTAATCTCTGTGTGTTAAATAATGTACCCATATTGCGACATAAGTTCTTTCAACAATTCTTGAAACTGTGGTTTAGTTGATTTGATCTTATGATATTCACAATCTTTACAAGTGTTTTCATAACACAGCTGAAATTTTTACCAAATTTAGCAGCTAAGCTTTCTTGATAAATGATACAATGGAAACTCAACCAATTATCATTTCCCAAGTGTATTTTCATTAGCTGAACAAACCCCATATTTCGCCCCAACATTGATGGGCAACCATCAGTATACACAGAAAAAACCTTTTTCAAATCAATGCTGTGCTCGTTAAAAACAGTTCTACTACAGTAACACAGTACTACAGTAAATGGTAAATGTTTTTCGGGGCCATTTAGTTTTTTGGGCATGCGTATTTACGAGGTCCACAAGGTTTTGAAACATCTTTACTGGCCGGCCAGTGCCAGTGTGGTGGGGGTAAAGATGAAATATAAATGATAAAAATGCGAAATGCGGTACATAGAATGGCGCCGCTCTACACTACTGTAATCTCATTAAATACATAAATAGAAACATAATTATATTATAACTCGCAAATTTTGTTTTACTGCCTAGCAGTCTGAGGGCCGCGAAAAATCGCTCCGAGGGCCGCGTAGTGAGTACGGCTGCTCTAAATAGACAAACTTTTAAGGTATAAGCAAAATAATGAGTTAGACGTTTTAGTTGTGTATTAAAAAATATTTTCACTAAAAGTTGATAAAGCTTTATTAAGAGTCTTTTTATAACATTTCATACTAAACATTTCAACTGTCAAATACGTCTTTACAGTTGTGTCGAATAAAAAACTAACTTAATTGGCCTATAAAGCGATATAAACAAACAGACTTCCTAACTAAACTTCTAGAATACTAGAACGACTGAAATGGATTCAACTATCTTTAAATATCATTTGAATTAATGTTGTGTCATTATTCATGATTAGTTAAAGGGAAACTTTAATGCAAGTTCTTCTTCCATAACTATTATGTAGTATACTGAAATTTTACTTATTGTTCCAATGGAAGAAACAGATTATTGAAATAAATGGGGTTGAATAAAAAAACTCATCTCAATAAACTTATAACTAAAATAATTTGTATGGACTATGGCGCCATCAGTTACAGATTTATAAGAACTGAATTTTATTGACGTACACGTGGTAACTATATAATTAATAATCAAATGTGTGTTCATAAACTTATAGATTTATTATAAGATAATAATAAATATCACAAACATATAGATATAGGTAAGATAGTTATATTTATTTAAATATATACACTCTTTTCGACTTTAAAATAAAATAACTGAAACAACAAATTAGATTTTTCCCTAAAATAAAATAAAGTGGTAGAATTTAAATACAAATCAAATTAAAACAACCTGTCGTCGCGTCGCCTTAAAAGAGATCTCATTTTCTGATAACCTTTACACTTTTCTTTTTAGTATGCGTTATACAAAAAGGTGATTGCTTTTCTCTACAAAAGTAAGATAAAATGACTACTCCTTCAATATTTGGTTTAGAATGTGACTGAATATCTTAGAAGCATTCTTAAAAAGAATAGATTAATTATAAAAATAAGATTAAATGCGTGTTCTCTATAAAAAAGCTTAGTTTATATAGTCTGCTTGTTTATTATATGAAAATAATATTATAGTGATGTATTATTCTGATTATGTGCTTTTCGAGAATATTTAGTGACTACAGATTATCATTGTACATATATTTATATATTAGACCCCATCGCCGTTAAGAAAGAAATGTGAGCGACGAAAAACTCTGTTCATTTGAAGGACAAAACGATTTGCTATAAAGAACACTTATTTCGAACTACTTCCATGAGGATTATATACCTGAAAATAACCAAAATATGGTAATGATTTTACTACCATACGAAATTAAATTAATTATATCAAACATAGAAATACCTATAAAATGGCCAAAACTTATCCAATAGCGCTTATAAATTTTGATCATAATAATTTGTTTCTTAAAGAATTTAGAGTACAATGAAAAAATTTAAAAACAAAACAAAACGGAACTAATTAAAATAGAGGAAAAGTCAATGATCCAGAGGTCAGACCTTAAATCATGGATAGTTTCATTAATATTGTACTTGATAAAACAGCTCAGGAGTTTAAAAAATTAATAAAGGGTCACAAAAACTGTAAAGAAAGATTTCGTAATATAACGACCAAACTCCCATTAAAATTAAATGGAGAAAATTGATTCTTGCTTCAAAACGACCATTCTCCAAGGTCGTGTAGGTTTCAAAACAACCAAAATTTCTCTGCACCAATTAGAGAGCTAGATTGTATCATGTGGTCAGTGATTTTTAAGATTTTGGTTATACTAGTGTCAAGTTTTTGCAATTTAGTAATAAATTGAGACAACACCAGAAGTATTAACGCCTACAAAGTGTAGAAAGTTCGGAAGGGACAAGGAATTCAGAATCCTGGAAAATACTGAAATCTTTAAGGAAGAATAACAACGAAAAGGTCCAAACACAATACATATCAGAAAAAGAGTGGGAAGACTACTATAAAGAACTACTCACAGAAAACCGCCCAGATTTCATGGAGACAGACACAGAACAGGAACAACAACAAAATCAGAATGAAGAACAGATTGAGATAACATTAATCGAGGTAAAGAATGCCATAAAGACTTTAAACAACAAAAAATCAGGGGGACCAGGAGGAATCGTTAATGAACTAATTAAGTACGGAACGGACAAACTACACAGAATTATACACGAAATGTTCAGTAACGCTATAAACCTGAACAAAATACCAGATGAATGGTCCAAAGCATATATATAACCTCGAGACATATAAAGGGAGAAAGGCTGAAAGAAAAACTGGAAAAATCTATCTCAAATAAAATCGGAGAAGATTAGGCGTGGTTCACGGCAGGAAGATCTTGCATAGACCACATATATATATATATATATATATATATATATATATATATATATATATATATATATATATATATATATATATATATATATATATATATATATATATGGCATTCATAGATTTAAAGAGGCATATGACACGATCCCCAGAAAAGAACTATGGAACACGATGAAGGAAATCGGAATAACTCAGAGGTTAATAGAAGCCGTAAAAAACCTTTACAACAACAGCAAGGTAAGAGTTAAAATCGGCAATAAATACTCCAACGAATTTAAGACCACAAAAGGCTTATTGCAGGGATGCTCTACATCTCCGACACTGTTAAAGATATTCCTCTAACACATATTAAAACCATGGAAAAGGAAATGTGAAGAGATGGGAATACCAATCCGGGACAACTTCTTGTACACATTAAGCTTTGCAGATGACCAAGTGGTAACGGCTCAAGATGAAGATCTTTGCTATATGCTCCGAAAATTAGAAAAGGAATACAAAAAAAATGGACTGGAAATAAATCTAGAAAAGACCGAATATTTAACAACAGATCAAGAACCAGTGAGAAACTTGGAAATGGACGATAATAGGAAAATTAACGGCACTGGCAGATTCAAATATTTAGGATTCATACTCTCAAAAAATGGAACCACCGAGCAAGAGATAACCAGCAGATTAGCACAGATAAAAACATGTAATAAACAAATGAATGGAGTACTGTGGGATAGACAGATTACCAGAAATACAAAGAAGAGAATTTATAACACCTTGGTACGCAGTATAATGACCTATGGAACAGAGAATTGGGTAATAAATAAACGAAACAGGTCCAAATTCACAGCAACTAAAATGGAGTTCATGAGAAGAAGCTGCAGAGTGACAAAAATGGATCGCATCAGAAATGAGGAGATAAAACGAAGAATGGCAGTAGAACAAGACATACTCAGCTACATCGAAGAAAAACGTTTAATTTGGTATGGACATGTGCGAAGAACAGATCATACAAGGTGGATAGCAAAGATTTCAGATTGGAGCCCAATAGGAAGGAGGAAAAGAGGTAGACCCTTAATGTATATATAGATAGAAGTGTAGAAAAATAATTGCACAGTCAGAGAAATGGACAAGAAATGTAAGAAAACGGCTGAGGTTACTATATTTTTAGATCTATATAGAAGAAAACATGTAATCTGTCGTGAGTACAATATGCTTGGCAGTTTTGTTGGCAGGGAACATGTGTAATTTTCATTGTTTCTTATATTCAAAAAAAAAGATTTATATATAATTACTAGATATCTAAAATAGAATGTGAATTTATTTATTTGTAGGTATCGAGAAACGAAAGCGCCTAAAATGCCAACATGCAAGCACGACGGGAGAGCCTACCAGTGCACAAAACTCACTATTGCCGATGTGATGGCATTTTATAAAGCTTTTTATAAAAATGAAGAGAAAGTTAAACAAGACCTTTATACTGCAATTCCTAGAGTTAAACCCTGTTCGCAGACGTCGCTCAAAAACTGTTTGCCAAAAGACTTTCTCTAATGCCTTGAGGATCACAAGGGGCCGACTCCGAACTATAATGAACAATTTTAAAGGGGAAAGTAATCTTCCATGTAAGAAAACGGGAGGAGACAAACGAACGCATTTATATAAAGAGAAACTGAAGAGCGTGGTCAAATTTATTAAAAGTAAAAAATGCGTGGAGTCTCATTACTGTAGTGGTTAAAGTGAGTGCAAGTATGCATCAGGTGATCTGAGTATTAATAAACTTTGGAAAATTTACAATGATCAAGACAAACCAGAGACACAGGTCAAAAAGGATATTTTCGAATGATTTTTAATCGAACATTCAACATTACAATTAAGGCGCCACAGGCGGACATGTGTTCGTTATGTCTTTCACTCACTGAAAAAATTTTAAAGGAAACAACGCCGTCGGTGAAGCAAACCCTCATGACCCCTAAAAGAATTCACAAGCTTAGACCGAAAGCCGTTTTTGCATTATTAATAAAATCTAAGCCGAAGTATTGACTTTATCCTTTGACTGGCAAAAAAACCTTTCGCTGCCTAAAGTCCCAGATCAAGCAGCGTACTACAGAACTCAGCTGTATAAACACAACTTGACAATCGAAATAGGACATTCTAAAGCTCCATTAACAAAGGAAAATTGTTTTAGCTATGTATGGTCAGAGAATGAGTATGGCAAGGGCTCTAATCCATTGGCGTCGGCAATGTATTACAGGCTGCCTAATACTGATTAAAAAAAATTAGTGTCGTAAGATTAATGTGTGATGGATGTAGAGGCCAGAATAAGAACCAAATAATTTTATCCATGGCAAGTTGCTGGCTGATACAAGCTCAAAAAAACATTAAATATATTGAAATAGTGTATCCCGTTCGAGGGCATTCATTCTTGCCGTCGGATAGGGTGTTTGGGACGATCGAGAAAAAACTAAAAAAATGTAAGTTATTCCCGCCCCAATATGGATTTCAGGTTCTACGATTGGAAAACCGAAGCATTGTCTACAGTTAAAGCACTGCAGAGTTGACACTTTCAGATATCGAAAATAAAAAGGATTTGTTTGGCAAGATCAAAAAAACAAAATAACGTCGTATTGGTTAAAGGGGACGAAAGCTACAACTCAAGCAACGGTTTGTTTAGAAGTATTTTAAAGAAGAAAGATCAACCATTAATATCAATCAAAATGAAATAGGAGTCGGGAACTTGGCCAAAATTAGCAAAGAGAAAATGAAGAACGTAGGGAAGCTACTGGAAAGTCATTACGGCGTAGAATGGCAAAATGATCCTAAACTGACTTATTTCAAAATCGTCCTACATTACGAAAATGATCCAAGCGTCCCTGAAGAAGACGACGTTTATTGCGAAGCACTCGATAATGACAACGTCGAAGAAGTCTTAAGAGCATAGAATTTTGGTATTAATAATCTTTATTTTAATGAAAAAGAGAGTCAAGATTTGATTTCACGTACAAAGCGTCTATGTATCTGTTTATACGTATTTCGACTTAATAAGGCTCATCAGAACAGCTATTCATAGGCGTTCTCAACGTGAAAAATAAATCTTTTCTGTCTTTAAGAAGCAATAATAAAATGGCTTCGAAATGGACGCAATAGCGACATCTGATAATAAATCCTTAAAATAGTTTCGAAACACAATTCAGATTTCTTCCTTAATCTGAGCCTTCTAAAAATTGCAAGGCAAAGCAGACGTTGATAAAGATGTTACTAGAGACATGGGGAATCTAAAATTTGAATTCCACGACATGTCTCCTCAACTAAGCAGAAATCATTAGCGAATTGGTTTCTTCTACTTATACAGAGTAGATCCGAATAAAATGAAATTGCTCAACGTCTAATTTATCAACGTCTGCTATGCCTTGAAAGATTTATTTTTCACGTTGAGAACGCCTATGAATATCTGTTCTGATGAGCCTTATTAAGGCGAAATACGTATAAACAGATACATAGACGCTTTGTACGTGAAATCAAATCTTGACTGTCTTTTTCATTTTATTTGGATCTACTCTGTATGAGTACAAGAAACCAATTCGCTAATGATTTCTGCTTAGTTGAGGAGACATGTCGTGGAATGCAAATTTTAGATTCCCCATGTCACTATTAACATCTTTATCAACGTCTGCTTTGCCTTGCAATTTTTAGAAGGCTCAGATTAAGGCAGAAATCTGAATTGTGTTTCGAAACTATTTTACGGATTTATTATCAGATGTCGCTATTGCGTCCGTTTCAAAGCCATTTTATTGTTGCTTCTTAAAGACAGGAAAGATTTATTTTTCACGTTGAGAACGCCTATGAAAAGCTGCTCTGATGAGCCTTATTAAGGCGAAATACGTATAAACAGATATATAGACGCTTTGTTCGTGAAATCAAATCTTGACTGTCTTTTTCATTTTATTCGGATCTACTCTGTATGAGTACAAGAAACCAATTCGCTAATGATTTCTGCTTAGTTGAGGAGACATGTCGTGGAATGCAAATTTTAGATTCCCCATGTCTCTATTAACATCTTTATCAACGTCTGCTTTGCCTTGCAATTTTTAGAAGGCTCAGATTAAGGCAGAAATCTGAATTGTGTTTCGAAACTATTTTACGGATTAATTATTTTATTGTATTAAGTACTGTTATTTAACATTTGTGTTTTTACTACAAAATACCCAATCTCCTGGTCTGTTCATTTCAAAATAGCCAATATCCACTTGTTAAATGCAAAGTAGCCAATCCCTAAATATTTTACTTTATTTGTAAGAGTATTTTTATTAACAACCAAGAAACTAGCAACGAAAAACTAATTTTGAGCGATCATGGTTTATGGATAACGAATTTTGTGGCTCCAGGTTTTACAAATAATATTCACGGTAAAAAATTACGATTTATGTCAATCTTGCCAAGGTGGAGATTGGTTATTTTGCGAATAGAGATCTCAATTAAAAATCAAAATACTATGATGCTATATATTTTTCAGCTTTTTATACGGAGTAAAGTCTTGTACCTTGCTGACAGTCTACAAGCCCATGGAAGATTTTTAATGGGTCATTTGAGCCAGCATGAATCAAATATAAAACTTTACATCAATATGGAATAACAACTTTATAAACTATGCCGTCAATTCTTATCAGGTAAAAGTACCACTTAATTTTTGGTCAACTTTTCCCCATTTTTGGCAATTTACGCAGTACGGCATTCATACACAAAGTTTCAGATGAGTACATAAATTAATTTTTTTGCAAAGCCGTACATTTTGGCTGGAACAGGTGTGAGAAATATAATTTGAACATGCTTAGAGTACCGATAAGAATTCGCGGCATAATTTCTAAAGTTGTTATTACATATTGTAATATTGATTTATATGTGATTTAAGCTGGGTCAAATGATCTATTAAAAATGTCCCATGGGCTTGTAGTCTATAAGGCAAAAATATAGAGGCTGAAAACATTCGAGATGTGGACTTACAGAAAACTTAAAAAAGAATTTATAGATGAACAAAACTTAACGAAAAAAGAGAAATAAAGTATACGTAAAACGTAGAAAATTAAAAATTTGGATCACATAATGAAAAATAAAACCAAATATAAATTAATAAAATTTATTCTACAACTAAAAGTTCAGGGTAAGAGAGTCGTCGACAAAAAAGGGACATTCTGACTAAAGAACTAGAACCTGGTTTGCTATATCCACCATGGGACTATTTAGAGTAGCAGTTAATAAAATTATCATTGCCAGAATGACTGACAACATTCCATAATGGATATACACTAGAATAAGAAGACAGAGAATTTAAGAATATTAGCAGAGTTTTTGTCAAATGTTTTGTTTTGAACTAGTTATTAGAAAAACTGAACACTTGTCGACCCTGAGAGTGTGAATCGTTGCGATAGGGAATTTGTGATCCGAGTTCTTTTCACTTAGAGGGAACCGAGAAAAATGGTGATCAAACGGGAAAGATGGTGATTGGGCGGCATTGGCATTTCTTTGCCGGAGGCCAAGGGACTGGACTGGAGGCAGAAGGGTGAAAGAAAAAGCCGCTACCTGAGGGGAATCTTTAGTAAGATAATACCGGTGAATTATGAGTGTGCCATAAAATAAAAAAGTAATATTTAGAACTGAGTTATTAATATTACCTTTTGTACTGGCCTTTATAGATTTATAGATTGAATGAAAAAATATCGATACAGAATATTTGGTTTATTAAAATTAGCTGCAATCTATTTTACTTAAGATGATGATAAGCAGAGAAAACGACAAGAACTTCGAACCGAAATTCATCTCATTTATTATTCCATTTTTCTGACGAAGCAAGTTACGCACGGTATGCTGAAATTTATCGGTATATTTAACGGTATAGCTATCGCCCTTACACACTAGAAAAAACTTCTAAAGCCAGTGTTCACTGGCAGTGTTAAAAATTATTTTTTATTTGATTGAATGTTTTTATTTTTGGTATGTTTAGTACTCTAGTAATAAAGTATTAATTACTATACTGTTTGTTCGGCTATATTTATAGGTATATTTTACTAGATAATTAGTTGTCGTACCTACATATCAAGATATTTTAATAACAGAGGTAATGTTACGCTTCTACTTTACCTAGTTCTAAAGTGACTCCACATAATTATAAAAATATCGGTTTAAAACCTGACTTGTTTTAATTTACATTTATGATTTTGCTACTAGCATGTTTGATTTATATCTATTTTGTTAATGTTGATAATGTTGATATGTCTATATTAACTTTTCCTTGGATGAAATTTCTACCATATAAAACTAAAAGTTGGTAATTAATAGCAAATATTATTTATGTATTACTTCCTCATAATCTTCCTTTCTTTTGAGAAATAATAAGATAATTCTGACAGTATTGTAGAACGAGCATATAAGGTAATTATGTTTGTTTTTTGACTATATATGCATATTGGTTCTAAAGAGAGGTCAAACGTAATTTTCGTGTTTTTTAAATCTTTCCTAAACCAATCTTCTCTTGTGTCAAGTGTCGAGTTTTCCTTGTCCCTCTTAAAAAAGACAAGGTGGTGCCCATTACTTTTCCCTTCCTTCTTATAACAAATTTTGTCTATTTCATTCATTCGAATGGTACCTTTTAACAATTTCTCTTTATCCCAATATCCTATACTGGATCTAGACCCACGTCCCAAAGCTTGCCGTTATGACCTTCAAAACACCTGAGCGCCGGTGCGTGAGGTAAACATACCTGCACCTGGATTTCTATATTTCTCTTTTAATCCGCTCTTCCCATCCAGACATTGGCGACCATTATGTTACACTTAATGGCGCCTAACGTGGTTCCGGTTACACATTTTGTCGATCATGCGTGGAGCCAGATTTCTTTCTCTTTATACACTAATTTAGCACCCAACTTGTCAACGAGTTTGTTTAGAATCTAGCATCCTATTTTTTTTTGCTGCCTTTGAGTTTCCAAATTTTCTGCAGTAATTTATTTCGGAGGATCTTTACGGAACTTATGACCAGTGGAGTGAGTGCGAATTTAAACTTGAGGTCGAAATTAGATTTGCGTATCATTTAACCTGGTTATCCAAGAATAGGATAACCCCAGGGAAGCTTGTTTAAGCTGGCTTGTTGGACACCTTCCTTTGTTTAGCTGGAATCGCCCCTTTTTTGACGTGACAACGTCTTAAATTAGGTTGTGGCTCGGAGTCATTCATGAAAAAGTGTAACGCCCGCTCACGTCTGTTACGATGAGTCACCGAACGAGAGAGAGGCCCGCCGGACCGGCGAATGCCTTGCGTCTCTCCCCCACTCAAACATGATCGGTCCGCTGCGAGCGCAGCACTAGAGAATTAGGCGCGTTGAATCGGTGCGTGCTTGTGTCTCTGTCTTTCTCGAGCGTTCTTGGCGTTCAAGACACATTACAGCAGAAACACTTCCTTTCATTTCATATTTCTCCTATCATCGTCCTATCCTCAACAAAATCACTCAAATAGAAATTAGTTAAGTTTAAGTTTACATGTACAATGTTTTAGTAAACAAAATATATTTCTATAGTTAAAATTTGTGAAATTCTTATTTTCATTCAATTCCTTGTTCCTATTGTGCAATTTAATAATATTCATATCAATAAATATTCTACCGAGAAAAAGACGTTGTCACGTAAAATCTTCGCCCGTAAAACCGACTTTACTAGCAACCGATTTTTTTTCGCTTTAACATTGGTCTGTTTCACCTTTTTGGTTAGTTTAGAGCCATTTTTATAGAAATCTGCCACTGGTCGTTGAGCATAGTTTTTATTTTGCCCGATTTTATTTTGCTGTTGACATGTTTGATTTATATCTATATTGTTAATATGTGGATATTTTTATATTAACTTTTACTTGGTAAAGTTTCTACCACACTAGAAATAAAAGTTGTTAATTAGTGATAATTATTGATTTATTATCCTCAAAATCTTTCTTTCTTTTAATACAATAATAAGATAATTCTGACAGAAATGTAGAGCTACCATATAAGGTAAGTGTGTTATCAGAGGTTAAACTTAATTATCATGTGTTTTAAATCTTTCTTAAACTAACCTTTTTTTACGTCAAATGTTTTTGTTCTCTTTGCCCTTTTTAAAAAAAGAAAAGGTAGCGCCCTTTATTTTTCTATTTTCTTTATATACCCAATTTTGTCTTTTTTCAATGGTACGTTTTAATTAATTTATATTAATCCAAATATACCCCATATTAAATCTATAAACCCAAGTTCGGGAGCTCGCCGTTGTGTCCTTCAAAAAGTGCTGGTTGGCAAGGTGAACATACTTTTACCTGGATTTTTTATTTCTCTTTTATTCCTCACGTCCCATCCAGACGTTATGTTAAAACTTTATCAGTCATACAATTTATATTTACATTTTTTTTGTCCTGAAAAAGTCTTACAATGTTTAAAAAAAAATAAGACAGGATGCGATAAAACATTTAAAAATATCAAGCCAGATATATTACGTATGCTGAAAACGTGATTTCAAAAACTGTTTTATGAAAAGCAATAAAATAAATTTGGTACAATGAGAAAAATTGTAGACTTAAAAAATAAGAATATAATAAATACTTTCCACGTGCCTACCCTTCAGCATAAAGAATTTAAATTCAACGTAAAGAATTTCATTAAACCATTTTTATTAAAGACTCTATGTAGAAATAAGTAGTAGGTATAAAAATCTCAAGTTTGAAAAGCTGTACAAAAGGCCATAAGGAAAAATAAAATTGGTTTCGTGATATAAAAGCAAATTTATGCCAGTTAAACATACAATGCCAATGTAAGAAAATAAAGTCATTCTGATTGGTAAAATTTAACATTATCACGGATTTTTAATTTATTATAATTATTTTCGGTAAAGACGTTGAATATTTTCGAAATCTGTTTGAGGGTTACACAGTATAGTCTAAGTAGAAAAAGCATCAGTTTTTTATACTTGATATTAATTTTATTATTAAATATTATGTTATATGGGATTAAGTCCCAATTGAATGTCCGAGAAAGAGAAGGGATTATGCCACAATTTTTTTTATTATGTTGTAATAAAAAAATCAATTGATGGTATTATTAGACTTAGCATAAGACACATTAAATGTCATTTTTAATGAATATAAAAATTATGTTTGGAATAGTTATATACCAAAGAATCTGGAAAAATTGTTTGAAACATTTTTTTTTTTATATATAAAATTTTAGAAAAATGTCAGTAAAATAATTTTTTTTATTTTTACATTAAACTCTCTTAGAAACACATTAAGCAACACATTTGAATTTTTATGTAAATAGAAAATAATTCATAAACAAGTATACACAATACTTAAAACAATAGATATTAATCGAATTAGAAAAAGTTGAGTCAAAAATAAATCTTTTTTTTTTCTTGTTTTTGTTGTTTTCTTGTCTTAATTTTTTCATGTTAAACTTAGAAGTTAAATACAATCAATACTCATCAAAATAATACAATTAGACCTCCTGAACAAAAATATTGACCTGAAAACCATTTTCAACTTTTACAGAAAAAAACATTAAGAAATAAGTAGGGTAAAATGCATTTAAAAAAGTCCTGTAAAAAGTAATTTTGCGTAAATAACCTAGTGAAAAAATGTTATGTGAGTCTTTAATAACACAACTTTATTTATTTACTCCTTTTTGTAAGTTTGCCTTCGTTGGTTTTAGACTATTGTATATATCATGATGTACAACAGGTATCAACGTTATGAACGATAATAGTAACATTAAATCTCGATGTTTGAGGGCGTTGATTTCTATTTTCTCGAGGTAAAGGCTGGGCAGCTCTTTTAACATGGTTGTTGTTAGAGATTCTTTTGGCAGATTCTTTCATGGACGTCCTGTTTGCTTTTTAAATATACAGACCCTAGTTCATTTTTACGGATATTTAAAAAATTAAAAAAATTAAAACATCTTTTGCTACTCTATCCAAAAGTTTCTTTAACTTAAAAAAAATCAGAACATCTCATGTTGATTACCTAAAAAGGCTCTTTCACTCTAGTCTCTCTAACAACCCTCTACCAGTCATCAATAGTAAAAAGATAATTTACTTTTCTAGCCTTCTTTTTTATTATGCCAAAATCCCCGTCACTATTTATAAATATATGTCCTGAGATAAGAAAAGAATGAATAGTTTTATCGAACTTTTCAATATGGACCAAAATGTAATACAATATAAATACATCCATGTTTTTATTCTGACCTTAAAATGAATTAGATAAAAACCACAGTTTCTTTTATGAAGAACTATGAAGCTAGATTCAGATAAAATCTTATAAACACAAGAGTCTGTTTTATTAGTTGTTTCATTAGATCCTTGGAAGGTTAAGTTTTCTGATCACATACACATTAGTCCTGTGTTATTGTTACAAATATGAAATCCAAGATTACAAACTCACAGCTGTCTCAAATAAAAAACAATCTCAGTGGAAGTTTTGGTAGTTTCATTTCTTGTTGTAAACCATAAGTAATCACACGGCATTAAAAATTAGGATGCTGTGATAATCTTTTGGTGTCTTAAAAGTACATAGTTTGTAACCTTAAACTGATTTTCTTTTAGTTAAGTGAACAGTGAACGGAACATCATCTTCGTCTCTAAATTTTCATTCATCACACAAAGAACAGGTATATGATAGTCTTAAAACCAAGTTTAAAGGGGTAACATAAATGTTATAATATTTCTCATATTTTACAGGTAGAATATATTATATGCATAATACCAGCAGAATTGTATAAGGTAGGTGGCGACCACCTAGCAAGTCACATCCACGCGCTCGTCAAAGACATATGGCAAGAAGAGAAAATACCCGACGACTAGAAGAAAAGTATAGTATGCCCGATCTATAAAAAAGGAGACAAACTCCAGTGCAAAAACTACCATGTAATTTCTCTACTATGTACAGCATATAAAGTCCTCACATATATTATAAACCAGCGCCTACAATCACGAGCAGAAAATATTATTGGAGAGTATCAGACGGACTTCCGACGGGAAAGATCGACACTAGATTAAATTTTTCCAGTCAAACAAATCTTGAGTAAATCAGTAACATGACATTAATATTCAGAACGTGTTTGTAGATTTCAAACAGGCATACTACTCAGTCAAAAGGAACAAACTCTACAATATATTGGCTGAATTGGCAATATCACACAAGCTAATTATTAGACTCATTAAAGTCAAAATAGAATAAACTCAGGCATGTGTACAAATACAAAACCACCGAATAAACTTTTTCAAAATTTCGCAGGGATTAAAGCAGGGAGATGGGCTGGACCCAACTTGTTTTAACCTGGCACTAGAGTATGCGGTTAGGCAAATCCAAACTGGACGAGGACCAGCCAAACGGTTTAACTGGCCGCTTATGCTGATGATATTAATATTATTATAAGTAGAACATCAACAAAAGCATAGGAAACAGACGCAGAGTTAAAAATGCAAAAAAATGCTACGTCTGAAAAGAAACACGGAAAAAACAAAAATAATGATACAGATAAAAAGAAATATAGTCCCACAAAACATTTTACATGAAGATAACATTGAAACGGTTGGAAAGTTTACATACCTGGGAGTAGAAATATATGCCGACGGATCAGAAGATGAAGAGATACGGAAGAGAAAAACGCAAGCAAACCGAGCTTATTTTGCCCTCTCGTATATATTTCGGTCTAAAAATGTTCACCGAAATACAGAATCTATAAAACCTCAATTCGATCAATAGCATGCTATGTCAGTAAAACATGGTTCCTTAATAAAACATCCAAAAGCAAACTCGATACGTTCGAAACGAAAGTTCTGAGGTGAATACTAGGACCTGTGAGGGAAAACAGAATCTTCAGAAGTCAATATAACAGCGAGCTTTATCAACATTATAAGGAAGCACCACTGTCAGACTTCATTAAAATACAAAGATTGCAATGGGCCGGACACGTTATAAGAAGGGAAGAGAATAGGCTACCAAAAAGAGCACTGAATTCTAGAATGCAGCGAAAGAGACCGGTTGGAAACCCAAGAAAGTGCTGGGAAGACACGGTAAACAGCGGCACACAAGCCACTTCAGCCACAGACAAGCAAGGGTGGAGGCAAAAAATAAAGGAGGCCAAGGCTCAATTTGTGCTGTAGTGTCGTAGACGAAGAAGTAGACGTTTCGTCATTTCTCTTGTTTTTATACCCTCTTTTACACTTACTACTTTCTATGAAATACAAAATATATTCTGTTACAATTTGCTAACTTATAGAAACCCACAAATAAATTGCCATTGTCTATTCTGATAAAGTATGATATGTAAAGCAATCTTGTTTAGCATTTGCAGACGTTAGGTTACAGATACAGCCACTAAGTCGTCTTCTTGCTGGCACAAGTTTATTGGTTTTTATACTTGTGTATGTTTATGGTTATGGTAGATCAGGTCATCGTTGTACTTATGAGCCCTTCAGACACCTAAACCTCCCAAGACGGGTCCATTGTATCACCCCTATCATACGGAATAGGCCCATAAGGACCTATTTTTCGGAGTTTCTGGGGCCCAGGCTGTTCCGGGCTTCCATATCTGAGTTATCAGAAAGGATTTTAAGTCTAAGCCCTTCCTGCCATTCTGAAAGTCAAATCCTTTAGTATTCTGGTGGCCTCACAGAAAGCCACAAGTCTCTTTAAGGATAACTCCCTCATTTGGCTCGGTTGCATAAAGATCGAACCCAGGATCTGCCACATCTCGTAGGCCAGTGCCGGGAACTTCTAGAGGACATGTAAAGTTTCCTTTTTCTTATTAAAAAGATGGCACTGTATACTATCCGCCAATCCAAGCAGATGAAGGTGTCGCCTAATTCTACAGTGACCGGTAAGTATAGTGACCACCAGACAGCACCTTCTTCGGTCTATAAGGAGAAGTTGGGCTGTAAGACTTTTGGATGGCCTCATTATGTTAAAAAGGCTAAGCTTAAGGGACAACTATAACCTACGGATGAGTCACAATAGGGGAAAGAGTGGGCAAGCGCCCACTCATATTAAACTTGACGCAACCTAACGGTTATAATTTTTTATGCAAAAATAAAAAAAAAAATTTAAATCATTTTAACTTTAGTGAAATACAACAAAGTAAGTGGAAAATGTTTGCACTGGCCCTAATAACGTGCCTCTGGTTAAAACTTTCAAACGTAATTTGACAAGAAATTGTTAGTTTCATAAAAAATTCTACACAAAACTTAAAATTGATAAGCGTTTTTGATGTATATTAAACTTTAGTTTCGAGTTTAAACTTTTAATTCTCTGTATATTACAAAGACAAAACTTATTACAGATGTTTATTGGTTCAAGTTTAAAAATTGAATAAAGAATCCCCCACAAAATTATTTCAGATTATTTTGGAAACATCAAATATCTTAGTAATTGATTCATATTTTTTACTAGAGAACTTTCAGGTATAATAGTAATAACATATTCTTTTTTAATTACTATATTTTATAGAAGCTGCTCTAAATCTATTACAACCGTTATGTTAATATTCAAATTTATTATAAATACCACAAATGTTACAGATTTTAAATATTTTTATTTCAAATAAATTTCAATAATGGGAGCATACAAAATTGTAGTGAATCATTCCACATATTGCTTTACCTTGTAATATAAGAATATAGGATATGATAAAGTAAACCAATGGCAGGAGCTCTAAAATCCTAGGAAAATAAAAATGCTGAAATGGCGTGCATTAAGATATTGTTTTGAAATAGGAAACGAAACATTTTCTGATGATACGTAGTTATGAATAAGCAAAGTGATGCTCAAAATATGCTATAGTGTAATAGATTTCTTCTTGTAATAAAATATTTATTTTGCGAGTGAACGTATAAAAGGTTTTATTTTGAATTGGAGGAAATTTTAATATAACAAATTCTAGAAATTTTAAACAAACTACTTACGTGTTTCGACCATTTGTAATACTGCCTAACGACATATTTATTGCTACCTTTTGTACCAAATAAATTTTCGTTAACTTTAATAATGGAAACCTCTTTAATTAAGCATTATACATTTGTATTCTTAACCCTATGGCTACTATGAAAAATAAGGTCACAGATCCACCACGTAGGTCTGTCGCACCTATAAGTTTAGGGTAGTAGTGATATTTAAAATTTTGTTATATACTCAGTCATCAGAGACGAATATACCGCTGAACCTCTAAAAATCATACGAACAAGCTGAATTTTGCCGAAAATGTCAATTTTGGGACGCTAAAAAAGATTCAAATAAGTTTACCACTTTTACCTCCTTGCTTTCTTCTAAAACTCCCCACGTAGAGGGGGAAAAACGGAAAAAAATCGATTTACCAAGAATCTGTACACCATAGAAAAAAATGTTTCAAATGAAAAATATAGCTAAGATAATTTTGAAAAAAGCATTTGAATTTTTTTTTGTAGAATGAACTGTTCTCTCAGAAACAATGATTCAAGCGATCGGCGATTTTAAATATCAGTTACTCGAAATCAATGCGCAATAAAATTTGTATCAGGTCGATGGTAAAAATTCAGTATCTTTTGATTCAAGTATCCTATCGACAAAAATCAAGATGCCTTTTAAAGGTAAAGAGTACAGGTTTGTATGCCATTTTGTTTGTATGCCAAATAAACTCAGTTTTTATAAAGGTGTTAAATAAATACACGTTGCACGAGTTTTGCCACTTATTGATTCTCATGTGATCAATACAATGTGTCTCCTTCATTAATCGGCCACTATGGAGTTTCTATAACTAGAAACTAGTCTTCAAAATTTACAGCATAAAATTTTAGTTTTAAGTTTTATCGACAAATGTGAGGCATTTGAAATATGCTTAACAATGCTTAATTTAAACTTGCACATTACAAACACACTAAAACGTTTAAAACTTCTTTTTTTTAATTAAACTAGTAAGTTCTTGAAAAGTACTTAACTTCTGCTATAAAGTACACTAAAAACTGTCTTATTGGAGGCATTTCATGTGACGTGCCATCATTTGTTATTTAAATTTTTAGTATTTAAAGTTTAAATTTTGCGTTTATAGTCATATTACAAATGCCTCATATTTGTTGCCAAAAATCCAAATCGAATTTTCATGTTATAGATTCTAAAGACTGGTTCCTAACAATGGAAAACTCACTACGACCAGTCAATAAAAGTATTGAATTTCATTGACCTCAAGAGAATCGTAAAAAATGGCAAAATCGCCCAAAGTTTATTTATTGAACAGCTTTATAGAAGCTGACTTCATTTGCGGCAAAACACAACAATTGCATACAAAAGTTGCTTTCTTCACTTTAAAAACACATTTTGATTTTTGTCGATAGGACACTCCGATTCAAAAATATCAATTTTTTACCGCTGAGTTGATACAAATTTTATTTTAGATTGATTTCGTGCGCGGAACTGACATTCAAAATCGACGATCGCTTCTAGCGTTGTTTCTGAGAGAATGGATTATTCTATGCAAAAAGTGCTGACGACTAAACTAATATAACTTTTATTGATAGTAAAAAACTGAAATTAAATTTTGTGGAATAAAAGTCAATCTAGGTAACTAGAATATGTTACAAAAAACTAAAACTCACCATTACAAAGGTTCTGAATCTGTTTTCTTGTGATTGCCCAATGCATTTTATATAATATAATAATTCAAGACAAAAACGACACGTAAAATAATATCGATTTATCTATGAACTGAGCCTATTACCAAGAAAAAATATATTTATTTTTCTTCTACAAAATCTTAAAAAAGGACATGCTTTTATTAATAGTTATTCAGCATTTTTTTTATACATAAAACAAGCAAATGCTCGTTAGAATGGTTCCGTTGGCATTTTTTGCATATTTATTTTGTTTATCTGTCAACTTTTTTTAGACATATTTCACATTTTGCTTGTTTTGGAGGAGACTTCGTGGAATCATATTCCCTTTCTTGTGTCGTTTTTTTTAACAATCTCAACTCCCAACTATGGATCATGTTGCATCTTTTCTTAACGTTTTTTTGACATGTTTGCAACATACGGTCCAAATATACACCTTCCTTGAAATATAAGCAACTGTAGGTACATGCACAGTCATACATCAGTTAAGAACGTACGCATCCATACGAACGCATTCACGAATTGGGTCAAGTTTATCCACTATTTTTTTTCTCTTTCGTACTTCCGCATATCTACATCATTAAATCGAAGAAACGCAAATTATCTTGAAACCGATTTATATACCGCGATAGCTATTAAAATCTCTCTAAATCTTGGTAATTCACTGATATCTCCATTTATATTTATACACAACTCTATATCCTCCCTGTTATTCCACCCTACTGATATTCAGCATGGCTTTATGAAATAAGAGGAGAAAGGATAATGGTATAGACCTTGCATTTTGCAAGGTAAGTGTAGCCTGCTATTTTAAGACTGTGTTGACTTACTCATCTGTCAAATTTGCTTCTTATGTTTGACAACAAATTCTGCTTTTAGTATGCCTATACCCGGTTCATAATTTGTTGATAGCTCACTACAAGTTTAACCCTAATTAGAAAACTGAAATACAGAGAGGATAGGTAATACGATATAATAGTAAAAACCAACCTACAACTGACGGTTTAAGACGTTTTCGACTAACCCACCTTATATCTGAAGGAATACAATACCTTATAATCCTATTAGGGGGGTATTTTGAATGGTTAGATATGAACGACCAGTGTCGTAGAGTATATAATTGAAACATTTATTTTAACTAAATAAATATATTTTTTAAATTGTACTTATGTAAATTGTATTTTTTAATAAAACTTATTTATTTTATTCAAAAATAAAAAGTTTCTTGCCATTTGTAAAAGATACATTTATTTAATTAAGGAAAAAGGCGCCAAATGTCGCCTGGCAAAATTTCTAATGTGTTTTAAATGTATCCATTATTTTCGAATCCGGAGAAAACTAATAAATATTTTTGAAAAATTTAAACGCAGAATGAAAGATTACATTATTACTGAGGGCAGAAAGTCCCTGAAAACTTCTACAATATTTATTTTAATGTTATGTAACAGGGGTGAAAATAAAAGAAAAAATATAGTATAATTTTTAATTAAAAATATTGCATGCAAAAGAAACTTTTTATTTATTCTAAAAAATATTTCATTCTGCTTTTAAATTTTTCAAAAATGCTTTTTAGTTTTCTCAGGATTTGAAAAAAAAAATGGATACATTTAGAACACATTGAACATTTTGACAGGCGACATTTTGCGCCTTTCCCCTTTAATACCTTACGATTACAACTACTATTACTTACCTTATATAATTACGATTAGAAAACTATTCAAATTCAAAATAAATAGGATCAACTTCGGAATCCGAGTCGTCTTACTGCATCTTTCCAGTTTTGTTTTGTAATATGTTATAAAGACTCGTATAACAATTCACGTACAACTTGTATTTTATACGACGTATTTTTTCTAGCCACATAACTTTTCATTTGTGCTCAAATGAGTTCAATTGGATTTATTTCGCAGTGGTAGAGTGGAAGTCTAAAGACTGTGATGTTTCGCCTTTCTGCCATTTTGTCAACTACGTATTTCTTGAACTTAGATTTGTGTTGCCGGGCAAATTTTAAAAGTTCTGCTTTTACCATTCCATCTTCGTAAGGCAGATACTTATTCCGCAGCCAGTCAAGAATATCCTGTTTCTTCCACGCATTCGTTAGAAGTCTTTCTACTAGTCGTGAATGATAAGGTGCATTATCTAATACTATAATTGAATTTGGTGGTATGTGTTCAATCATTTGCTCAAAATACTATTCGAAAACATCAGCTGTCATCTCCTCGTGATAGTCTTTTGTTCTTTTGGAATGAAATTCCAACAAACCATGCTTAACAAATCCTTTTTCACTGCCAATTTGAGAAATTATTAATCTACTGCCTTTACCAGAAGGTAAGGAGATACCAGTAGACCAACCTTCCATAAAGGCTTGCCTCGAGCTTAATATATTTTTATCTGACCAAATTTTTTTTAGATTATGACCTGAGTTTACCCACGTTTTATCCTGGTAGAAGATGGGCCTTTCTTCAGCCCGGAATTTTCGTATGAATCTTAGATAATTTCTTCTCCAACATCATGTTCTCCTCCCGGTCAATCAAATGTGATTTTCGGTCTGATTTCTCCCACCGGAAATTTAATTCTTTTAAAACTTGCCACAATTTAGTTCGTCCGTTATGAGGCAAATCCGGGTCGTCTCTAACTTCTTGTAAAATTGTGTTTAGGTTTGGTATTTCTTTTTTGAAAAAAAATCCATGAATTTTCCTTCGAATACCATTTTTGGCACATTCATCAATTTCAATAGGCTTTTTCCCTCTCTTTAAGTGTTCGTTTGTGTTTGGGTTAGATATACCGTGTTTTTTTCTTTCTGATAGGAACCTATATAAAGTTGACTCTCCTACGCCAGTCATGTTGGCACAACTTTCGACTATGTTGCGAACAGTGTTTGTGGGATTCTGAGAAACCAGAGCATCGTGAACATTCAGGACAATAGTCTTCTCTCTTGGTGAATAGACAGACTTACTGAGTGTACGCAACAGTACCGGTGTAAAACTTGATGATGAAGCCATCACAAACAATCCAACAAAACGAGCACGAGCAAAAGGTACGTATATGTTCGTAGGTATATGGAATAAAAAATCACTCACGCACTGCATATAATTCGCAAAAGCAATATTCGAGACGCTAATTACTGCCGTAGACGCGGAAACACCGACGAGTCGTAAATTACATGCGATCAAAAACGTACCAAACAAAAAAATTGTTTTCGTTCGTAATAACTTCACCCTTTCAAGTTAAGTTTCGAATATAATTATATTATTAAAAATCTGGGGAATTCCATCTTAATTATCTTGCAACGAATAGTACCTTCGGATATGAAATCCAGGTTTTCTAGTAAAGTGATTAAACGCGAAGATTAGTATTGAAATATCCAAAGAGATAAGGTATTCTCATTTACAAAATTGTTAATGGTTAAATTCTTATTTTTATTAATATAATATAATAACCAACATTAGTCGTGAAAGTTTTAATTGTTTTTTTGCTAAATATATTAGTATTAAAATATTATCAATGTTATATATTATAACAGTATTAAAACATTATATTATTATTTAATAAATAAACACCTTACGAACGCCTATGATTTACGACCGTTTTATGAGTTTGAGGCATATTTCGTGCTCTCAACAATTTGTGAACGAAGAATAAAGACCTGCATTTGATAAAATTTGCTATCATTTTCATATTACAAACTATAAGCATCATTATGCCATTTTACCTTTTTTACATGGTATATGGTGGTAAAAGTAGAAGTTCTAAAGTAAATTAATATATTGGATATTTTGACATTAAAGCAGCTACTTGAAGAGCTGACTTAAACTGTATCAAAATCATCTCATCTTATTTTCTAAACTAGCATATACGTTATTTTGTAATATATAATTCTTTTATCTACTGTTCTTCTGTGGATGATAGGTCGACGGATATTGTTCTTTGTGCCTTATCTGCTTAGGTATTGTAGTTTTCTGTATCTTTTGCTATTCTAAACACTTATTTGTTGATAACAGATGGCAGTACTTAGGTTCACGTAAATAATATACATTTTTTTTGTATTAAGTCTATATTTTGCGTGATCTTTAAAGTAAAAGCTAAAACTATACAATCTTTTCTTCAGTGTGTATTTATGATCTGGGTATTTGAATATTTCTATCATAGTATCATGGAAGTTGGACAAATATTAGATTAAGGGCAAGCAGTTTATTATTACCTACATAATTATTGATAGACGGTTGCATGAAAAAACTGATATATCTCATAATCAGTTTGGCTTTATGCAAGGCAGACGGCAGTTAAAAGAACTAATCAGAAACAAGTCACCCGGAATAGATAATCTCCCAGTTAAACTATATAAAGAAGGTGGCCATAATACCATAATGGCACTACAGCAGCTTAAAAAAATATAGACACATAAATCCCCCCAATGATTGGAGTATTGGAATACTTTGCACCATACAAAAAAAAAAAATTATATATTTTTGAGCGCTCTAACCACAACGGAATTACGCTTCTAAATGCAGCGTATAAAATATTTTCCACAGTATTATGTCATCGTATATGCAGAACAGATAGTAGGAAAATACCAGGCTGGTTTCAGAAGTGGCAAAGTGACATTTCGTCAGATTGCAAGCCTGAAACAAATTTTGTAAAAAACACTGGAATATGGCATTAATACTCATCATATATTTATAGACTACAAAGCAGCCTACGACTCTGTGAATAGAAGAGAAATGTTAAAAGCAATAAATGAACTAGGAATACCAAATCAGTTAAATGTAGAGTACGAATGTCACAAATCACAACCAATGGTTCAATATATAATAAATGAGTGCAAATCCTAGCCTATGGTAATGATATCAATATTGTTGCGAGAACTGCAAACGCTGTGCTAGAGGCGTATGTAGTATTAAAAGAATCAGCTTCAAAAATGGATTTAATAATAAACACCAACAAAATAAAGTTTATGAAAATAAGCAAGCAACCACAAATACTATGACCGCTTATTATAGAAAACGACGTCATGGAAGCAGTAAACGAATTTGTATACCTGAGAGCGCTCCTTAACACTGAAAATAATACAACCCACAGATAAACCGCAGAATTTGCACGGCTAACAGATGCTATTTTGGGCTTCTTCTTCTTATGGTGCCTATCCGTTACGGATGTTGGACACTAACATGGCTATTCTGACTTTGAAACCCTGAAAAGTCCGGTAGTGGTTAAGTTAAACCATTTCCGCAGGTCATGCAGCCAGGATATTCTTCTTCGTCCTGGACCTCTTTTCCCATGCACTTTACCTTGAAGTATGGTCCGAAGTAGGTCATATCGTTGTTCATTGCCCATTATATGGCCCAGGTATTCTAGTTTGCGACGTTTTATGGTTACGACTAGTTCGCGCTCTTTACCCATTCTATTTAGTACTTCTTTGTTGATTACTCTGTCTATCTAGGAAATCCTCAACATGCTCTATAGCATCACATCTCAAATGCTTCGAGTATCTTCAATGATGCTTCAGTTAAGGTGCATGACTCCACGCTATATAGAAGAACGGAGAATACGTAGCATTTGAGTAAACGAACTTTTATTTCCAATTTTATATCGTGGCTATTAAAGATTTTTTTCATTTTGACAAAAGCTGATCTTGCCTTCTCGATCCTTATCTTAATTTCCGTCGATTGGTCCCACTGTTTATTTAAGTTTGCACCGAGATAACAAAAGTTGGTGATTTGTGTTAAAGGTTGTTGGTTAACTAGTAATTGAACAGGTGGTATCCTATTTTTGCTTATAACCATGTATTTGTTTTTTTATGTTAAAATCAAGCCCAAGCCTGGTACTTACTTCTGCCACCCTGGAGATAAGTGTCTGCAGACCTTCAAGACTGTCTGCAAAAATGACAGTATCATCAGCGTATCTTATGTTGTTCAGTCGTTCTCCGTTTATAACTATTTCCTCGTCTATGTCCGTTAGCGCTAGGTTTATAATGTGCTCTGAAAAAATTATGAAAACATGTTAGGATGTACATGAGGATATACAATCCTAGACCATCATAAATATGGAAAACTTAACCTTTCTTTTGAGACAATTTTTGTGATACTCTTTTCCTGACATTGACGTGGGTGCTGCCGGTTTCGGTACTCTGTTAGCCATAAAAATCGGTTTCTTCTTTGTTTCTGTATAAGAAGTGGTTTCTCCGTTGCCTAAAGTATGATGATAAGGTTGAATATTTAAGATGAGATAAGTGTCGCTTTTAAAAACTTACCTTGTAGAATCAATATGCCATTTTTTAATTTGCTTCAAACAAACGTCTTTCTAAATTGGTAAACCAATAGCACATCTACCATAATTGATTATATTTTCTCAGATGTTTCACCCCCTGATGTAAGCTCTACAATTATTAATGCACGACTATATAATCATAAAGCAGTGTATACCAAATTTAACAAGCTTAACAAACAATCCTTGAAAACCCAACTTTCGGAATTGTTTCTTAAGATTGGTAGCATTTTTCCAGTCAGAACTTTCGTAAATTCAAAACTTTGTGCCTTAATTTTGGATGGCACTTTCCCTCTCTGGACGTGGACTATAATTTTAGTGATTTTTTAGATAGGCTTGTCTGTATTTTCAATAAGGCATTTTCTTTAATAACAATTAAGTCAAAACATCACAAACCCTGGACAAATAGCAAATTCTCGGGAAGACTCTCGGCGATCTTGTTTTATAAGTATCCGAATAGCACGGTCATCGCTTTCCGTAAGCTTTGAAGTATGACCAGTTTTAACTTAAGTATTACCCTTACCCATTTTTTTAATTTGTGAAATTAAATTTTCCATAGTTCCTTCAGGAATATTTAAATTTTGAGCAATTTTATGTCAAGAAAGTCTTCTGTTATGGGCGGATTTCATAAATCAGAACAATGGAATTTCATAAATCATTAAAGATTCATTCTCCGTGAAATATTTTGACAAGCAATAAATTAAATTAACTTTAAGCAAAATTCATAAATTATTTCTTTAACACGTACTTAAACATATAATTTCTAAAAAAAATTATAAAATAGATTTTATTGTATAAATAAATATTTATCACTGATTGGGTGATGATCCAATTATTTTGTGCAAGACTACTTTACTTTTTTGTTTATTTTATAAAGTATTATAGAGTGTGTTGTTAACCCCTCCCCCCAAAATAACTCAGAATCCAAGAGTTTCTATCAAATTTTAAGAAAACACATCAATTTATATTCGGAGGGAAAATTTTAATTTAAAATTCATACTCTTAAATGTAACCCCTTACTGTCACACATCAACCTACAGTTTTTTTAAATAGCAAGTGTGGTCAAGTGGCACATCATCTTCAAAGTTAATTTTTTCCTCTGCACGACACTTTATTTTTTTTAATTTACGTAATAACTTTGAAGGCAGTTTTGGATTTAACTAATTTATTGGTTGACTATCAGTAGTAACAAGTAAAACACAAAATTTCACCAAATTAACTAATTACATGTTCTTAGTGACCTTCAATACAATAATTCAATCAACCTGCAAATCTGTATCAATATGCCACTATAATGAAGATAATTTGTTTTACTTTTTGTAAAAATATCCCTTTTTCATATGATTCTTTTTTTTTTAATATAATGAATCCTAATTTATCTTCTTTAGCGTTTACCAGGTAACCTTTTATTTGAGATTTGTCAACGACTCATTAGTCAGAGATATTATTGTAAAGGATTACAAAAATGGGATATTCTAGTGAAGGAAGTATAGAATTAGTTAAGCTATACTATAGAAATAATCAATTTGCTAGGGCTACGGATCTTAAATACGAACCACCCAGAAAAAAACTTTATCTGGTAATAATCTTTTAGAGAATGAACACATTATGATATACGCGTAACACAATTTTTAAATTTACATTTTCCAGGACGTTGGATTGGCACAAGGGCTCCAATAGAGTGGCCAGATAGATCACAGAATCTTTCGCGTTTGGATTTTTTTGTGAAGATCTTCTTCTTGTAGTGTCTATCCGTTTCGGATGTTGGCCACCATCATGGCAATCTGTATTTTGCAAGCTGAAGATACCTAAAATCAAAAATATACGACACTCCGCCTGCAGATCTTGAAGAGTTGCGATAAAGAATTGTGACAGAATGCCGATTATTGACACCGAAGGTATTTGCAAATGTACGAAGAGGCTTTGAAAATAGACTGTATTATTGTATGGAGTTTACAGGAGATCATTTCGAATATTCAATTGGTTAATTTTATGACATTTTATATTTTTTGGTATTACTGTGTTCAATTAATAAATTAATTAAATCCAAAATTATCTTCAAAGTTATTCCAAAAATTTTAAAAAATAGAGTGTCGTGTAGAGAAAAAAATAACTTTTAAATGATGTGTCACTCGACCATACTTGCTGTATAAAAAAAACCGAGGGTTGATGCGTGGCAGTAGGAGGTTACATTTGAAGGCATGAATTTTGCATGAAAATTCGCCCCCCTCCCAATACAAATTAACGTGTTTTTTTTTTTAATTTTAAAGCTATGGTTTGTTAGAACAGTGAGCGACGCATAACTCAGTTAGTCGAACGCCGCGTACGTTCGTCAAAATCAAAGAAATGTTTTTTTATGATAACGGTTTGTTAGGTTCTGCTGAGCTACGCGCACTGCAGAGCGATAGCCGTGTACGTCGACGGTGTGCGCTGGAATCAACTGCGATTTGATTTGGACGCAAACGTTCAGCTGAGCTCACAGCGTACACATATATACCGAAATTATAATTGTATTTTTATATAGTTATTATTATTGTAATGATTAAGTGATGTCTACTAAATTTTCTTCAGAGGAAGATGAAAGACTAGTGGATCTAGTACAAATTGTTAGACAGTTCCAAATAAATCCCTGGAAAGTCTAAAGTATTCTCGAAATTGTTCCTCGTTTTGAAGCAATCTTTCTTTGACTGTTAATTTAAAAGCACCTTCTGTATTAACACATAAAAAAATTTCGTTTAAATTTTTATTTCTTTTATTTCGATTTAACGTTATCAACTCTTCTTCTTGCTCCTCTTCTTGGAGTAATAAAATTATTGCGTTTAATTTGCGAGAATTCATTTTTTTAAACGTACAAACTTTGAGAGAATAAACGTGAAACTAATTTGTTTTCAGAGCGACAGAATATTTATGCGAATTAATCTAACAAACTGACTCACCCAAAACTGCCATGAGTCGAGTACAACATATTCTGCTGTACGTGTATGCTGTGCGCTGCGCACTGTTCTAACAAACCGTAGCTTTAGGAAACCTTTGGTGTCTGAGTTTTTTAAGGGGGCTGTCAAATTTTCGTTGGAACTCACTGTATATTGTTGAATAATTGGCAAAACCACATATTATGAAATAAGCTTTATCAAAACCGTTTAAATTAAAGTTAGATAAATTAGAATTCAGAAAAATAAAATTGTGATGCATACTGGTTTTGGTACAATTGATATGCAACTGGGCTCGTATATATCTCCGTTATAATGCGACTGGGCTTGTTTATAGAATCCATAGTCTTGTTTATAAAAATCGTTGTCTAATTGAAAGTAGGTATTGTCAGTTCATAATGTTAAAGATTTACTATTTACAAACTAGAATTTTTAAAAGAGCTATTATCAATTAATGTTATGTAATTCTTTAGCATGTTAAAGTTCGTAAGTTAATTATTTGAAGGACATACGTATTAAGCATTGACTCTTCCTCTTAGATGCTTCTGAAGGATACTATATCCAACATTTAATCTTAATATTCTTGTTTCATTGGTTAATTTATTGCAAATCACTATTTTTAATTTATATGCATACAAAATCAGTAACAAAATTTATAATATTAAAATACTTTTGACCTCACGCCCTCTTGTTTCCCTTGTCTAGACTGCTATAACACAAAACTGTACTGCTCACCTTAGTGTCATTGCCTGAATTAATATGGATTTTAATACATCGCTTCCTAGAGGTCATCTTTGAAGTTTCCAGATTAACATAAAGTATACCGATGGAAACAGTAGTTAAATCTAGAGTCTATTAAAATTTAAAAAAAATACAATTTAGATAATAATGAGATCTCCATTTATCTGGATGTCGTTACAAAATCGGATCAAATAATAGGAAAGTATTATGTAGTTATTCCTGATTGTTGCAGTTCTTAAGCACTACAGCAAATTTTTTGTATTTTTTTGACGTATTATTACATTGTGGAACTAAAATTAATATTTGGGAATCCGTAAATAAAAATTATTTGTTTCTGTATTAAACCATGGCTCACATGAATGTGAGCTGTCCGATAGTTATCGAAGTTAACATTTTTATGCGTTTAAGAAATTCTTTTTAATGGAACGATGATGGTGATGATGATTTTAATACACGTAGTCTTTAAAGATATAAAATATGTGAAAAAAAAAACAAAGACCGCGAAAAAATGTTCAAATATGTAGCAGTCTTCCCCTAATTTTTGAAACTAATAAACCATCAATAATATTAGAAATGGACGTCGAAAGTGACACGTCGTTAGGCAGAAATATTTTAATTTTATTATTACATTATTTAGTATTGATAATTATTGTTATAAGGGCCTGCGTAGCGCAAGCGGTAGGATGCTTGCCTCGCACGCTGGTGGTCCGGAGTTCTAATCCTACCGTCGGCAACAACAACTAGACATTTTAAAAAATGTCTATAGGCCCCAGGTCGACTCAGCCTGACTAAAATGAGTACCATGGGTAAAACCAGGGGTAATAATAGGCGGTTGAAGCGTAGCACTGGCCATGTTACCTTCCTTGTATACCGTAGGCCCTAAATATAGCAGACTACCCTGCTATACTCCCAAAGCCGCGAGGCGGTATAAAACGGGAGACTATTATATTAATTATTGTTATGCTATAGTCGTCACATGTCACGTTTTAGTTAGCGGTTAACTACGCGTTTAAAAAGAGTAGAATCAACAAATATTTGTAAGACTAAAGTAGAGTGTATACTTTTAAGATATGTCATTTTAAAACTTGTAAATATTTTGGACCTACCTGCATCGCAGAAACTCTCTCTCGTACGGCTTGTATAAAATCATCGTGCCCAGCGATTAAACTCGTGACAACAGAAAATTGATGCCATTTATACCTAAAAAATAAAACGGCATATTAAGCTTATGGTCTAGAATAACTACTTATTATAAAACAGTAGAAAAATTTATTATATAATACATTTGAGATGTTCAGTTACCGAGGTGAGAAGCAATAACATACAGTCATATTTGTATCATGTGTCGGAGATTTTTTTCCATAGATGTTATTATGGTCTGTTTTTTAACCAGGAGGAGTAATTCAAATTTTCCGCGCTGTAATGCTTGTTTGTAATTGGTCCAACCGCAGGCAAGTTTACTCCACTAAATTATGACATGTTGACACTAATGACATTTGTGAAATTTTAAAATTCAATATTTAAGTATATCGACGATTTTTTTGTATTTTCTGCGTTATTCCTTACATTTTTAGATATTTCGTTTGTATTTATATAAAAAACAGTTCTTTTCAGAACTATTTCGCGACATATTAGTGTTATTAAGATAACAATGTGGATTCGATGCCAAGTACTAGTGGTAATTATTCCTCTACACCTAAAAAATGTCGGGTAGATTTGGGTCATATATCTTCAAATGAGAAACAAAACATGATTTGCTTATACATTATAAACATGTATAAATAAACAAATCAAAATTGATAATTCTGGAATGAAAATAACAGCCACGCTAGCAAAAATAAAACAGGCAACAGGTTAGTTTTGCAGAATAGTTATTGTTAAAATCAAGATTTACTAAAGTAATGCTAATTTTATTAGCACATTACTTTAGCTTGTATTGGAATATAAGCAGACTTCAACAGTAGTATTGTAAAATTCCATTGGATTTTAGATACCATTTTATCACGAATATATCGCTTTCGTATACGTTCTTTTTACGATTTTCTTCTTTAATGTGATAAATAAACTCTAAAAATTCTTCAACTTTTTCATAACAGTCCAACATTTTTTTATTGTAATTAGAAATACTAAATAATATATATTGGAAGTGAATTCGAAAAATTATTATTCAAACCCAAAAAAGAAGATGTATTTGGTAACTTTTCTAGTAACTTTCTTGGGTGTGAATCTGTCTTTTTAGTTTACTCCTCCTGGTTAAAAAACAGAGTATAGTTTGCCTGATGAGTTATTCTCCAAAAAAGCTATTTGTTATACTATCTTCTTCAAGTGCATTTTCTTTCCTAAGGCTTAAAACCATCAAGGTAATGTATGCTTTGGTGCCTGATACTATTCTCCTCAAGGATTGTAAAATATTTGTGAGTTAAGTAAAAAAAGAAATTTAATTAAAACACTAACTTAAAATATATGTAAGTACAGAATCTGGATTATTATAAAATTTACTGTTTTTCTATATTTTAAATACATTAAGTTAAAATTTGTATTTTTTTTTTTGGAATGTCAATATAACGACTGTTACATGGATATCTTTTTTCTATGGTAAAAACTATTTCTTAGAATTGTTTCTCAGTCCATTTGACTTTGATCGTACTATTTCATTTGATTTTGGAGTAAAACGTATTACCATAAACTATTTCTTTGTTTTTAGTGTACAAAACTAAAACGAATATACGAATCGTAAAACGTAGAAGGTTGTCTTAAATTAAAAGACATAAAATACGCATACCTTAAACTAACCCAACCAAATTCTTAGTGGATATCTTTTCATTTACGAGTTTAGTAACAGTTTAAAACTATTTAAATATATATAGGAAACTTCGGTTAAAAGAGCAAACCGTTCCATATTATAAACTTGGAGTTAAACATTAAGACATCGTAACTTTTAATTAAAACTTGGTTTTATTTAAATCTGAAATAATTTTCTTAGATTCTATATATACGAGGAGATATTTTCTTCTAGTGATTTTCTTATGTATGACAAAGTTATATGAGATATCAAAGCTGGACTTCAGGTTATCCTAAATGATAACAATATGTTATTCTTCAAAACTTGTCTGATTTTTTTTCACTAAATCATATTACAAAGATTGCGACATGGCATTTTGAGCTTAAATTATCTTCCTTCCTTAAATCAACTCTTTAACTACGCTTTGGATTAGAAATTGGACTTTAAAGCGCCAGGTCTTAAAATTTTTGTGGGAATTTATTTAAATTAAGAAGCAGTTAAAACGAGGTAGAAGTCGACAATTACTCAGTTAATATTTTCTTCAGATGGCTTCTCAAATACACTTGAGTAAACACACTTGAGGTCGTTGTGACGTATCAACCAAAGGCGTTGCAATAAACACCTCTAATTCGCTGTTACATGTCAGCCAGGGGCGTATCAAATAATTTCTTTGTATAGCTTGAACTTTACATAATAGAGATTTAGTGAGAATTTGACTATCAACTCCATACAAGTATATTGAAAAGATGTTACATTTGAATTGTTTTCAGGTTATTATTAACACTTCATCCAGATAATATTTTTCATTCACAAGAACGGTGCTTTTACCTTTTCAATGCGGATTTTTACCTCTTTGCTCATATCCCAAATTTTATTTATATATGAACCAATATACGTGATTATATTGGTTTTTTCTACTTCAGTTGAACACTGATCTTAATTCCATTGATCGTAATACCGACATCGACCCTGGCCTGTTTGAGAATGATGATCAGAGTACAGAAAAGTAAATGTCACAATACGTATCACTGCCGAGCTCCATGGAAAATTTTAAATGATTTAGAAGTATTTAGTCCAATTCTGACATTTACTTGCTGGTGATAGTACAAATTTTTTATAATTCTTAAGTGTTAAGCGGCTAGTATTATTTGTTTAAAAATTTACATAAATTTCCATATCTTAGATAAATGCATTAAAGCCCACAGAATGCTTGTGTGGATCATGTTCACAGGTTGCTTGATGTCTAGACTCCTCTATACCGTGAAATTGCCTCCTTTTTTTCAAGAATATTACAGAAACTACAATGCGTATTACTTATTTCTCCTTCACTTCTAGTATAAATTTTGGGGTAAATTAACCAGTTAGAAAGATTTTTAAAACGTGACCTAAAATTATTGTTCTATAGTTGGAGCACTTTTCTTTTTTCCAAAGCATCGCAAATAGAAAGTTAAGTAAGTATGTCAGTATATTCTATGTTTCGTATAATTTATTATAAAAGATCAAGAAGTATTTTTCCCTATATTTTCAAGTATTTTAAGTTTTTCTGTTATTATTTATATTCTCTTGTAGATTTTTTATTTTTGGCTGTTTTTATTGTAATACAATTTGGTATTTACTTTACTTGTATATGATACGGTTAACCTCTTTATCGACAATGTTGTATGATATTTTATTTCTTATTCCAGTAGCTTCTGCTATGTTTTTGTGTAAATTAAATACATTTTCCTACTAACCTTTTTCTTCTTTTGCTGTTATGGGTATTCCTTGTGAAAACTACGTGTTTCTTGTCTTATTTTTTTTCTGTACGTTACTGTGATTTTGAGGATCTCTTTTAAATTTCCTTCTTTCTTCCATCAGGGTTAATATATTCTCATTCATTCACTGTATTTTTTTATTTAATTTTGGAAGTCGGAAGTAGTTCTGTTTATTACAGTTTTGCAATGATTCCAGTGGTCTTCAATATTGTAAAACTCTTCGTCTTCTATAAAATTATTTGCGATTGGTTGATGAAAATAACTTAAAAAGTTGACATCGAACCTGTGATTGGGTTGATGTTTTGAGTTTCTTGAACCTTAGTTTTAATTCACCGAATAAGTGGATACGGTCCGTAGGAACATCAGTTCCAGGATATATTTTGACTACTTTAACGAAGTTTTGAAAACTCTTATTGAGAGTGCTATAGTCTAACTTACTTTCCTGATTCTTTCAGGACCATCTGCTGGAGCTTTCCAAGTGTAAAATTTTCTTTTTGTCATTTTACAAAAGATATTTGTAATTGACAGTATTATTTTTTGACAGAATGCTACAAATCGGTTTGCTATATCGTTTTTGTAAGTTTCTCAAGAATTAACGCTCCTGCTCGACATAAGAAACCTTTTTACAAGACTTAATCGAAGACCTAGAAGATAATTGAACAGAATTTCTTCAATTTTACAGAAAGCAAATATATTGATCTGTATAACGGAACCTCATATTCGCTCCGTGCATGACTGACGCGACACCTACCGCCTTCATCTGACAGTTTTGGACCTCCCAATTTGAGGTTAAACACATGATAAATACATACGAAATTGACAATTACTAAGTTTTTTAATTATATTTTTTGAGTTTATATACAAATGGATGTAGTTTTAAGAACTGGGTTTCTAAAAGTTTATCATAATTTATCTTTTCAATCCCAAACGGAAAGGAAAGGGAGAAATCTAGTACTGGCAAATCACGTTTGTGCAAGAGCACACAAAAAAAAAATAGAAAATGCCATACCTATTTAGAGCAAGTTGGTGCCTAATCTTATGTATATTATTGCTAGTACAGGGAAAACAGTGGGAATATAATTGGGACTTCATTTTCACATTTTTTATTGCCGACGAAATGAGCACTACAAATTCGATCATTAGATTTTGGAGTGTAATCTGAACCGACAGCACTAAAAAAAAACTACTGTTTGATATATACACCTATTTTAATTGTCATAAAAATGAGGTTAGGTGATATTTACTTTTATATATTAACAGCACGAATCAATTTTCTTCTTTTCTCTAATTGATACGTAATCTTCGGAAACCTATAAAAACCACACTCACTATTTTTACTATTATTAGCACAATTAAATACGCAACATTTATTTGCAACCATTTTTGATCAAATTTATGCGTAAAAGATAGGTCCAATTTTGTCATATTTCGCCGCTACGCACGCTGGCATCGTTTCAAGGTACCCCTACCGTGGTCACGCACGGAGCCAATACAGTTATTAGTGGTTTAGAAGTAATTGTAACTTTTTATATCCTTGTAGAGGTCCCGTCATTTCGGAAGGCATCTAATTTGCATATTATCGCACTGGGCAGAGGTCAAAATTTGAAATTTATACCTAAGCCACGCCTTAGCAGTAAATCATTTCAATACTCAGTAGCGCAACAGTGCAGTTAAGAACAAGTTGTGTGTGTTAAATATTAGATAATTTTATTTTCAAACAATCTTGCTGAAAATGGACGGAAAAAGAACGTAGCGTTATTAAATAGCAGGGTCGTCAAATAATATTTAATGTTTATAATTATTTTAAAAATATGAAAAGTGAAATGGACACTCTGCTAATGGTAAAACATAAGACTGCTGAAGCAACAGGTAAGGAGTTTCAATGCATTTAGTATTAATTTTTGATATTCATATTCAATATGTCAACACTTTTTACTTTTAGTTCTCAATGGTACTTATTTGTCAATCTTTTATACTCTGCTCTTGTACCCCATTTTGCTTTTCTTTTGTATTGGGTCTGTCGAGAATACCATTTTCGACATATTTCTTTTTTCATTCCTTCGATATGTCCTAAATATCGTATTCTCTGCACTTTCGTTACAGTTGTTATTTTTAGCTATTATTACGTGTACTTCGTTCTTCTTGATCTGCAGGTAGTTCTATTACTATGTGATAGTCTACAACTCCATGGTGTGCTTCCATTACTACTTCATTTTTATTTAACATAATTTTTTGTAAAATAATAACCACATTTACTGTAAAATAATTTTGCCAAATTGTCATTATTCCCCTAGCTAGTTCATTTAGTAATAGATCGTCATCATTTTTCATATGTGGAGAAAGAGTTCATAGGCTCTTGTTTTCGTAGAAAGCTCTTATTTATTTTTTTATTTTCTACTATCGCTTTGAGTTACTTCTCAATGTACTTTTTTGTTTCTTTATGTTGTCTGTTTAAAATTTAAAAATTATTCCTGCAACATACCAATTATTTTGAATTATTATTTACTTCATCATTATCATTATCAATGGCGTTACTCTTCGTGAGTATTTGCCAGGTTTACTATTGCCTTTCATGTTTGTCGGTCCTGTGCCACTATTTCCCATTGTCTCACTACCATTTTCTCCAGATCTTCTCTTACTGCATCTTTCATTTTACTTATACACTAATTATATTTACGTCATTATAGGTATTTCTGTACGGACAGTATCCCGAATACTACAAGAGAGCAAACGGTCTCTAGATAATAAAAACAAAGTTGAATTTCCTTCAAAGAGACCTTTATGAAAGTCACCTGTGACAGATTTACCAGAATATCAAATTACAGATATTCGACGTATAATACACGATTTTAAATAATTGATGGATTCGACCGTTACTTGATGGAAATTCATTTTATGTAACAATAAAACATTGAAAACTTTGTTTTCAAAACTTCCACAAAATTTATTTTTTAAATAATATTTAAATTTAATATAATTTTATAATGTATATAATATATTTAATAATATTTAAATTTAATTTAAAAAATTTTTAAATAAATTTTGTGGAAGTTTTGAAAACAAAGTTTTCAGTGTTTTATTGTTACATACACGATTTTCATAAAACGGAGAATTGTATTGTTACTGTTCATAAATTGAAGAACAATATTTAGAGAGATTTGGACATTAAAGTATCAGAAGCCTCGCTACGAAGAATTCTTCGAAATATGAATTTCCGTTGGACGAGAGCACAGGACAACAGAAAATTGTTGGTTGAAAAGACGGAAATAAGGGCTTGGTGAATCAAATACTTAAGACTTATCAAACATTATAGAAACGAAAACAGACCCATTGTTTACCTCGATGAGACATATGTACACAGTGGACATACTTTTTCGAAACTTGGAATGATAATTCTAGTAAAGGGTTACTGATGAACATTTCGAATGGTCAACGTTTAATAATAGTGCATGCTGCAAATTACCGTAAATGGCTAAAGGAAAAACTAATTCCAAATTTACCCCCTAACTCAGTAGTTGTTTGCGATAATACCTCATACCATTCGGAACAAGTAAATCAATAACAATATAACATTTAATCCTCAAAGTTTTAAACCCGAATTGTAAGCGTTGATTAAGTACCACAGAAATCGTTTCAAAAGGTATGAATTCAATGAACTTTTGCGTGAATATAGTCACACTCCTTTACGGTTACCTCCATACCATCCGGATTTAAATCCGATAGAGATTAAAAATAATATCGCACAAAATAACATAAAATCCACAAGGAATCTACCTTCCTGTATTTGGCTGTATACCATATATTAAAAAATTAATTAAAATCCTTTGTAAAAGATATATATTTAAAACCCAAACGGGCTGTGTTAGACAAAACGTTTTCGGAATACATCATTCCATCATCGGTGTCTAGGAGTACATGAATGTAGCCACTAAATATATGGGTAAAAACCCGTTAACAAATAATTAGTTACATTTGTTCGACATTATATCTTATAAATACTTATGATGTTAAAGTTACCGTTGGATTAGGGTATGTTATTAGCGCCATGTTACCTAATCCAACGGTAACTTTAACATCATAAGTATTTATAAGATATAATATCGAACAAATGTAACTAATTATTTGTTAACGGGTTTTTACCCATATATTTAGTGGCCACATTCATGTACTCCTAGACACCGATGATGGAATGATGTATTTCGAAAACGTTTTGTCTAACACAGCCCGTTTGGGTTTTTAAATATATACCTTTTACAAAGGATTTTAGTTAAAATAACATAACTTTCAAATTGGAAGGTGTAAGACACCTGTTGGAAAAACGAGTTTCCAAAATAACCCCAGATGAGTGGAGAAAACAATGTGTTCATGCAATTAAAATAGAAGACAGTTATTTATTATCCGAAGTCCAAATAGACCGTCAAGAAGATAATAATCCCATTATAATAAACTTAGGAAGTGACGATAGTGACATCGAGTGTTCTTCGGAAAAAGAAAATTAAATTAGATTTTGTAGTTCTTCTTTGAAACATTCACATTAGGTACATGAATTTTTAAATGATATGTATATAGAGGTAATTTTATATCTTTTATAAGTTTTCATTTACAAATTTAGATGTGCATATATTTTAGAAGGACAGCAATTATGACGGTAGTCTTTATTATATCGCTAATATATATTTCCAAGAAAGGTCTTAAATCGGGTAGGTCCAAGAAATTAGGCCTTTCCCAAAGACAGGAATATTTATGTTTACATGACTTTATTATATTACTAAAAGGCTTCCAAGAAAAGAATTAAATCAAGTAGAAGTTTAGTTATATGTAATTGGGACCGTTCATTAGCATATAATTATCCTCACTCTTTAATATTTTGGTATTGTATTATATTTGCTATTTTAAAAATCCATTTTGTTAAACTTATCAATATTCAGAACTTAATAATTCTTTTGTACAATAAAAATAGTTTGTTTGTTCAGGTAAAACGTATTACGAAGGTATTAATATTTTTGTCCCATCAAATATCTTACTGATCATTTTTCAAATGTTAGCTATATGTTCAAAATTATTGGAAACCAAAAAAATCGCCTTTATTCAGTATAATATGTTTTAGCTGTATCTACTAAATAGTGGGCGCCACTGTCGTTTAGTTAAAATTTCAGTAACCAATCACCAACTTCAAAGGCGGTTCTTATACAATTTCGACATGCCTCATAATATGCAAATTAGATGCCTTCCGAAATGACGGTACCTCTATCTGTATGTACAAGGTGTTTGTATGATGTACAAGGTGCTTGTATGTATATTTTAGTTAAATACTCAAAAAATTATTGTCTTTAAAGATTCTTTCGTTATGTCCAAAATCGAAACTTGAAAATCAAACCTGCCATAGCTAAACTGAAATTAGTCACTTGTGATTTTTTTCTAAATTCCTTAATAAAATTGTAAAAATATTTAAAAATAGTGTAAAAATTTAATCTCTAAACGTATGGTCCTACTGACAAACTAAGTAGACTTAGTAGAATAAAACATTCTGCAAATATTTGTAAACATCGTCAATTGAGTTGATTTTACTGTATTTACAGTCATAGCAACCTTCTCAAATGAAGACATATCAAATTCAAATTGAACTGTGCTGACCATCGGTCGCGTGATAGATTCAATAAACAAACGCTTTTCTTTTGGTTTCAAGGATCAAAATTTTTACGTATCGTGGAAAATACGTTGGATTAAGCGATAAGTCTTTACAAATTGTGAATTCGCCTAAAATAAAGGAAATGTATATCGCAATTCTTATAATTTCATCAACTGGATAACTATTTTGTACCGTTATATAATCTTCTAATCATCTAATCAAGATGGCGTCGACTGAGAAGGACGTGTTAAGTTGTTTGTTGATTCACTGTGTTAAAACAGTGAGTAATGGGCTAAAATGTGTAAATTGTTCCTTATTAGCTCACACCAGCTGTGCTAAAAGAATGAAAAATGTAAAAATTGTTGATCAAGGCATGATCTGTTATGATTCAAATTTAAAGGTTGTCAGTGAGACTAGTTCTGAACTCGTAATTACTGAAGATGTGATTATTATTGAAGAAGATGTCTTAAAAAGGGAAGTAGAATATTTAAAAATTATACTTAATCACAAAAATTTTATAATTCGCGAACTCCAAGAAAAAATTAAATTAATCAAAAATAATGGAGAAAAAAACGTAAACAACCAGTTTCCCCTATACCATTTGCCGAGCGAAACCTCTGATGGTAATTTAAGCGACCTCGAACCAAGATTAAGCTTAAGGTCAATGAATGTTAATGTAGCTGAAAATAATACGAATGTTTCAGAGGTGGATGCAAAACCCAGTCATTTGAAGTCCCCTTCACCCGGACTGACTGTCATTTGTGATAATACTGGTGAGGTTAAAAGTCAATTTAACCCTTAAATGCCCAATCGGGACATACATTTTTGGCTATAATATCTTTATTTGAAACATTTGGCAACCGCGCAATCAGGTATTTGTGTGGACGTGTCTCCTACGTTTTCTGTTAGTATACCACGAACATTCGTGAGGTGCAGTGGTCTGTAAGAGAGATTTAGATAAGTGGGGTCTCGCTGTGACACCGATTGGGCATTTAGAGGCACCAGAATATTTTTATTATTTTTAACATTTTTCGTCAGTTTACATTGAAAAATGGACCGTAAGAGAATGAAAATGACAATAAGCGACCAAGAACATGAAAAAATTATCCGAAATATAGAAGAAGGGATATCAGACTCCGATTTCGACTATGAGATTACCGACGAATCAGATAGCGAAGAGCAAGATGTTTTTGAGGAAAATGTTTCGGAAACTGAGGACAATTTAGAAGTCAACAGTGACGAGGAATCAGATGCAGAACCTACCGAAGTGGACGATAATATTAGTGAGGTTAGTGGTCCAACATATACATCCAAATCTGGAATGCAGTGGAATAGCCTACCTGTCGTGAGGTCCAAGAGGCAACAAAAAAATATTATAAATGTACATCCAGGCTTAACAAACTATAGTAAAAATTCCAACACGTTTTTAGACTATTTCAATTTATTTTTGACCGAAGAGATGAAGAATGTCATATGCCTTCATACTAATGAAGAAGCTGTTAGGCGTTATCAAGAGTGGAACGAAAAACATCCGAATAACAAAAAAGAGTGGACGGTACTTACCAACAATGAACTGGATAGCTTTTTAGGAGCACTTATCAAAGCTGGTGCTTTAAGGTGTGGGAAAGAATCGACACGAGAGATATGGTCTACAGACACCTCAATACGCCGGTCATTTTTTACAGCCGCATTCGCTAGGAACCGATTTGAAGAATTATCGAGTTTCTTGAGGTTTGATGACAAAGTGACCAGGGTGGAGCGGAAGGAACAGGATAAGTTAGCGGCGATACGAGTAATTTGGGACATGTTCGTCTCTAACTGTGACAAAGCCTTTGAACCATACGAACAGATAACCGTTGACGAACAGTTAGTGAGTTTTAGAGGAAAGTGTCCTTTTAGACAATATATAAAATTAAAACCTTGCCGCTATGGGATAAAAATTTGGGCTGCCGCGGATGTTAAAACATCTTATTTATCAAAACTTCAGGTGTACCTTGGAAAACTACCAGGTGGTAGAATAGAGAAAAATCAGGGATTTCGTGTTGTGAAAGATCTGGTGGAACCATATCATGGCAGTTGGAGAGGAATTACAACTGGCAACTTTTTTACCAGTGTTCCTCTTGCTCAATATCTTTTATCTAAAAACCTTACTTTACTTGGGACCGTCCGCATAAATAAACCTGATACACCACCACAACTAAGTTTGACAAAAAGACCTGCGGAGTCGTCAATATTTGCTTTTACTAAAGAATTAGCTATGGTTTCGTACATACCTAAAATACACAGGATGGTACATCTTCTTTCAAGTCAACACGATAGTGATATAATTTGTCAAGACTCTCAAAACAAACCCTTGATGATTTTAGACTATAATAATACCAAGGGTGGTGTTGATAATGCCGACAAACTGATTAGGGAATATTCCTGTAAAAGAAGAACTGCTCGTTGGCCATTCAGGCTCTTTATGAATATTATAGACATATGTGCACTAAATGCCTATATTTTATACATTTAAAAAAATCCTGATTGGAAGAAAAATATTTTTTCACGAAGACGTATTTTCCTGTTACAATTAGGGGCTGAGCTTGCTCGAAACAACATGGAAAAAAGAGCGAAATATATAAAACATAAAGCCTATGTAAAATCTGCTCTAAAAGATTGTGGCATACCAATGGTAAACCCAACTACCGAAGTTGCAACTCAATCCGTCCATTCAGCTAAGAAACGTGCTCGTTGTTACCAGTGTCCGCGAAACTGTGACAGAAAAGTGAATACCGTTTGCTCTTTTTGCAAAAAATTTATATGCCAGGTGCACAGAAAAGAAGAAAAAATTATTGTATGTAAAAATTGCAACTAAAAGTTATATGTTTATATTATTATTTAATTTTAATTTTGTTCGAATTGAAAATAATTTGTTTCTAGAAAAGCCGTTAATTTTGTATGAAAAATAAATAAAAATTATTCAAATATGCTTAAAATTATTTTTAACCGTGTTTTCCTTTTAGTCAGTGCTAAATGACGTTACTAAATTGAAAATTTTAGTGGGGTCCCTAGGAGACCCCACATGGGCATTTATGGTTATTTTCATATCACGGGCATTTAAGGGTTAAAACAGCTGATAACAACCAAATTGTAAACAATAATAAAAATCATATATTTAACAAGAAAGATGTTCCGCGCTATTCACGATGCCGTAAATCAACAAAAAAATTTAGATACACAAAATTTAAAAGAAACATGGTGAAATTAAGAGAGATGAGTGGTTGACTCAGAATTGTCGTAAACGTAGACGTCAATATTTAATTGGTGGAAATAAGATGGAAAAGTCTGTGGAGTCCGTTCCAAAATTTGTGTCTCTGCATGTCACACGTCTTAAACCGCAAACAACCCCTGATGATTTACATAAAATGTTAGCTGTATCATTTCCTGAAGTCCAATGTATGGTACACAAATCAAAAATGCCTAAAGCATATAGTTTCATGAAGGTCACCATTAATCAAGAAAACCTAAAGAGAGCTTGGAACAAAGATGTTTGGCCAAAGGGTGCAGTGGTATCTAAGTTTTTGTAAAGGGGAGCATGCCAATGTAACTGGATCCTCTTCAAAAAGTATTGTTAAATTTAAAAATTGTTTAAATGTCATTTACTATAATGCTCAATCGTTACGTAACTCTTTTCTAGATTTTGAAGTTCTGCTTAATGATATTTCACCTGATTGTTTGTGTCTTAATGAGCACTGGCTTTTACCTGATGAGCTACATACTGTCAATATTAAAGGCTATCGTATGGTTTCTGGATTTTGCAGGACGGTCAAGTCTCATGGAGGTGTAGGTATATATACTAGGAATAACGTAAGTTTTAATCATTTGAATCTTGAAAATCTCTCTTCTGAACAGCATTGTGAGATTACAGGTATTTTATTAAATAAATCTAATCTAAATCTAAAAAAATTAATGTCCATAAATCTGTTATAATTACGGGTGACTTTAATGTCCATTTTAATGAAACAGATATCAGAGCTTTAAAACTCTGCAATTTTTTTAGGTCTTACAATATTACAAAAAAAGTTAAATTTAATACTCGAGGTAATATATGTCTTGATAATGTTTTCACAAATATTGATGGTACCACAAAACCTGTGGATCTCACTCACACATCTGACCACAGAGGTATTTGCTTTCAAATAGCTTACTCATCAACAAATTGTGCAACCAGAGTTTGTTATAGACCTATCGCAGATGAAGGACTCTTCAATCTGAACCAGATTTTGCTAAATTGCAACTTTTATTTTGTATACAATGATAATTTGGATATTAATTTAAAATTTAAAATGCTAATTGATGTGTTATTAAATTACATAAATATCTATTTTCCAGGAAAAATCAAAATTGCGAAATTGCTGAATAAAAACAATCCAGGTAAAAAAGTAAACTGGTTCAATGACACTTTGAGAAAAATGCGTGAGAGACTTCAATTTATTGTAGCAATAAATAGAAACGATCCCATTGCTGCACACAGAAGTACCATTATCAAACTTAGAAAGTACAGGGAAGCCATCAAGCTTGCAAAAATTAATGCAAATGATAGGTTTATAAAGAATTCTGGCAACTCTCAACAAGCTATGTGGAAACTAATTATTGATAACAAACATAAAATTGTTTTCTTCACTGATAATTCTAAACTCAATGCAGATAGTTTTAATAGCCACTTCTCCTCAACTGCTGAGAGAGTAATAAATGAACTTGAGGTTCCTCAGCTAGCTCTTGATGACTATTTAAAGTGTATACTACAGAAAAATATCCCGTGTTTTAGCTTTCAGCCAGTGAACTTTAGTGAAGTTGACTTAGCTATTACAGAAATAAAAAATAGTAACAGCAAAGATCCTGATGGGTTTAACAAAAAAATTATTAAAATAATTAAAGATATAATTATTAAACCTCTAACAACTTTAATAAATCAATCAATATCTTGTAATACTTATCCTCAAGTTTTCAAAACTGCAAAGGTAGTACCTCTATTTAAGAATAAAGGCTCTATTAATGATTATAACAATTATCGACCCATTTCTTTGTTGCCCATTTTATCAAAAGTTTATGAACGAATTTTAAAAAATCAAATTATTCTACATTTTGAATCTAATGAACTGTTTGCCATAAACCAGTATGGATTCCGAAAAAATAAAACAACAACTTTAGCTATTGATCATTTCACTAGTAATGTTTTGAAAGTGTTTGAAAAATATCTTGATACTCTTGCATCGTTTTTAGATCTTACTAAGGCTTTCGATTATGTCACACATAGTATTCTGCTTAGAAAACCTCCTTATTATAATTTTCATAGTGATGCTATTCAACTAATTGTTTCATATCTATCAAATCGTGATCAATACGTTCACTTCAACCAGTGTGATTCTCAAAAACAATCTCTGTTGTTTGTTGTCCCTCAAGGCTCGGTTTTGGGTCCAGTATTATTTCTTTTCTATATTAATGATCTAGTGTACTCTCAAAATGAAACAGTGTTTTATTTGCTGATGACACTACTTTCTATGCAAGCTATCACCCTTCTGAATTTGACATCCTTGATTACCAAACATCTGAAAAAAACTTATTCAATTGGTTTTTAACTAACCGTCTCTCTTTGAACAACTCTAAATCACAAAGTGTTAATTTTACTCTAAGAAATAACACTTGTGTTGAAAACGTTGCTCTCCCACAATGTGTAACCGGAGCGAAGTTTCTGGAGATATATTTGGATGCAGGATTAACCTGGGAACAACATATAGTTAATCTATCGAAAAAGCTTTCCCGACAACTTTTCCTCTTTAGGAACCTTGTACAGGTGACTTCCAGGGAAACTATTTTAACAGCCTCTCATAGTAATTTTCATTCTCATCTGACATATGCTATCCTCTTCTGGGGTCACACTTGTCATATTGATAAAGTGTTTGCACAACAAAGAAAGTGTGTTCGTATTATCTCTGGGCTCTGTTATAGAGCAAATTGTAGAAACTCCTTTAGAGCTTTACAAATTTTGACTTTACCTTGTGTATACATTATGCAGTGTCTGTTGCACATTAAACAAAATCTTAGTCAATACAATGAGCATGTAGATTTTCACAAGTATCCCACCAGATTTAACAATAATCTTATACCAGAATTTAGCCGTCTTGAGAGATCCAGAAATTGTTAAAGGTATTTAGCCATAAAATTCTATAACTTAGTACCAGCTAGAATAAAAGCTCTTAATTTTCATCAGTTTAAGGCGAAAATTAAGAGTTACCTTATAGTGAATGCCTTTTTTACTTATGAGGAGGATTTTACCTCCAATTTTAATTTGTTGTAATTGTTGTAAGTATATTTTAAAACACTGTATTTATATTTTGTGTTTATATTTATGTGTTTATTAACTATATTGACATATTTTATCTTTGACTTGTAAAAAATACTTTGTATTGATTTATTACCAATAAACCATATATCTATCTATCTATCTATCTATCTATCTATCTATCTATCTATCTATCTATCTATCAATCTATCTTCAAAATCACAGAATTTATTTTTTTATTTACTAAAAATTGTTACTTTAATCACCTGGGTTATTAGCGACATTAGTTATTTCACTATATTAAATTATATAAAGATGATGTCGGATCTTTAAAAATGATTGTCGGATTATATAGGATTACAAAATTTAGTTGGATATCTATTTGGGTTTATACACAATACACAAAATAAAGTAAATATTATTACGAACATGCTTTCGGCATGGCCCATGTAACGGTTGCATCTCGAAAAGTCATCGAGAACCTTCGCGATGTATCGAGTGCGAGAGAGAACAATCCGTCACGAAGGCGAATTAGAGGTGGGACTACTCCAGAAAATTCGAGAATAATACTTTTTGGTATATATATGTGACGATGTTATGAGTGGGTTTAGATGATAAGAGAGTACCAAACTGTAAACTTATAAATAAATATATTTATATAAATTCGAACCGCTCGTTTTATTTAATCTCGCTACAGTTGGTGTCCGGTGTGAGATTTGAAAATAAATTCAGCAGTGACTCTTGAAAAAGACTTTTGAACTTTTGAAAAGTATTGTTCGTCGGGAACATTCGCGTAGTTGGGTAGTGATTGTGATGACGAAAGAACATTTAAAAAGGTACGTGTGTGCCTGTGTACGTGTGTGTGACCAAAGATGCTGCTGATAGAACTTTCAGTAAAACAGTTGTGTGAGCAACTAGAAGAGCAGAAAAAGCTGTTTTACCTAAAATAATTAATGGAAAATTCGAGAATGTTTCCAAAAGATTCGATGAAACGTCTCAAATTATTAAAGAAACAGCTAGGCAAAACGACGAGAAATTCAAAATTATGTCTAGAAGATTCGACAAAGTATGTATTCAGAACAATGAGAAATTTAAAGAAGTCTCAAGAACATTCGATAAGATACAGAAAAATGTAAACAAAAAGATAGAAGACGTAGAAGAGAAGATCAAACAATTAGAGACCATGATAACTAACATGAAAGTGCTACCACCAGTTATTACAATAGCCTTAGATCCGGTAGTGAAAGAAGAATCACCGAGAGACGAAACGACACATCATATGAGATTCAAATTGCCACCATTTGATGGAAAGTCCTCTTGGTCCATATACCTTAAACAATTTGAAGCTGCTTGACTGCTGCTTTACGAGGTGATGCTGCGGATATCCTATGCTTGTTTACTCGACTAGACAAACGTTACGGAGATGCCCATCTACAAGTCTACAAGGCGCAACTAAGAAGTAGAATTCAACGAGCAAGTTAAAAATTTACAAGAGTTTGAAGCAGATGTTGGTAGTATAGTGCGGTTAGCTTATCCAGAGGCACCAGACAACATGTTGGAAGAAATTGCTGTAGATATCTTCGTCAATGGGTTAAAAGACAATGAATTACAGAAAGCTTTACGACTATCAAGACCAAAAGTTCTAGATGAAGCGCTCGGTATTGCCTTGGAACATGAAACAGTTAGTCAAACTTCACGGACCCATCGAGTAAGAACCATTGAAGAAGGCGACGAACCAAACGATGAACGTCTGGAAGAAATGGTACGGAAAGTAGTTCGTAACACGATGCCGAAGAGACGCGAGCCCAGATATTGGAATTGTGGTGACTTAGGTCACATTCGCTGTAATTGCAAGAAAATGATACAGCAGTCGGAAAACTAGAACGGGTCGACACCAAGGGGTAACTGCCGACCTCGAGAAACACAGCCCCCATAGTAACTGTAAACATTACGTCCTCCGGTGGAATTCATAGCTTGTACATCGAGGGTCGTATCAATAATAAATGTAGATCGTTTTTGGTAGATACAGGTGCAACAAGAACTATTGCACGGCCAGAAGTAGTACGAGGCCATCTTAAATTATCGCCTACAACAGTAAGGCTTAGAACAGCAACTGGTGAGATAATTAATACATATGGCGAGGCTAATATGTCAGTATCCATTGGCCAGACCACAGTGAAACATAGAGTGTTAATTGCAGAAATCTCCGACGAGTTCATATTGGGGATGGATTTACTAAGGAAAGTTGGAGCTGTATTAAATGTCAAAGATGGAGTTCTCGAGATCAGTGGTGAAGAGTTGCCGTTTCATGAAGATATAGAAGATGTTATCAGCTTAATAACTACTTGTGACGTAACAATACCCGGTAATAGTGAGAAAATTTTGATGACCAGACCTGATGATTACTGCCGCGAGGGAAGTTTATGGAATGGTCGAGAGAATGAAACAAACGATGGGTAAACACCTATCCAAAGTTGTATCAGAACATCAAAGAGATTGGGACCAGCACATTCATTTATTCCTAATGGCCTACCGCTCGGCCGTGAATGAAACTACAGGCCAGACTCTAACCTGCCTGATGTTAGGTCGTGAAGTTCGTTTGCCGTGTGACCTAGAGTTTGGCTGCAGACCTTCCGAAGAACATGTTGCAAGCGAAGATTATGTCTACCGCCTGGTGTTAAGAATAAACAACATTCATGAAATTGCCCGACAATACACCCAGTTAGCCAGTGATAGAATGAAAGATCAATATGATTCTCGATGCAAGTGGCTTGTCTCCTAAATTGCAAAGACAACGGGAAGGTCCGTATGAAATTAAAAAGAGAATAAATGCCGTAATATACCGCATTAAGAAGTTGCCGAAGGGTAAACCAAAACTAGTTCACATAAATCGTCTTGCATCTTATGCTGGCTCAAATGAAACAAAAGGAGCCCGAACCATTCAACATGAGATCAAAGATGACCGGCGACCAAGCTTTAATGAATTTATGTCAAATAACGCAGAGAGAAAGAGTGCTAGATTCGGCGTGACGACAGAAGTTCAGCAGGATCTTTTTAGTGTTCCGCATAACGCCTCTTTAGCTCACTGTGTTGCCCAAGATCTTGAGATGACTTAAGGAATGTCATCTGTATTTTATAAGAAGTTCGGTCATTTAGACGAGTTAAAAAATCAGCAGCCTAAAGTTGGAAGAGTACTGAGATTAGAAGATGGCCCTCGATCTTTGCTGTATATGGAGACCAGGAAGTCGTATACAGACAGGGCAAGCTACGAGGATATATGGAGTGCTCTAACTAATTTGAAGAAAATCGTGTGCAATTATGACATCAAGAATTTGGCCTTACCCATGATTGGCCATGCACTAGATAATTTGGATTGGAAGATTGTCAGAAGCATGCTTGAAGTGATCTTCCGAGAAACCGGCGTAAGAATTACTGTGTGTTGCATTAATCCGAAGAGATCGTGTCCTTCAAAGACAGTAGACTGTTATTTCGTTATTTCTTTTTGAGGGGTTCATGCATAGCTGGAGAGTCCTGTAGATTCCGCCATCCTGGGCCTACATATAGAGTTGTTGATCGGGACGCTCAGATCTAAGAGGGGAGCAGTGTTACGAACATGCTTTGGGCATGGCGCATGTAACGGTTGCATCTCGAAAAGTTATCGAGAACCTTCGCGATGTATCGAGTACGAGAGAGAACAATCCGTCACGTAGGCGAATTAGAGGTGGGACTACTCCAGAAGATTCGAGAATAATACTTTTTGGTATATACATGTAACGATGTTATGAGTGAGTTTAGTTGATAAGAGAGTACCGAACTGTAAACTTATAAATAAATATATTTATATAAATTCGAACCGCTCGTTTTATTTAATCTCGCTACAATATAATTTAGGAATATTTTAAACACTGAGAGAGAAACTAATTTTGACGATTTTGTTAGGAAAAAAAAATTAACAGTTATTTCACAAAACGAATTACTTTTTTATTAACACACATCTCAAACATGAAATTGCTTCTTATTTATCCTATTCTAGCCTTTTCTGGCATTTCACGTCGCTTAAAAAATGCAAATGCTGATTGCAATCATAAATTTTCCATGTTACTATAATAATTATATATTTTCTTTTTTCATTGAGAAAGACCATTGAAGGTTAACATCACAAAATATATTTTACCGATAAAGATACAGAAAGATACTGTAATTTAAGCGGAATTACATACCAAAAAAATATATAAAACTGTATTTAAAACTCGTTTTAAATTTAGTGCTGGGACATCCTCAAAAATTATGTCTTCGCTTTCTTAGATAGATTAACCCATTTAGCAATTTTTTTACAATTATATAAAAGTTTCATTTACAAATTGCGAACAGCATTCTGTTAATAGAGCTTTGACCATTCAGAAAAAAAATTTTCACGCAAAACAATATACATAATTCGAAATAATGTCAAAAGTAGCAAACTAGCTACTGAAATTATTACAAGGGAAGTACTTTTTAAAAAAATGATTTAAAATATTTAGATATTATTGTTTTATTATTCACAAGATACCGTTATAGCTTAGGATATAAAGTAATAATATTTTTAACGTAAAATTTATTTGTTTTTTAGAATATAATGTCGTTTTAGGACTTTGAATATAGCGTTGCATTAAGGAAACCATGGGATAATAAGTATAATACATAGAATTGACTAATTTTTTGTGTAAACGTGACTCTGATGATGTTATTTTGTCTTGCGTATGTTCGACTTAATAGTTGTCGTTTATATTTGGTAATGACAGTATCTAGGCACAGACTTTTCTTGAATAACGGTATTTTTTGTATTTGAGGTGCTTTCTATTAGTTTTACGGTATCTGTATGTGTTCACTAATAGTCGACAAAAATTATTGATGCCGACTATTATTTCAAATCCAAAAAAATATTTGAGATATTACAATCGTCTCAACTTTGACTTGGATCGAAATGATTTAGAAGTAGTTTTGGGACTTTTAATTTTGAGCAAATTTCACACTCTTCCACGTGCAAAACTTCTGTTCTTCGATGAAGATAAGGGAGTTTAGTTTGTAAAATATGCAATGTCTCGAAGTAGATTTCTTGAAAACGTGGAAACATATATCTTGCAGATAACGATCAGCTAAATAAACAATATTATATCCATAATATTAGAATACACTACAATTAAGTTTGCATCTTTACCTAGACCGTCAGTGGTCCCCTTACACTCGTTAACACAGTTTACCAACAGGCATCCTGCCTTAAACGATGTTTTATGAAACTATATAAGTTGATTCTGACATCCGATGGGAGTCCCGACCACTGCTTCTTCCAGTTTCTTGCTGATCAGGTCTGCATAAGCTTAATCTAATTAAGTATCAGGATATTATCTGTGTGCTACCGCCATTCAGAATACTTTTGTGACTTTCTTGATTTGTAAGCGACTCTTTGTTTTTGATTTTTTTTTTCGCTTTTTAATTTTTGACTCGAAGTCTATTATTTTCAGAACAACTTATGGCTGAGTATTTCGGGAGGATGTAGGATCTGCGATTCGAGTCGCTAAGGTTTTAATTTCTTAGAGTTGCCAGTGCTCTGGGCATAACTTAAGGCAACAGTTGCTACTGGTAATATGCATCACGAAGGTACAATGATGTTACAGTTTGGGATTATGCTGTGCAGTAGTTGCAGAAGGATCTCCATGTATGATAAGTTAGTTGTGATTCAGCTGTCTATGATTGGTCGTCATTTATAACTTCTTTCTGCTTCCAAAGTTATTTACTTAAATTTTAACCTTTACAAAAACTGTTTTATATATTAATAGAAAAATTAGATCTTACCTCTCAAGTATACTGAGCATAGCCGCTGTTTGATGTTCCAAAGAGGGAGCTAATTGTAACATTAAAGAAGATTGTTGCGAAGCTCGTCGTTCTAGGCCAGAGTTGTCGGCATTCCAGGCAATGACAGGAATTCCTAAATAGCCAGCCAGTTGTAGAAAGTATTGTGCCGATGCAGTACTCCTTCCATATTGCTCGTAGTTCATTAAGTACAGAATAGCGGAGACATTGTAGGAAAGAAATTCTTTGCATAGGGATTTTAGGATTGCTGAAAATGAAAAAAAGTAAAAGTTAATATTACTTAAGACCTTATTACCAAATCAGTTTATATTTATATCTTTTATCTTATGATATTATTTACTATAAATATAATATATATATATATATATATATATATATATATGTGTATATATATATATATATATATATATATATATATATATATATATATATATATATTGTGACGATTAGGGTTTATAGAAAATAATTTATAAGTTATATACTACATAATATTAGATATTTGGTTGTTTTAAATAAGTTATATACTAGAGAATTTAATAAAAATATATTTATGTGAGGGCATTTTTAATAAATTAGCATATAATAATTGTAAAAAGTTGTATTTTAATATTGTAAATATATATAAGTGAGCCATGTGCTTAGGCAACCAAAAATACTCTCGGAGATTGACAGATATTTATACTCTGAAGTGACGTTTAAGAATATTTACGAATATAAAGTAGGTTATAATAATATATTGTTTGAAATGTGTATTTTATTAAATTAGAATGTTAAGTTACTAATTTAATTATATATTCTGATCTGAAAAGCCTAAATGTAAACAAAATTATTAATAGAAAAGAATGGAATTCTCTGGATCTCCGGAGATGGCCATGTTTGCGAAATGGTTTGTTCCAGAAAATTCAGACAAGTATTAAATAGAACTGAATAGAACATGATATCTTACGAGATGGTTCTAGAAATCCAAAAACATATAAATACCCGTGATTTGGATTCAAGAGGGCAGTTTTTGGCAGTTTTTAGAAGTTTTTAGTCAGAAGTCAAGCAGTTTATTATGAAAGTTAGTTAGAGTCAGTGAATCAAGTACAAATAGTCCAATAGTTTAATATAGTGAGTTAAATGAAGATTAAAAATTATGCATATAATTTAATGCACATTTATAATTATACACAAATAATTATTGAAGATAAAAAAAGGTATATTGGAAGAAATTAAATTATATTATGGTTGGAGATTAATATAAATCAACTTATAATAATTGGATATTGGTATATTGAAAAGAAGAATAAATATAAATGCTGTTTGCTGGTTTGATTGGTGGTATATAAATGCTGGTGAAGAAAAATATATCTTAAATTAGTAGAAGCTGATAATTGGAAAAAGTAATTTCACAAAAAACAAGGATAACTGAAGTACGAAGACATTCAGTGGTGATTAGAATCTATATAGTGGAAAACAGTTCATTTAGGCATTCAGTGAAAGAAAGGTACAAAATTTTGTTAATATAATTTAGTTAATATCATAACAATTTCAATTTTGAAGATAGTTTGTTTAAATTTAACATTGTCTATAGAATTTAATTAGTTTTATAAGAACATCAATTTAAAGATAGTTTATTTTAAATTTACATTGGCTAGGTTAGATATATATGTGTGTTTCATAATAGTTATAATAAAGATAATTTTAAAAAGTACTTACAAGCTAATTCTTTGAGAACCGCGATAAAAACCCTATATTATTAAAAATACTCATTGCTCATCATTCAAACAAAAAACACATCATAACAATTTGGCACCCAACGCGGTGGCTCTCTATTTAAAAGAATTAGTTTGGGAAGATAAGTGCTCTCATATAATTAAATTAATTATCAGTAGAAAGGAAAAATTATAGAATTTATTTTTAATTATATTTGAACAAGTAAAGTCTCAAAATGTCTCAAGGAAAGAAAGGTACAAGAAGCAAAAAGAATGAAGAAGATGTGGAAGTAGAAACACAACCTATACAAGAGGAGAGTTTAGTTCAAGTTCCACAAGATACTGCAGAAATGACTCCAGAAAGAGAGGAAAATGTCAATATGGCAGCTTTGATGTCATTAATGATGCAGATGAACAAGACAATAGAAGAGAATTCAAAAGAAATCAAAGAAGACATAAAAAAATTGGAAGAGAATTCAAAAGAAGTCAAAGAAGACATGAAAAAAATGGAACAGAAATTGGAAGAGAATTATAGAAAATTAGAAAAGAAAATAGAAGATAATAATAATAAAATTGTAAAACAAATGGAAAAACAAATGGATAAAAAACTTGAAGCTGCAGAGAAAAAAGTTGCAAATGAAATAAAAAGTATACGGAATGACTACAAGAAAAGGATAGACAATGAGAGGACAGAAGTAAAGAGGATTATTCAAGATAATAAAATAGATATAGAACAGAAAATAGAGTTACAGAAATGTAACTTAGAAGTAAAAATTAACGAAGACAGGAGAAACACAGAAGAAAAATTAGACGATATACAACAAAATATCCAAATAAATAGTAATCAAATAAGAAATGTGGAACAGAGAATAGATGATATTTCACAAATGAGAGACATAGGGAGACCTTACTTAAATTTAACAAATGAGACTGGGATTAAATTCTCTGGTAATATAAAAAATTTGCATCCTAGAGTATACATAAATAGTTTAAAACATAAATTAAGATTTGTGAATAATATTAATGATATTAAAGATTATATTAGAATGACATTAAATGACAATGCAGCAACTTGGTTTGCTAGTATTGAAAATGATTTAGATAACTTTCAAACATTTGAAAATAAATTTTTAAATTATTATTGGGGTGAATTAGAGCAAGCAAAGTTTAGAGAAATTCTATATTTTGGAAAGTATAATCAAAATTTAAAATCAAATATGGTAGATTATGCATTGAAATTGATAACAGTTGCAAAATATTTAGAACCACCACTTAGAGAGGATGAAACAGTCTTAAATGTATCTAGACATTTTGATGCTGATGTTGTGCAAACCGTAACTGTACAAAATATTCAAACAAGAGATAGTTTTATTAATTTTATTCAAAGAATACAAAGAGGCAATATGACAAGTAATAATAACAACAGAAAAAACAATAATATTTTTCAATATAATAAAAATGATATTCAACAATATAGACAATCATATAACATTAATACTAGGTATGGTAATAATTTACAAAATTTTAATAATAATAACAGTAATCCAAATAGACAGAACTTTAATAATAATACTAGTTATAATAGACAAAATTTTAATAATAATACTAATTATAATAGACAACATTTTAATGACAGTACTAATAATAATAGACAAGATTTTAATAATAGAAGAAATACAGAGCGACCTAACTATAACAGACAGGTAAATTGTGTTCGAAGGAATAGAAGCTGCGAAGACAGGGAACGAAATAGTACAAGGCAAGAAAATGTGAGTAGAAGTCATAGTAGGGAAAGACATAGTACATCAGATCCAAGTGGTCAGATACAATCTGACAATTCTAATAATCAAAATTTTGTGCAGTAAACTTTCTGAATTACAAGTTAGGCCATTGCTATTATGAAAAACCTTCTGAATTTATTTCTTTAGATGAAGAGAAAATTATTGAATCTATTAATTTAATTTATATAAATGCTTTGGCCAAAAATAAAATGATTAAGATTATGATAGATACTGGTTCAGAAAGTACTTTAGTCTCGGAGAATTTTATTTTTAATACATTAAAACTATCAGATATAATAAAGATTCCAAAAATTAAAATTATTGGTGCAAATAATAAGAAGTTGGGTGAAATTGATAAACTAGCCAATTTTAAAATTAATATTCTTAATAAAGAAATTAATATGCAAGGATTTATTGTCAAGGATTTATGTGTTGATATATTAATGGGAAATGATGAATTGGAAAAGAAGAAAGTAAAGATAGATTTTGAAAAAAAAATGGTAACTTTGGAAGGGCAAATAATTAAATTTATGCAGAAAGATGAGGTAGAAGAAGGAATAAGAGTTGATAGGATATTATTAAAAGAAAATAATGATATTTATGAAGAAGAAATGTATTTTGATGATAGGGAAATGTCCCAGAAGAATGTAAAGAATAATTATTGTAGTGAATATTTAAGGAATGGAAATTTTAAGCAGATGGATGCCTACAAGGCGGAGTGCGTAAAATTGGAAGCAAGGAATAATGAGTACATAATGAAGAATAATGTTATTTGTAAAGAAGAAGATATGATGAAAGTTTTAAATTGCCCTGAAGAATATAAATCAATAGTCATTTCCATATTGCAGCAACACAAGGGACTTGTCAATAAAGAAAATAGAATTGCACAAAATTATATCCATAGTATAAAAGTTAAAGAAGAAAAAGATTTTAAAACAAAATCATACCCAATACCATATAAATACAGAGAAGAAGTAAACAAAACAATTAATAATATGTTAGAAGATGGGATCATTGAGAAGGCAGACACATGTTTTATTAACCCCATAGTAGTAGTACGAAAAAGATCAGGTGAAATCAGGTTATGTTTGGATGCAAGGAATATTAACAAGATTACTGAAAAGCAATTTGAAGCACCAATGAGTATAGATGGAATATTAGGAAGAATTACAGGAATGTCATTTTTCACTAAAATCGATTTACAGCATAGTTTCTGGTTAATACCTCTAGAAAGAAAAAGTAGACAGTATACAGGATTTCAGATAGATGGAGTAGTATATCAATTCAAAGTAGTACCATTTGGACTTCAATCATCTTGTAGTGCTCTATGTAGATGTCTTCATGATATTTTGGATCAATATGAACATTTTGTAATTCACTACATTGATGATATATTAATTTTTTCTAAAACGGCTGAAGATCATGAGAAACACCTAAAAATTATAATAAATAGATTAGACAAAGTTGGACTAAAAATAAATCAAGAAAAATGTACATTTTTTCAAAAAGAAGTCATATATCTAGGTTATAAACTTAACACTAAGGGAATCGAAATGGATCCAGAACGGACACAAGTCATTCAGGAATATAAAACACCACACAATTTAAGAACTTTAAGAGGATTTATTGGAATAATTAATTATTATAAAAGGATGATACCAGATCTAAGTATAAAAGAAATTCCATTACTTGAACTACTGAGAAAAGGTGTAAAATGGAGATGGGATCAGAGAAGAGAACTAGCATTCCAAGAAATTAAAAACATTTTTCTGTCAAATTTGAAAATATACTATCCTGACTACACACAGCCATTCATATTAAGAACAGATGCATCAATAGAGAGATTATCAGGGGTATTATTACAAATACATAATGGGGTCGAATACCCAATACAATTCATTTCAAGAATCACAAAGCCACATGAAAAGGGTTACTCAGTTTCAGAATTAGAACTAGCAAGTATAATACACTGTGTCACAAAATTAAGATTTTATTTGTTGGGTAATGAATTTACAATAGAAACAGATCACCAAGCTTTAACGTCTATATTAAATAACAAATATGGAAACAGTAGAATACATCGGTGGAGTCTAATACTTAGTGAATACTGCTTTGAAATCAAATACATTTCTGGAAAATCCAATATAGTGGCAGATGCTTTATCAAGGTTAGAAAATACATCACAAAAAGGGCAGCGAACAATAAAAATTGGATTAAATCAATTCGTAGAAAATACTGGATTATATTCTAAAGAAGAAATTATAAGAGATCAGATCAATTTGAGTGAAAAACAAAAAGTCCTTAGGAAAGATGGAGTATATTATAAAATAATAAATGGCATAGAAGTATATGTAATAACTAGAACTTTAGCAAAGAAAATATTGAAAAATTTACATAACGATTATATGCATATTGGTTCAAGAAAGCTATGGATGCTATTTAGGGACAATTATTTTGCAAAGAATGACATAAGTATAGCAAAAGAAATTACTACCCAATGCCCAATATGTCAACTAAACAAAGAAAAGAATTTCAAAAACCAGAACACATATAAATCTAATGTTGTATATGAAAAACTAAATACAGTTTCCATGGATTTTATTTCAAATTTAGTTCTCAGTCCAACAGGAAAAAAGCATATACTAGTGATAGTTGATTTATATACAAAATTTATTAAACTATATCCCTGCTCCAGAACAAATGTTAAAACATTAAAATTATATATTAATCAATTTTTCGAAGAAATAGGACCATTTAGAAATTGCATAATAGATAATGCTACATATTTTAACAACCAAAAATTTCGGACATTTTGTGAGAAAAAGGGAATCAACATTCATTTTACAAGTATCAGACATCCTCAGGCAAATCCTGCAGAAAGATATATTAAAGAAGTTATAAAATATTTAAGGATACTGTGTCAAAATCAACACGAAACTTGGCAGCAATATACCACAAGTAGAATATTTTTTAAATAATACACATAATTTGAATACAGAGGAAGTACCAGAATATTTAATGTTTGGCCATATAGGAAACAGAAAGTGGATTAGTGAATATAATCAGGATATGTTAGAACAAGTAATGCAGAAAGTGAATAACCGAATTAGGAGGAAAGCTGAAAAATATATCAGAAGACAAAATCGAAATATAAAAAAACCAATCACATTTCAAAAAGGAGACCTAGTGTTAATTCGTTCACTTAGAAAAAGTAATGTTAAAGAAAACCGTTGTAAGAAATTACAACCAATGTTTGAAGGTCCATATACAATTGAAAATCAGAATGGACTAAATAGTTATGTGTTAATAGATGCAGAGAACAGACTAAGAGGCATATTTCATATCAACGACATTTTTCAATATCATGAAGAGATTGAATAATGATTTCTATACCTTTAACACAAATATAATAACACTAATAACTTACTGATATATCCATTTTATTCAATAGACTTGATTTGTTAAATGGTAGATGGTAGATTTCATTATTTTGAATCAATTTGACATCATACTTGTTGAATTTTGTATATATGGAAATTAATTTGTACCCTAAAAATCATAATTTGGGGTTAGACACAAAATTGATACTATAATTGCTATAAAAATGTCTTTCTAATATAATAAAGTGAAAAAACTTACCAATTTATATTGATGAAAGTTATTTTGAATGGAAATAATTCCTAGATTTTGTCTATAAATAAACAGAACACCATATCTATTATATTTTTAATTAAGGTTATATTTTATTCTCTGATATCGCATCCATTGCTCCATTTGACATGACAGTTTGACCATAGAATAGCCGAACTGTGCTCCGTTGTTCTCTGCTTTGACATAGACAGCGAACAGGGATGTATTTAACACACTTTAAATAATAAAAAAAAATTGAATTATTAATTTATTAAATTTAATAAGGTATGAGAAAATTAATATTTAAAAAAATAATAAGTAAATTATTTATTTTAAATATTATTTTTGGGGTATTGTGACGATTAGGGTTTATAGAAAATAATTTATAAGTTATATACTACATAATATTAGATATTTGGTTGTTTTAAATAAGTTATATACTAGAGAATTTAATAAAAATATATTTATGTGAGGGCATTTTTAATAAATTAGCATATAATAATTGTAAAAAGTTGTATTTTAATATTGTAAATATATATAAGTGAGCCATGTGCTTAGGCAACCAAAAATACTCTCGGAGATTGACAGATATTTATACTCTGAAGTGACGTTTAAGAATATTTACGAATATAAAGTAGGTTATAATAATATATTGTTTGAAATGTGTATTTTATTAAATAAAATGTTAAGTTACTAATTTAATTATATATTCTGATCTGAAAAGCCTAAATGTAAACAAAATTATTAATAGAAAAGAATGGAATTCTCTGGATCTCCGGAGATGGCCATGTTTGCGAAATGGTTTGTTCCAGAAAATTCAGACAAGTATTAAATAGAACTGAATAGAACATGATATCTTACGAGATGGTTCTAGAAATCCAAAAACATATAAATACCCGTGATTTGGATTCAAGAGGGCAGTTTTTGGCAGTTTTTAGAAGTTTTTAGTCAGAAGTCAAGCAGTTTATTATGAAAGTTAGTTAGAGTCAGTGAATCAAGTACAAATAGTCCAATAGTTTAATATAGTGAGTTAAATGAAGATTAAAAATTATGCATATAATTTAATGCACATTTATAATTATACACAAATAATTATTGAAGATAAAAAAAGGTATATTGGAAGAAATTAAATTATATTATGGTTGGAGATTAATATAAATCAACTTATAATAATTGGATATTGGTATATTGAAAAGAAGAATAAATATAAATGCTGTTTGCTGGTTTGATTGGTGGTATATAAATGCTGGTGAAGAAAAATATATCTTAAATTAGTAGAAGCTGATAATTGGAAAAAGTAATTTCACAAAAAACAAGGATAACTGAAGTACGAAGACATTCAGTGGTGATTAGAATCTATATAGTGGAAAACAGTTCATTTAGGCATTCAGTGAAAGAAAGGTACAAAATTTTGTTAATATAATTTAGTTAATATCATAACAATTTCAATTTTGAAGATAGTTTGTTTAAATTTAACATTGTCTATAGAATTTAATTAGTTTTATAAGAACATCAATTTAAAGATAGTTTATTTTAAATTTACATTGGCTAGGTTAGATATATATGTGTGTTTCATAATAGTTATAATAAAGATAATTTTAAAAAGTACTTACAAGCTAATTCTTTGAGAACCGCGATAAAAACCCTATATTATTAAAAATACTCATTGCTCATCATTCAAACAAAAAACACATCATAACAATATATATATATATATATATATATATATATATATATATATATATATATATATATATATATATATATATATATAAACACAATAGAGAAATAACAAAAGAATAAAATAAACAGAATTTAGAATAAAATAACTAATTAAAGAAATATAATATCTTATGTATTATGGTAAGTATGGTTATGTGTGATGTTATAATTATTGGTGACTTTCTAATCATTAAGAGTTATATCCTCACATCCATATAAAAGGTAGGAGGATGGAGTGCTACTCCTGAACCAAACCTTAACAGAATTATGACAAGACCTAAAAATCTGTTAAAAGAAGAAAAAAATAAGGGTGTCCAAATTTATCTAGAAGATCTGACACCGTTCAAAAATATAAACTATTCTTTACGAAAAATTACAAAAAAAGTAAAAAGGGCCACAAGACGCCATACTTTTTTTTTTAAAATGTCAAAGATAAATGAACAAAAATAGATACAGAAAAATCGAAGACATTGGCAGAACATGTTTCGAAAGTATTTGGGCCATTTACTAGAGTAGTGTATCTAGAACAAAAAATTCCCCTTCATTATCTTCTTAACGCTCCATATCAAATGCAACTATAAATCTTCCAATTTTACAATAAAGAAGTAAAACAGATAATAAAAAATGAGATAAAATCCAATAAAGCGCCGGAATACGATCTCATTACAGGTAAGGTCCTTCAAGAACTAACCCATAATTGCTACAAAATAATCACTATGATATTCAATGCTATGATAGGTCTGCAGAACTTTCCTTTAAAATGGAAAGTTGCACAGGTGATAGTTATTTAAAAATCTTGTAAAGATCCAAAAAATGTCAACTCATACTGACCGATTAGTCTACTATCAGTAATTTCTAAGTTTTTTCAAAAACTTCTGTTGAGAAAAATCAAACCAGTATTGGACAAAAAGGGTCTTATACCTGACCATTAACTCGCATTTCATAACTAACACGCTACAATAGAACAAGTTCACAAATTAGGCATAAAAATAAGAACTAGTCTCGAAAACAAGTAATACTGTACTGCAGCCTTTTTAGATGCCTCTGAAACTTTTGACAAAGTGTGGCACAAGACTTCTGTAAAAGTTAAAGAAAAACCTGCCGTACATCTCATAGTAATCTAGCAATATCATTAGAGATACTGCAACTACAACTAAACAAAACTAATAAATAGTTTAAACTCTGGAAAATTAAAGAAAATCCCTCAAAATCTACACATGTTACAATTACTCTAAGAAGAGGTATATGTCTTGAAGTTAACATAAATGGACATACTTAACTCCAAAGGAGTGACGTAAAATATATAGGCGTTTATCTGGACAAACGATTATCATGGACCATACATGAACATATATGGACGAAAAGACTACAACTAGGAATTTTATACAGCAAACTCTTCTGGATGCTGGAAAAAACTTACACCTATCGATCAACAATAAGCTACTGATATACAAAGTAATAATAAAACCCATTTGATCATATGGTTCGCAGATCTGGGGATCAGATAGCAAATATAATGTTATAAAAATAAAAAGATTTGAATCTAAAACTCTAAGAACAATAGCTTATGCCCCTTAGTATATCCAGAATGACGCCTTATATAGAGACCGGCAGGTACTAAACAGTGTCTGAAGAGTGCCAAATAATTTCTGAACAATATTAAAACATGTTGCGCGTACATTCTAATACCCTAGCGCATATATTGAAGCGATATGATCCCTTGGACCCACCAAACCGTTCCTGACAGTGCCTACAGTAGTGGAAGCTACGCCTTCAACAGCGCCCAGCCATTGTGATCTGTGCCGCTTTTAATATTCGGTCGCGTATTTGTGTATGTATATATCCCACCGGTAAACTAGCCAACATTTGTATTCTGATGTTTTGGTCACTGGGCCTTACATATCTCTGACATTGTGAAGACAAACAAGGTTATTAAAAAAGGAGTCAAATTGTAGTTCTTTCATTTTTTTAGGTATTAATTAACCAGTACCATTAGCAATAATAACCACTACCTCTAACTCTGCTTAAAGCAGAAGCTCTTTTTATGAGCGGCTGCTCAGAAAAAGAGCAAAAAAATAATTAATTATTTTTTTTATTCGTGTACATTTCAAAACGAATTCTCATTCGTTATTAACTATTTTTTACTATTACCCTGGGGTGTGACCCTTAAACGAAACTTATAATACCTTTGCGACTAATAAATGGATCAGTTTTTGCAGTTACTTCGAACCTGAAGGATGGAATCAGATCAGCAGATGGAGGAAACAAATCTCGAGGTAAAATAAATCGACGAGAGAGTTTAATGAAAAAGTAAATTGGTTCACAATACTATAATCCCATTTAAGTAAACTTCTGCTCGTTTATAGCCGCTACCATTACGTGAAAATATCGTTTAACGATTACATTCCATTTTGTGGATAAAACTCGAACAAAAGAATTTATGAAACAATGTAGGTTCTGAAAGTTATAAAACAAAGCAAAGCAATAAAATTCAAAGCTTGGAACTAAATTTAAAAGTTAAATTAGTGTTATTACTATTTTGGTCACGAAGTTTGAAAGAGGAATTTTAATAAGAAGAATTTTTGCCTTGCATGTAGTATAAGAGGGTATTGACCAAAATTAACACAATATCGGTTGTTGGGACCTGACCCAATTTGCGTAGTATTATATTTTGAGTTACTGGATAGTAACCACCGTCCTATTATCTAATTAACACATTAAATGCCATGTGACTTGTAATTAACTCAAACCCTCTTTGGACAAGGTATTCTGTGAGTTAAACATAATTCCATAGACTATTGAGATTTTACGCTCTGTGGGAATTTACTCTATAGTTTATACGTTATTGATTTGCATATGATTTGCGCATGGCCCCATAGTCAGATTACTGAAATTTATTTGCTGTGTTACATGAAAGTTGATATCTCAATAGCCGTAAAAAATAAGATGCACAATTCATAGTATATTATTTATTAAAAAAATTTTATAATTACAGTAATTGTTTTTTAGAATATTTATAAGTTATAAACTGACGATAGTTCTGTACAAATTAAATTTTTCTAGATTTGTGTTTTACAAAAAAAAAACACTCGATACAAAAAAGACAAACTTATTACACTGGTATGGAGCCTGCTTAGTTTTCTTAACAACATATTTTCTTTTGTTTTTTCCTTTTATATTTTCATAGCAAACTGTACGTCTTCGTCTTGCTAACTCCATTTTTTTCGAGCAACAAATTTTTAACATTTCTTCTTGTTGGTCTTCAGGGGTACTCAGGGGTATATACTTCAAATAGTTCTCAAGGTACGTCTTGTCTGCAGGAAGTAATTTTTGTTTTATGTTTAGTTACAGCTTAACCCATCATTTCTTAACCTTTTACTATTTGGGACCTAATTCTCCACAATTATTATTGTCACTGCACCCACTCTCGTACAATAACAATATATGTATGCAACACTAATATATCTTTAGTATTTTGACGCTAAACTTACAGAAAAAGCTTAATTCCCAAATTACCAAGAATAATTAAATTTATTAATATGTGGCAATACATATTCTGAGTTTTTCAAACATTCTCGACCATCTACATCTCCTCAGTTCTGACCAACCTTAGAAGAGTCGGTCTTTCTGTACCTGTTAAATTTATTGTAAATAAGTATGTTGTAGTTTGTGTGTTAATTGCAATTCACGGTATTAAAATATCCCAAGCAGTAAATATAAATTTATACTAAATCATGGATAAATTCTTAACTGGGCGTAAGCGGGCATTCGGTACTAGTGAAGCATCAACAAGTACATAGGCAAGAGTAGTTCCAAAATTAAAATCAAGAAAATATTCTCAAGAATACTTAAATTTTGTTTTTTTTGGGTTTACCTTTACTGAAGCAAACAAAAAAAGTCCTCTGTGTATCAATTGCTCAAAAATTTTAGCAGTCGACAGCATAAAACCTAATAAGCTTTAAAGACATTTGCAAACGATTCATAGTCAGTACATTAACAAATCAGAAGAATTCTTTGAGTTAAATTAAAATCACATGAATAGCAATTATCATTTAAAATAAAAACTTTGACTGTGAATGAAAAAGCTTAACTTATATATATAATATAATAACGGATTTATTACGGCTGTCGCCGCTTCTCCGCCCCCAATTTCCATCTTTTTCTGTCATATGCAGTTGCCTCTTCTAAGTCTCTTGCCGCCATTGCTTCATCAATATCGTTGCGCCAACTTCTCCGTGGTCGTCCTCTCTTTCTTCTTTCAGGAGGGATCCATTCCAGTACTCTCCTAGGTAATCTGTACTCTGGCATTCTTTTAACATGTCCGAACCAGATTAATTGTTTTCTTTCTATGTCATCATTGATATTTCTCTCCATTTTCATTTCGTTTCTTATTTGTTCGTTTCTAACTCTCTCCAGTTTCGATCTACCGCAGCTTCGTCTCAGATAATCCATTTCTGTCGTCATAAGTTTGTTTCTATTAGCTTTGGTGATGTCCCATACTTCCGAACCGTAAAGTGTAATACTTTGAACTATACTACCGTAAATGTGTTTTTTGGTTTCTCGTCGAATTGTTTTTTGCCAGAGAAGAGAGTTTAAGGCACGGGTCGCTGCTCTGCCCTTGTTTATTCTTTCCCTGATTTCATCTGCGCTATTTCCCTTCTTGTTGAAAATGACCCCCAAATATTTGCAGGATTGCACGCCTTTGATTTTGTCGTCTTCCAAGACTAGGTCACATATTTCATCTGTTCCTACTGAGAGATATTCACATTTTGTCATATTCATGTTTAGACCTGCCACCTCATATTCTTCTTGCAGTTTTCTTACCATATAGCTAAGATCGTAGCTGTCTTCGGCAATTACTACCTGGTCATCCGCAAAGAAAAGTGTATATAGCTTGTTTTCTTCCACCGTTATTCCCATGTTTCTACATTTTTTTACCCATTTCACTAAGGATCTGTCCAAATAGATTTTAAATAAGGTGGGTGACAGACAGCAGCCTTGTCGTAGTCCTTTTGTTGTTTGAAAAGGAGAGGTGATTTCTTGTCCCATTTTAATTCTCGCAAAGTTTTGTTCGTAATATTTTTGAGTGGCGTTAATAAGAATTGGGTTTATTTTCAAGTTACCCATTTCTATCCATAGTTGGGAGATCGGTACACTGTCATATGCTTTTTCCAAATCTATTAAAGCTATATGAGTTTCTCTATTTCTCTGCACTCGTTTTTCCATTGCAATTTTTAATGTGAAGATATTATCTATAGTGGAGCGTCCGGCCCTAAATCCCGCTTGTTCTTCGGGTTGTTTGTCTTTGATATCATTTTCTATCAGGTTTCGTAGTACTTTTGAGTATAGTCGGCCTATAGTAGCAATCACTGCGATCCCTCTATAGTTTTTAGGATCCATCTTTGTGCCTTTCTTGTGTATTGGAGAGATATACGATTGTCTCCATTCTTCTGGAACTTCTTCTCCGTTTAAGCATCTTTCGAATAATTTTCGGATCATCTCAAACAGTTTTGATGATCCATATCTAATCAACTCTGGATGTATTCCGCCTGGGCCTGGAGATTTTTTAAATTTCATTCCCTTAACTGCTTCATTCACTTGTTCTATTGATATTTCGATTCTTCCTTCTACTTCCACTTGTTCATTTGTCTGTTTAAACCTTTCTCTTCTCTCTGTCAATAAGTTCTCAAAATGCTCTACCCATGTGTTCTCTGGTATTCTATTTATTATGACTTGGTTTTTTGTCGTTGTTCTCATCGTTTTTATAGTTCTCCAGGCTTCAGAGCTCTTTGTCCCTCCTATATGGTTGTCTAGGTAATGGCATTTTTGTTCCCATGTACTATTTTTCTTTTTAACCACTTCTCGTTTGACTTCTTTATTCAAGTTTTTATATTGTTGTTTTGTACGTTCGTCTCCCTGTTGTAATAACTGTAGATATACTTCCTTCTTTCTTTTTATCTTTTCTTCCACTTCTTTATCCCACCAATATGGTTTATCTACTCTTCGTACCTGTGGCCCTAAGGCTTCTAGCGCTGCGTCTTTCATGCAGTTTTTTATATGTTCGTATTCATCCGTCGTTGATCTGTGTGATTCCTGTAGTTTTTGTGTTAGTCTCCAGGAGTAAAGTAACTGTGTGCTCTCGTTATCTAGATTATCTAAGGTGTACGTAGTTCTCTCTATTTTTTCTCTGTCTTCTTTGTTGATGTCTGTGTGGTTCCTGTCTACGAATGGTGTATATATTTTTCCTATTATCAGGCAGTGGTCCGAGCCGCACTCTGCTCCTCTATTCACCTTTACGTCCTGTACTCTTAACTTAGTTTCTTGTCTTGTTATGAAATAATCTATTATCGATTTTAGACCTCTTGTGTGCTGATACCAGGTGTATTTATGTATGTTCTTGTGGGCGAAAAAACCATTCAAAATCTTTAACTCATATTGTTGGCATATATTTATGAGTCTTTCTCCGTTGTTGTTAACAGTTTCTTCTCCATGCATGCCTACCACTTTACTTTGAACTTGTTTTCCTACTCTGGCATTCAGGTCTCCTCCGCATATAATCTCATGGCTGTTAGGAATTTCGTTCAGGATTTTTCTAAAGTCTTCTTCAAAAGCTTCCTTTTCTTGCACTGAGTAGTCATCATTTACGGCATATACCCCCAGAATTGTTATTTGTGTTCCTCTTAGGAGAACCGTCACTTTAATAAAACGTTCGTTGTATGCTTCCCAAGATTTAATATATTTTTCAAATTTCTTGTGTACAAATATTGATATCCCTGCTCTTGCTCTTTGATCCTTTCCCACTCCTGAGAAGAAATGTACATAGTCTTTTAATTTTTCGCTTCCATTTCCTTTTTTCTTGGTCTCAGAGAGAATGGCTATATCTAATTTTCGATTTACAAATTCCTGCATAATTTCTTGTTGTTTGTTCCGGATTCCCTGTATATTCCAGATTCCGTAATTCATGGTCCATTTTCGTTGCTGTTTTCGTCTACTGTAATTTCCGTCCGGTAACCGAGGCTCATTGGGTATTTTAGCACTGTAGAATTTTCACAAGTGTAAGGTCGCTGGCCTTACGACTTAACCCCCATCCTTGGAGGACCGAATTTTCTGTTGGGGTTTATTCCCCTAGCCGATATGTTCCAGTTTTTAGGCGCCAGAAACTCGCCTTTTACCCTCTCTCGTCTGCTACATAACTGCTACGTAGCTATAAAAGCTTAACTTGCTTCTTATAAAGTCTCATATGAAATAGCAAGATGTAAAAAGCCTCACACTATTTGTGAACATCTTATTTGGTCAGTTGAAATTGAAATTGTACAAACTATGTTTGTAGATAATTTTGCCAAAAAATTTGAGTCTATATCTCTATTAAATGATAGTGTTGCTCGTCGAATCGCTGGTACAAGATGAGCTACTTGGTAAGTTGCGTAAGAGATAGCAATAAAGATTCTTATTTTATTGGCTACATTTCATTTTGTAATGGCATGTAATATTGGCAAGCTTACAGATCTGATTTTATAAAAGATGCACCAATATAGTGAAAGAATTGCGTCGGAATATGCACCGATGGTGCCCGTGCAATGTCCGGAAAATTTTAAAGTCTACAAGCGCTTATGAAACAAAAGTCTCAATGCTGTATATGGACACACTGTATGATCCACTGAGAATCTCTGGCATCCAAAAAACTGTCTCGTGGCCTGAATATTGTGCTATCTACGATTGTAACAGTAGTTAATTACATAAAAAGAGACCTTGAAATACTAGAATCTTTTCTACATTTTGTTAAGACATGGGTGCACTACAATCAGCATGATTATTTTATTGTGAGGCAATATGGTTATCACTTCGTCAATTTTTTAACGTATTTTTAAATTAGGGCATAAAATCGTCATTTTTATAGAAAAAAAGAATATACCAGAAGCCGAGAAGTTTTGTGATGGTCTATTTTTGATAAAATTAAGCTACTTGGATGACATGTTTGGGAAACTAAGTATTTTGAATCTTCAGCTATGCCAATATAGAAGGAGACAATGCACATATATTGAATACGAGTGGTATAGTGAATGCTTTTTGTTAAAGATTGAAATTGTTGAGTGGTAATTAAATCAAAACAACCTAGAAATGTTTGCAAATGTGAATGAATGTATTAAAACTTATAAGTTCGAAAAACAACAAGTGAAAGTTGTTTTTCTAACCATTGACAATCATTTAGAGATGCTGACAAAAAATTTAAAAGATATTTTTCTGTCGATGACAATACTTAGTTGCCAATGGGTTAGCAATCCATTTTAAATTGCACCCGAAGGGCTGTCTACTACCAAAGATCCTACCTTTGTCGGATCCAAATATAATTTTCCGCTGTGGCTGCTTTGAAGACAAAATATAGATCGCAGCTAAATATAGAAAAATAAATGAGAACGTCTATTTCTTATATTACACCCTATTTCGATAAACTTTACTCAAAAAACAGGCCCAGGAAGTGAGTAATATATACTAAAGTGTTTATAATTTAGTACTGATAAGTTCATATGTAGTAGTAATAAAGTGCTCTTTATAAAGTACTTATTATATATCATTATTGTTGTGTATTTTTTTTATTTTGTCATAATTTTGTTTTGCTTTCATTTTAGTAAATTAGTTAACGTTGTTGGCGTTTTTTAGATATGACCACGTCACCCATGAGTAATAGCGCGCCGTACAGGTTGATAATCACTGGCTAAACCGATATCTTACGCTATTTGCACACATACCGATTTTGGACGGCCAATATAAAATCGGACGATATTTTATTGGTAGCAGGTGCTTGTAGACTCACCGGATTTTTACCGGTCAAACAATCAGTTGCTTGGTTGTCTCGACACGAGTTTACTGAATAATAATGAATCCTAAACGAGTTGTTGCTATGTGTTTATTGTATTGTCCTATTCAGCACCATGGAATTAAGTGCAAGTGGCGGATTAATCCTATTAATCAAAGCAAAGAACCCACAACAACATTCTACACTATTTTGAAGAAATAAGGCGTGATGGTGATGGAGTTTTACAACTTCTTCAAAATATCTATTGCATCAATTGATGAACTACCTGAAAATCACCCATTGCAATCGTAATTAACACTCACTACCAAAACTAGTTTAATCGTATGTGTGTGTGTGCTGTCAATTTCCTTCGTACCTACAATTTCACCGAGCAATCGACTGAAATGACCGGTAAAAAAATCGATGCGTGTGCAAGCCTGTATTTAGTCACCTACGCCACTACTTTCCGGTATTGCCGGCGATACAGTGGCAGTGGCCGGCTGTTCATCGGCATTTTGCGGGCACCGATCAGCGGTCGAAGTGTGTTCCGAAGGTTCCGGTCTCACATATGGTTCACTAATGGAATTTGGACAACCGGTATAAAATCGGCCGTCTTAAATCAGTGAAATTCCCCTTACGGTTTCATTTAACTTTTTATTAAAATTATTTTAAATAATAATTATAATCATCAGTCACTGCTTGTGGTTTTCTCACTAGCTTGATGTATTTACTCCAAATCATCACTTCATTGTCTGCGACTACTATGCTAAGGATAAAGACATGTTTTTTATATTCCTGTTGTAAGCGTATCTATAAAATGTTTTGATTCATCGAAAAGCTGGAGAGGTAAGTAGACACTTACACAAAGTATCAAAATTATCTGTGTATGGTATTCTACTAGAATCCCAGATTCCAACCATCCATGTAAACCAGTAAACTTTCTGGTTGAAAGTGCAGCAATTTTCATAATTTATTCAGTTTAATACCGAATTTATATGTTTCTTATTTTTGATATATTTTTCAAAGAGTGCCCACGCACTGATACTACGCAGTTGGAAATTAGTCCTACGAAAGATCGATTATTTAAAGTTAATTGAGCTAGTAAGGTTAAATTTTGTCGATCACCTTTTGGACATTCACCGTTTTTAGTAAAATCTCACATGCACAATATTAGTTCGAACCAATGTCTTTACATATAATTTTTAATATCATTGGCAATAGAAAGTCCTTGGACCAATAATCTGAAAGTCGAGGTTTTTTGCTCAAACCCATCCAAATAATGATACCCAGAAAAATTTTTAATTCTTGCTTCTCTAGGTATTTCCACTAATCTTATATGCTGCAAAATACTTTTTTTATTTAAAGAATAACCACATTAACCACGAAGGTCCTTTGTGGGGTAAATAAAATACAATAGGTATACAAAGTATGAATTTAGGTACATTATATCTTACTTGGACGTTTTCTACTGATCTGTTGATAAGATTTCCAATGTCTTCAGTGAGGCTCTCATGATAATACGGCAAACAAGTGTAAGTGGGATAGCAGTTGGATTTTTAAGGAACGCAGTTTCTTGTAAAGTTCACAGTTTTTTATGTGAATGAGTTTACTGATAATGTTTTGATTAAATCCATTGTTGACTACTACTTGTCTGAGGATGCTAAATTCTTTATCATAATTATTGAGATAGGGAGTGTTATTGAGGCGATGAATGTACCTAACTTTAATACAATATAGCTTTATCAGACATGTTTAATGATGATTGCCTACTTTTATTTCAAATGACACATAAATTTACTATACTTATACATTTGTTTTATAATTATATCAACATAACATTATAATGTTTATTCATTCATAATTTTATCATATTCATTTAATATATTGTTGGCCAGTGCCACATTAAGACAGACACTTCAAGTTACATTGACGTTGTTTTTCATATATCCTTCTTAAAAATGTCATTCTAATCAATTGCTATTGACAACTCATAGAGTCAAAAAACTGTCAAACTTGAAGCACGGTTTTTTGAAGAACGTCTTAACAATTTGTCGATTTTGTTCATCGAAAGTAGGAGAGAGGTTCTCTCAAACTCATTTGAGGTTGAGGGTTGAGGCTATCTTTGGTTTCCGTGATTGGCTTTTGTGGAGAGAGGTTGTATTATAACAGTTCTGTTCCTATCCTTATAAACTTTAATTTAATTTTTAGTTAGTATATAAAAAATTTGTATTGTATATAATCAATTGAAAAAAAAAACAAAGTTTAAAGAGGTTTAATAATGGGGGATAGCACAGGGGGGTTGGTCCTCCTAGTGTTAAGATGGTAATAAGTAAAATAGACGATTCAGATTTAGAATGCAATATAAATTTAGACAAAACATTTGTAGGAAATAAAGATAATTCGGAGACCACTAATCAACATGAGAGTAAAAAAGACAAAAACAGTATTCTTATCAGTATACCGACACTGGCCTATTTGAGGTCTATATGGAATCAAAAAACAATAACGTCGGAAATTATAGTTTTTTAAAGCTAGCAAAATATATACATGATAAGAATATTGAGAATATACAAAAAATTAATAAAAAAGGTAAAAACCGAATTAGCGTTATTTTTAAGAAATGGGAATGTGCAAATAAATTTGTTTCAAATATAGAGATTAAAAAAGAATGAATATGAACTCTTTATTCCTGCTAATAAAGTAACTTGTAGGGGTGTAGTAAATAATGTTGATGCAAGTATTTCTGATGTTGAATTAATTAGTTTTTCGGGTACATACTCAGTAAATATTAAAATTTTGGAGGTAAGACGTTTTAAAAGAAAATCTCAAAATATGATTCAGGCAAATACATAAATACAGAGACAGCTGCTTTCACCTTTTCAGGAAAACAAATTCCAAAAGAGGTTTCTATATATGGGATTCCCTTTAGGGTAAAGCCATATATGATTCCGGTGGTTCAATGCTATCATTGTTTTCGTTTTGGCCATACAAAAAATCAATGCAGAGGGGATAAAAAATGTAAAAATTGTGCTGATAAAGCACATGAAGGTGAATGTATGATGGAATGTCTCCATTGTAGTAGTAATTTTCAAGTAAGTACTTTTAAAGAGTGTCCTGAATATGCCAGACAACAGAATATTAAAGCTGTTATGTCATTAGATAATCTCTCTTATTTTGAGGCAAGTGAAAGGTATCCATATGTCTCCAATAAAAAGTGATCAAAAGAAAATACATTTAGAGTAAGCCAGGACGAATTTCCACCTCTATTAAATCGGGTTAATATACCTGACAGAATTCCAATTAATGAGCGATGGATAGAAAATATTCGAAGTAACTCAGAACAGTGGTTTAGCAAAAAAACAGAAAATAGCGGGAACAAAAATAAAAGAAAAATTAACGAGTCAAATAAAACTTATGACAGAGAGCTTTATAATTAGAATTTAATATCTCCAAATGGGAGATTTGAAGAGGGAACCTTCTCTGTTAGTTCTAAAATTCCTATCCCTGGATGTTCACGTACAGAACAACTAGAGAGGGAAACGGAAAAAATATTGAATAAAATACTAAAAATACTGAATTGGAGACATAAGGAAGACCTAATCACCTACTTGAACAAGCTAATTATACATGAAACATCAACAAATAGAAAATTATTAGATCTAGACGGATCCCAAGAATCCATACATCCTACAATGGAACATTAAAAGTTTAAACAGTAATTATAATAGTTTAAAGATTTTTATACACGATTTTAACCCTAAAGTAATATTATTAAATGAAACATGGTTAAAAATAATTCATCATTTTTATTTAAGAGGGTATAAAATACATCGATTGGATAGATTAGATGATTATGGTGGTATTGCTACTGCTGTTGATAATAGTTTGGATCATAAAGTAGTATATACTTATAACAATAATAATAGTAAAATTTAAATTTTAGCAGTTAAAATAATTGATTGGGACATTAAAATCATTAATATTTATATTCATCCTGGGGTAAAAATAGATTTAAATGGATGGGTTGGCGAATAGAAAAAATCAGAGGTAATGAAATTATAATGGGTGATCTGAATGCACATAATGCACTTTGGGGAAGTCAGGTAACTACTAATGCTAATGTAAGAATAATTGCTGACTCTCTAGAGGATTTGGATCTAGTTTGTTGCAATGATGGAAGATCCACACGGATTACACTCCCAGGTCAGAATGCTTCCGTAGTAGATCTAACACTAATCTCCTCGGAAATAGCGAACAGATGTCAATGGGATGTGTTAGAGGACTCGGTTGGTAGTGATCATTTCCCAACTATGTGTAAATTCCTGACACAAATTCAACATACATCTATCCAAAAAAGTTACAAAAGAAACATTAAAAATGCCAATTGGGAAAAATACTGTTCAAAAATAGAAGAACTAATGAAAAGTGGGTGTAAAGAATATACCACCTTTACGCAAATTATGGAGAAGGTCAGTGATTAAGAAATACCCTTTTTGGAAACAAAAAAGCACACAGGAAAAAAGAAAAGTCCTCCGTGGTGGGACACGGAATGCTTAAATTTAATTAAAATAAGGAAAGAAAAAATCAAAAAATACAAAGAAGATGCAAGTACAGATAATTATATAGAAATCAAAAAAATCTTTGCCTATAGTAAAAAAATATTTAAAAATAAAAAAAGAAATAGTTTTAGATGCTTTTGTAATGAACTAAACAGGGACACTCCTCTAGCAGAAATATGGCGAACTGTTAAACAGTTCTCCAGATATCAAAATGCAATAATTCCTGCCAAACTTCCCAGCAAATACATAGCTTTGGATATATTAAATAAATTGGGAATTGATATAACAGATCCAGAGTTTACTGTTATCCAATCCAATGAGAATTTGGAGGATATTTCTAGAGACGAAATAATAAGTGTCATTAAAAAAAAGGATAAGGCTACTGGCTTAGATCTAATAACATATAGTATAATTAGCAGAATTCCTCAGGTAGCATTAGAATCACTGTCAATAATATTTAATCAAATAATGAACAGAAAAGCTGGATTTCCACAAGAATGGAAAAATACTCTTGTTATTCCTTTCTTAAAACCCTATAAAGATCCATTATGTTCAGACAACTATAGAAATATTGCCCTAGAGTCATGTGTGGCAAAATACAAAATATAATTAAATTAAGAATTGAACAAATAATTTAAAAAAATTGTTTATTGAATCCAAAACAGTTAGGATTTAGAAGAAATAAAGGATGTAACGATAATAAAGCTTTAACAATAAATTATATTAGAACAGGGTTTAGTAAAAATTTAAATACAATCGCAATTTTTTTGGATATTAGTAGGGTATATGATACTGTCAATACGTTTTTGCTATATAAATATCTAATAAAGTATGGTATTCCAACAACCTATACAAACCTAATTATGCAATTCTTGCTCAATAGAAATATTTATATTAAAGATAAATCAAACAGTATACTAGGCCCAATCCAAGCATCAACTAGATTGCCACAAGGGTCACTTCTCAGTCCAATATTGTTTAATTTGTACTCAAAGTCTTTACATGATTTAATCAAACCTGAAATGGAGTGCCTCCAATATGCAGATGATTTTGTAATTCTGATAGAAGGGTCAGATATATATAAATCAATTAATTGCTTAAATACTTACTTACAAAAATTACAGGAGTGGTTTGAAACACACAACTTTAAAATCTCAGCACATAAATCAAGAGCAATCATATTTAGGAAAAGAGCTCAAGCTTATAGCTTTCCCCACTTTATGTACCAAAACATGGAAATCTCATGGAAAAATGAAATAAAGTATCTGGGGTTCCCTCTACAGTGTAACTTGAATATGACAATTCAAATAAATGATATGATAGCTAAAGCAAACAATGGAATTAATGTTTTGAGAGCAATTTGTGGTACAAAATGGGGAGCTGACCCAAACATTCTTTTAAGCTCATACAAAGGGATAGTAAGATCTCATTTAGATTATGCAGCCAATCTTTTAAATCCTTGAAGTAAAAGTCTGAAGATGAAGTTGGAACAAGTACAAAATGTGGACTTAAGGATTATAACAGGTTGTCTACGTTTTACACCAATTTTAATATTACAAGCGGAATGTTCAGTATCCACACTAAAAGTTAGAAGGGAAATATTGGCTCATAAGTATATATTGAAACAAATGTGTGAAAAAAATAACATAGTAATAAGAAGTTTAAACAAGCTAAATGAAGCTATAAATTCAAATAACCAATTTTGGAAGAATAAAGCTATACCAGACTACTCATTAGCATATACAGACATACTAAAAAAATCAAAAAATTTAATCCGATACAAAATTAATCCCATATATGAAGTAGAAAGAAAAATTCTTTTATATCCTATTACAATTAATAGCCTAGAATATGAAAAATATGAAATTGAATCGAATGAAATGTTTTTAGCAAAATATGGTGGAATATATAGTAATCATACCTATGTATATACAGATGGATCTATCGACCCATAAACAAACCAATCTGGATTTGGAATTTATATACCACAGATTAATTACAAATTTTCATCAAGGCTCCATAATTACACACAAATCTGTACAACTGAAATGATAGCTATATATAAAGCTATCTCTGTGTGCATTGAGAAGGGGATCATGAAAGCAGTTATCTTTGCGGATTCAAAAAGTGCTTTATCCAAAATTTTCAGTCTCAAATGGGATCAAAGGGATTACGTAACCATAATGACCAAAAAACTATTGGTAGAAGCTAATAATATGGGATTCTCGATAGGAATAGAATGGGTGGTACCTGGACATCAGGGGATTAAAGGTAATGAGGTAGCTGATAGACTGGCGAATATTGGGAGAGAATTAAGAGTACCATATGATATAAAAAATGTTACAGATACAGATACCTTTTGCGTTACAAAAAAAAAGACATTTTAACACAATTCTACAATGAATGGCATTCCCAAATTAAATATAAAGATCCAAACTATGGCAAATTGCAGTGTGATTTCCCCATAAAACCATGGTATGTCAAATGTGGGTATATGGACAGAAATACCGTAACAAATATTAATCGTTTACGTAGTACACATTTGCAAAACTCCTTGCTATCTCTACAAAATAGGTAAAACGGAAACACCGATATGTGAATGCGGAACCATTGGAACAGTGATCCATATCTTCTTTGAATGTCCCATAAACAAACACAAAAATATGGATCTGTATTTAGAACTAATAAAAGCAGGAATAGAGAGTCCAATATCTTTACATAGTATTCTATATAAACCCTCTGACAAAGTTATAAAAATAATTATTAAATTCATCAAATTTTTTCAAATCGATTTAAAAAAAAAATTTATACTTGTCAAAATAACAAAATAAATCTAGAAAATACTGGAAATATCGTAACATACAAAAATGTACGTCCTTAAAATCCTTAATCCTAACCGAAAGTAGCATTACCCATAAACCTAATGTAACAATGTTTGGAAGCTACCCCCAAACGAGAAAAGTCTAATCTAACCTTAAATAAAGAAGATAAACAAATGGAAAAGCTGATCTTTCAGTATCACCCAGTTGTCAATTAGCAGTAACGAGTAACCTTAAATGAAGAAGATAAACAAATGAAAAAGCTGATCTTTCAGTATCGCCCAGTTGTCAATTAGCAGTAAACAGTAACCTTAAATGAAGAAGATAAATAAATGGAAAAGCTGATCTTTCAGTATCACCCAGTTGTCAATTAGCAGTAAAGTAAACAGAAGTAGAAATTTATCCCTGGTTGTGCATTGCCTAGAGCAAGACGAGCATAACCTTACATGTACTGGGTAAATGATTATTTGTATAATCGAAACCCAAAAACAAACGAAGAAGAAGAAGAGAACCCATAGATATGCCTTCTCTTGGCTTGGCAACCCCCTGGGAGTCTTGCGTTGCCATGATGTAAATCTGTTTTAAACTACATTATTTAAATTTTATAACAAATATTTATTAATTAACAAAGATTACATAATTTAAAGGGTTTTACCCTTTAAATTATGTAATCGGCTAAAAAATTATATATAAATTTAGCGGCTTTTAAAAAGGCAATTTTAGAATAAGTTTAATAATAAAATTTAGAAATTTGGTTGAGTATCTTCTGACATTATAGAAATTTTCTAGGCGAATTATAAAGATCCTAAATGCAATCCAAGTTAAAAAAAAACACCGAATTAAAAAGGCTTCTTTTTTTTCTCTTTTTTGTATTTATTGTTATTTTGTAGCAAGATTAATGCCGTAAAACATTTTTAACTGATGGTATCTTATAGAAAATTCAATTATCTTCATTACGACGTTGCTCCATAATAAATTATTTTAAATAAGCAAGGATAGCAGAAATAAAAAACTATGTTATTAGTTACTTTTAAATATTTTAAATTTTTTATTTATATGCTAGACCTATTTGAGAGAGATGATAAATCAATTATAATTACTGACGTCATCATACACATTTTTTGCAAAAATTAGAATGCTACCTCTCCCACCCATCTCAAAACAGATCCACCCTTGTCTATATAAAAAATATTGTGATTAAATAACAATCAGTCGGCATTTATCTTAGTAATGACAAGGGTCGAGCGGTAACGAAACTGATCTGATGACGTTTGGGATCCGCAAAGGATCAAGCGAAACTGATTAGTTTTAACTAATACAATTTGATCAATTTGTGAGAACCTGTAGATTTATCTTTTTACCTTTATTACAAGACACGACAAATAATGGTGATACAAATAAGTCAAAAGTGTGGCTTAACTTACAGTTCTCTATTACAACTGTTCTCTGGTTTGAGTATTAGAAGTAACAAACGATCGTTCAATGAAACTAAGTTTTAAAGATAAACGTTGTTTTGTATTTAACAAATAAAGTCAATATATTCAACATCACCATGAAGACATGTGCGTCATTTTTTAAACATTCTATAAATATCCACACGCAAACTAAGTTCCTGTAGCTGGCTCTATACCATGTATCACAAAAAGTTTTTGTTAAAATCCTTTATAAAAGGTATATAAATTAAAAAACCCAAACGGGCTATGTCATAAAGACAAACGTTTTCGGAATCCATATTCCATCATCAATGTCTAGTTGTACATATTTTGAGCCACTAAATATCTGGGTAAAAACCCGTTAAAAGTTATATGTTGCAATTTAGTTTACATTATTTAGTCTTATATATTAGGATGTTAAAGTTACCAGTGGATATGATAACATGGCAACGTATGACTTGACATAAAGTTGCTGGTCCTGAGACGAAGTGTCTACGAGGACTTGATGATAGCAACCTCATCAAGTTGCAGCGTCACTCTAACCGTTAAGACCAAAAGATAAGGAGTAGCGTTAACACATTTTGTACAAAATTATGTTGAATACTGTTTACTATAAATATTTTTGGTTTTTCATTTCGTTTAGCCAACTGCAGTAATTCAGGTTTGAAAGAATCCTGAGCAAATGAAATATTTGCATTATTTAATCAAACTTTTTATTTTATGCACTGTCCAGGAATTTGTTGGTTGCTTATTTAAAAATACTTCAAAAAATACTTTAAAAATACTTCAAATCATAACTTATGGAACAAAACGCGCAAGCTTTCAAATTACTCGTTGTTTGATGGAATTAGCTAAAACTCATCAGAACAACTACCCATTGGCCTCCGATGCTCTCTTAACATGCTGCTATGTAGATGACATTCTATATGGGGCCAATGACACGCAAACTCCTCTTAAGACTCATAATGAGATAACTGACCTACTCAACAAGGCATGCATTCTACAAACTCTGCCTATGTTATCTCACCAGAGAATGCTTCTAATAAGGTTTTAGGTCTCTGTTGGAACCCTAGTACTGATACATTTTCAATTTCTGTACCTCAACTATTAATAAAGGATAATTACACAAAAAGGGAAGTACTCTCTATTATCGCTCAAATTTTTGATCCACAAGGGCTCATCAATCGCGTAACTGTTCTTGCTAAAATTATTATGCAAAAAATTTGGATTTCTAAAACTAATTGGAATGACTCCGTGGATTCAAATATTTTAAATGAATGGTTGAAATTTATAACTGATCTCGCTGCTCTCAAAGACATAAGCATACCCAGATGTCTTGTCTAATGTCATGAAATTTCTTCTGTTGAAATTCACTCTTTTTTCTGACGCAAGTTTGAAAGCATATGCTGCTTGTTGTTATATACGGGTTATCTACAAATCAAAAAATATCTCGTGCTCTCTTATTGCTTTGAAAAATCGTATTGCTCCTTTAAAGACCATAACGCTTCCAAGGCTGAAACTTATGGGTGCTTTATTGGCTAGCAAGCTCACCACAAAGGTGATTGATATCATAAAGGATAAATTGCCCTTTATTACCTCTACAAACATGTGGAGCGATTCTGAGATAGTTTTGGCATGGCACAGATCACATCACTCCAGTTGGAATCAATTTGTCGCCAACAGGGTAGCTCAAATTTAAGAAAATTCTTCTCACTCTCATTTGAGACACGTAAAGTATAAAGACAACCCTGCTGACATCCTCTCCAGAGGAATGATGCCCTCTAACATACTCAACTCCACTCTTTGGTTTCACGGTCCTTAGATTTTGCAAACATTTGACCTAAATTTGTCTGAATATAGTTCGAAGTTTAATTATGATAAATTGTCTGAAGAAAGAAAAATTGTTCTTCACACTCGAAGTGCTTAATTCGATTTTCTTTCGTTTTACGAAATATGTAAGGACTATAGCTTATGTACTCACATTTGCTAATAACGCAAAGTCTGGCACTCAAAAATTATCCGGGGCACTTGAAGTATCTGAACTTATAGAATTATAAAATTACTGCAAAACTCATGCTATTCCTCAGAAATCGCTGATCTCCAAGGCAATAAGATTATTTCTAACAAGTCTCTCTTACAATTTGCTCCCTTTCTTGACAAAAATTAAATGCTCCGTGTAGGTGGACGTCTTAGTTATTCCGAAGTTACCTTTGATCAAAAATATCCTCTCCTCCAACCCTCGAAAAATCATGTCGTTCGGTTAGTTCCCAAAAGAGAACATCTTAGGCTCCATCATGCAGGTCCTCAGAATACTCTCTCTCAAGTGCGTCTTAGATATTGGCCCTTAAATGGTCTACGTGAGATTAAGAGGATAGTCCACGAATGTCATGTTTGTTTCAAGTTTAATGCAAGACCCTTAGTTCAAATCATGTCTGATTTACCTAAGGAACGCTTATGCTCCACTTAAGTTTTTGCTCATGTAGGTTTGGATTTTGGTGGCCCCTTTCTAATAAAGGCCTCTAAACTTCGTAAAAGTCCCTTGATAAAGTCATACATAGCTCTGTTTATATGTATGTTTACACGTGCGATTCATAAAGAGTTAGTCAGTGGGCTTACAACAGAAGCGTTTCTTCTTACTCTCAAGCGCTTTATCAGTCGAAGAGGTCTCCCTCATACTATATTCTCTGATAATGCGACAAACTTTCTTGGGGCTAAAAATCAGTTCTTCGAACTCTATAATTTCTTGAAAAATAAGAAGAAAACTAACTCTCCTATTCAAGAATTTTTAGCCTCCTCTCAAATTCGGTGGAAAACAATACCACTTCTACCAATAAATACTAAATTTGCGCTCGCACAGATTGGAGAATTGTTCCTGACATCGCTGACATCGAATTATTTATACCCGACATCGGTATAAATAATTCACTAATTATTGCATACTTTTTTCCACAGCCTGGGCTTAAGACATATATTTATAGGGAAGTGCGGTTCGAAATTTCTGCTTTCCAATTTTTCATCGTTAATATGACGTCACTAAGGAAAATAAGATTACCTTCTTCTCATAATCCATGAATAAAAAAAATCAAGTCTCTTAGAACAACATTATGCTAAAAATATATTTATTATTTATGTGTGAGCTATTGACAAAAAATCATAGTTTTATGAGTTTTTATGGAACTAGCCTTCAAAAACTAGCCCTTAAAGATATTTTTTAGTTAGTAGATAAGTTATACAACATATTTGCTTATAGAAATAATGCTAAAAAGGATATTTTTTTATTTCAGTATTGAATAGATTCAAAGTTTTCAGCGATAATTTCATATGATTGTCCATTTTTAGTTTTTAAATCAATGTTTCAATATCTCTAAAACCTGTAAATAAATTACACACCACTTAGTTCAAAGCTAATTCATAATGACAAAAACAGCATTCTGGAACTGAATATTGTCACTCGCAATTTACTTCTACATCTATACAAAATCATTATTACATAATATTTGCTTTTTCCTCTGTTTGATATTTTTAAAATTTAATTTGTAAAAATATGTTTGCAAAGTTTACCTTAAAATCTATTTTAATATAAAAGTACCAAACCGTAACTGTAAGAATAAAAGTAGGTGAGATTTATAGATTACTATGTATAGATATAGATATATAGATTATGATTATATATAGATATATATATATATATATATATATATATATAAAAATATATATATTATATCTATTTATATTTATATATAAATCAATATACAATCCATAATATATGATATTTTGGATTAACCTCGCTTGCTTTGTTCATTGGTTTTCTCAACCAATCACTGGGGGGAAAATGGTGATCTTAACCACCATTTCCTTTGTCAGTTAAGTTGTAACCCAAATTTATCATATTCTTTAAATGTACCGCTCTATTGCACTAGAGGTTGGTATTTTGCCTTGCTGTTCTGTCATATTTTGACCTCAAGGCCACTGTCTTTTCACGTTGTTGGCGTGAATGTTACACCTGTTGCTTTTATTTACCTGCGTCACCTAGTAAGCTAAAGACTGGTAACTTTACTTTTAAATATTATATTTCCATCTTAATCTATTCAATAATGTTGCCTAAAGTCAAAATTAAATTTAACTATACTAATTATATACTGTTAACTACTAATTAATATACTGTTGGAAGTGCATCTTATGACCTTTCTAGTTCTCTATATAATAATATTAATGTTTTTTACTTAAGTTTTTTACAAAACTTTTTTATATACATGTATGATTTTCACATTTTTTTTTGCTGTGCTAAGTTTGTTAATTTGTAAACTGTACCTAGTTTCAATTAATTGTTTATACAACTTAATCCCAAAATGTCCATTGTCGTAAGCTTTTTCACACATTTAATATCATTGACTGCCACATATCTTTTTAAGGTAACACACATGTAATAACTTTTCTATGGATGTTTTTCATATTGTTTTTTTTTTTAGATGAACTGATGATGCTTTCTGAGTAGAAAGCGAAACGTCTTCAATAAATAGATGAAGTAGCCACCTTCTTTGTCTTTTATTTCTCCACTCCATTTCTCCACAAAAACCCACCACTCCTCGAGTGTTCCTTAATATATATATATATATATATATATATATATATGTAATTTCTGGCTGAATAAAAGAATAATAATAAATAAAGAACAAGGAGCAGGACGGCAGGGGAGGAAATTAAACCAGGGATATGAAATGTTCTTTCCTTCTTCTCGGGAGCCAAGAACCGGTAAGTACCAAAATTAGTTTACGGCCTCACGGAAATATTTTCGTTCGTTTGATTTATTTTGGTAATAAGCAACTCTTAAACAAGTTTATTTCTGATTTATGGTAAAAGGTATGGTTATTTTTTAAATTTTTCCTTAATATAATCTCTTCCTTAAAAATATATCCCAATTTTCCTATGATACACCGTAACCTGAGAATTATTTAACCGATTTTATTTATCTTTTTTCAAGTTTTTTAATACTGTTAAACATATGTTAGAAGTTAGTAGGGGGCAAAGTAGAGGAACAAAGGCGGATTCCTATCACATACTAATGATTACAAAATTAAGCGAAACTATCCCAAAGGTCAGAGAAAAGACGATACCGTATAAAAGATATGTCGTCGCTAAACTAAAGAAAAAATATACCGCTGATTCATTCAACACTCAGGCAGACGTGACAGCAAAACTACTTCAAAGTAAAAAATCAAGGTGACATCAAAATGGAGTGGAAAATAGTAGAAGAAGCTGTTAAGGACTGAGCTTAAAAACGACTAGGTCAAGTACAAAAGAGGAGGTATTATAAATAGTTGGATGCCTTAACTTGCAGAGTTTGATTTCAAGAAAAGCGTTAACAAATAAAACGAAGCAAGACTAAAATGTATGGACAAACTAAGTGACAAAAATAGAAGTAAATAAAAAGCAGAAGAAGAAAATGGAACATACGGATAAAAAGCTCCAAGAGATTAAAGGATCTCTACCTTCTAGCATGAGACAAAGAAAGCAGTGACCAAAATTATTACAAGAATAAAGAAGGGCATCTAATAGCAGATAAGTGGTGAACGCTAATCTGCTAAGCGGCGACATATCAGGCAAGAACATCTTATAGAACTGCTTAATGAAGAACCAGATGGAAATGATGAGGAGCAAGTGAAAGTGGTAGGGAAAGTCAATAATATAGCGAAAACAATGAAGACTCCCACCGTGGAAGAAATAAGAAAAATCATATATATCATAAAAAAAAAATAAAAGTGCAGGCAGCAATGGTTTTCTTGCAGAACTAATCAAGCATGGGGGAGAATCACTTATAACGTGGATATGTAGTCTACTAACGAAAATAATAGGAAGCAAAAGGAAATGTTGAAAATATGAAGAGGGGCAATAGAAGGTAGCATTCAGAAGAAAGGAGATAAAGTAGTGTGCGGAAACTTCAGGCGTATGACAAAATTTAAAGTAAGAAGAGGACTAAAGCAGGGAGATCCGCTATCCACAATAGCCTTTAATTTCTTGCTGGAGGCAACAATCAGAAAGAGTGGAATACGAAAAAAAGGAATGATTTATGACAACAGATGCCAGGTCCTGACCATTGTGGACGATGTAGTGTAAACGGCAAGACCTAAACGGGAACTGCTGAGTATTTTCAAACTCTTTAAAGTAAAGGCTAAACAGTATGGACTAATTAATAATAAAGACACACAAAATAAAAACTCAGAATTAAAGACTACCATAAACAGCAAAAGTAAAGAGTATTGCCTTAAATAGGTGACGGAGATTAAATATCTAGAAGTAATCATGACAAGAAAAGGAGAAGAAAGACGGGATTTCGAGAGGAAGAAATACGGTCGATGCTCTACACAAACTACTAAGCGCAAAACCATCTTCACAGAGACAAAATTGAGACTATATCGAACAGTAAACCAATCTACGATCCTCTATGAAAGCAAAACATGGGTTATAAATAAAAATCAAGAAAAGATGCCAAATATCTGGTAAGGGAGTGTTTTAAGAAAGATATTCGGGGGAGTAAAAACCTATGAAATTCGTCAGAACAAAAAGACTTAAATGGTAAGGCCATCTTACGAGAAAGATAGATAAAAGGTTTGGCAAAGGAATCGCCGCTAAGAGGTGAAGAAGAGAAAAAGTGGACGACTACGAAAAAAGTGGCTAGAACCGTGTAAGAAAGGCCTAGAAAAAATCTGATAACAAATTGAGAAATGTAGAAACATAGAAACATAGAAACCTAGAAATATATATATATATATATATATATATATATATATATATATATATATATATATATATATATATATAGTTGCTATCAACAAGCCCTCACAGACACTTCGTCTAAGGACTAGCAATGTCCAGTGGGATCTTACGTTTGGACCTATATATTTAGTGGCTTTAAATATGTACATCCAGATAGCACTGATGATGGAATATTAATTCCGAAAAACGTTTTGTGATGTAAACAAATTTTTAAAATAAAATTATTTGTGATATATAGTATACAACTAACTACAGGAATTTAGTTTTCTTGTGGACTTTTTTGTTAGTTTTCTGCTTTAGTTGGTACAAAGATTTGATTGTCGTTATCAGTTACCATTTTGTCAGCCTTTATGTTTCATGTAGGATTATACATCTTAAATAGACCGAAACGTTTATACTAATACAAGAATTATACTTAAGTTAAAATAACCTATTGTAAAATATACACACAATTGTAAAATAATGATATAATTACGCCAGAATAATGATTTCAATATTTTCTAATTTTTACGTAATGTTTGATTATTATTACTTTTTTTATGGTCGTAATATTACTTATAGCTCCATTATAATTGGTCGTAAACGATTTTTCTTTGGCTTTCTTTAGGTATCTCAACTATAAACGGATTCTGGAGTCAGAGGTTAAATCCGGAGAAAGAAAAGATTGGCTTTAGTGGAATTAGAGTGGAGAAATATAGAACGACAAAGGTAAATTCTCCAGTAAAGATCGATGAAATTTCATCTTTTACGCAACTGAGCCCAAAGCCAGGGCTAAACTCAAAGATTTCACCGCTTCAGTTTTAAACTCTCCGATTTATTAAGTTCCAGTGAAGTGTAAAAAGGGTTTAATCATTTACCATAATTTGATGAAGAATGAACAAACTGGCTGTGGAACGATATCTTAATTGAAAATAACGATAAATTTTAAATTGCGGTTTAGTTCAGAAAATTATTAAAAATAAAAGTAAAATACTGTTCGGCAGCTATTTCTTGTCATAGACTAATATAATTTACTATATCTATTTATTAACGATTTTAAAAAAAATCTGTTGCAAAAACGTTTATTTTGACCTTTCGGTTTTAACTTTTCAACTCTATTTATGATTATTTGCCATTAAAGATAGTAAAAGCAAAATAATTTAGAGATTAAAATTATTTTCAGAAAATATATAATTATTATGTATATCAGACAGTGTGTAAATAAGCACCGCTTAAAGAGCATGTGAATAGAAGCTGAAATTTGGACGACAAAACCTTGCATAGAGGAAATCAGAATAATATCAGCCAAGACTATGATAACAATAAGCTATCGTAGTATTGGCTGACTTCTTTCTGTTTCGGTCAAAATGTTTTTAAAAACAGACAATATCCTCAGTCATTCAGGAATAGACAATTTGAACAAAAAACCTGCCTAAAATATATCGTTATTTATGTCTATAGTTGACAAAAATGCTTATTAAATGTGAATAATAAGAACAAAAAAAAAAAAAGATTTTACCCCTTTCTAGGTGCTGTTAAAATTTTTCGTTTATCGCAATTTGTTAAATATAACGACAGAAAAAATACTCCATTAAGAAATAACTAGATTAGATTAGATTAGATTAGATTAGATTAGATTAAGAGAGGTGGCCTTTCGGCCTATTCCACTGCGACCTTTTCAGATCTATTGTGGTCCTCTAGTCCTAGATAACATTCTCTAGCCTGACCCTTTTTATAAAGTCTAGTAGCTTCGAGACTGTACCTTCCATGTAGCTATTTGCCGGTGGATTTTCTTCTCCTAATGCAAAGAACCGCACATTTGCCAGACTGTCACACTGACATAAAATGTGCTCTGCTGTTTCTTCTTCAAGGTGACAGAATCTGCACAGGTCATCATCTGATAATCCCATCAGCTTCAAGTGCCTATTCAGCTTACAGTGCCCTGTTAGAAGACCTACTATGACCTTGACTGTTTTCCTGTCTTTGCTTATTAGGTCTTCCGTAAATTTTGGCGAATGTTCTGTAATGAACTGTCTCGCCTGTCTTTATTCTGGTGAATTCCTCCACCATTCCAGAGATTTGCGAGCTACCCACTTCCTTGTAGCCGTTCTTGTTACTGATTTAGCAACTCCGCAGAAGGGTTCCGGTCCAATGAATGGCAATGATGAGCCTTGTTTGGCCATTTCATCTGCTTTTTCATTGCCCTTATGACCCTCGTGCCCCGGTACCCAGGCTACCGTAACCTTGCTACGGTCTCCTAGTTTATTTAGGGCACACACGCAATCCCATACTAGCTTAGAATTGACCTTTACAGAATTGAGTGTCTTAAGCGCTGCCTGACTATCTGTGAAGATAGCAACTGAACAGAACGTTCTTTCCTGCCTTTCTTTTTCTTCCACGCAGTGATGGATTGCAGTTATTTCCACCTGGAAAACTGTCACATCCTTAGATAGACTTACCGGGAAATCTATCCCTTGATTTGTCCCTACTATGCCGGCTCCCACACCCTCCGATGTTTTTGAGCCATCCGTGTACCAGGTAGCAGCAGCTTGTATGGGTACACCTTTATTCCAGTCTTCCCTGCCTGGTATCTTAATTGTGAACTTATTGTTAAAGCTATATCTCGTAACTGTTGCATCGATAGGTTTCCCCATCACAATATCGGCTTTTAGCTCCTCGATTAGCTTTCTGTTGTCAGTACCATACATCTGGCTTATATGTCGCTGACTATGGATTAATCTGTGCATCACGGATCTGGCTTCGCCCTGTATAAAGATATGAAGTAGTGGTAGATTCAACAGGACTTCCAGCGATGCAGTAGGAGTTGTTTTTAAGGCCCCCGTAATACACAAGCATGCTAGCCTTTGTGTATTACCTAGCAGCCTTATTGCTCCCACTTGCTGCGTCTTTGTCCACCACGTCACCGAGCCACAGGTTATCATGGGTCTAATAACCCTTGTATATAACCATAGAGTCATTTTGGGGTTAAGTCCCCAATTCTTACCGCACATTCTTCTACATCTGCCCAAGGACATAGTAGCTTTCTGTGTGGTTTTTAGAATGTGAGTATTCCATGTAAGCCTATGATCAAAATATACCCCAAGGTATTTTGTTTCTTTGGCAAATGAAATCTCTGTTCTTCCCAGCACCGGTGGTTTTAGGCCTTGTAGTGCTGTTTTTTTGGTGCAGTTGACAATTTGTGTTTTCTGAGCATTGACTATCAGTCTCTCTTTTTACACCAGTCGTCAACTATATTTAGGGCTGCTTGCATTCTCTCAGAAACTACCTGAGCAAACCTGCCCCTGACAACGATTCCTATATCGTCAACATATCCTAGACAATAAAAGCCTTCTGTGGACAGATTTCTGAGGAGATCATCTACCAAGGTTGCCCAAAGTAGAGGGGACAGAACTCCTCCTTGTGGACAGCCTCCACCTACTTTTGCTTTGATGGTTGCTTTACCCAGAGTGGACATTACTGTCCTATTCTCCAGGGATGCCCTTATCCATCTGCATATTACCGCAGGTGCGCCTCGTCTACTCATAGCCCCTATCAAAGAGCTGGTGGTAACATTATTAAATGCCCCTTCTATATCTAAAAAAGTGGCCATTGCTATCTCTTTGTCTTCCATTGACTTTGAGATAAGCCTATTTAGATCATCCAACGCGGAGTCCGTAGATTTACCAGGTTGGTATGCATATTGACGATTGCTTATAGGATTATCTTTTAGCACTTCGTCTCTGATGTACCTATCAAGAAGCCTTTCCAGCGTTTTTAATAGAAAAGAAGATAGGCTTATCGGTCTATATGACTTTGGTGTTAGGTCTGATACTTTACCTACCTTAGGCAAGTATATGACTTTGACCTTTTGCCATATTTCCGGTACGATCCCCCATGCTAAAGTGGCTTTGAGGAGCTTGCATAGGTGTGGTATCAATACCTCTAATCCCATATGCAACAGTATTGGATATATGCCATCTGTCCCTGGAGACTTATATGGCCGAAACTTATTTATAGCCTATCTAATTCTGTTTGGTCTTGTGATTGCTGTGGCTATTTTCCAATCTGTAGACCTTGGTCTAGTGAGCCTTTGGTCTATGATGGTTTGCCTATCTGCATCATCCAGAATTGTTGAGCCCGGAAAGTGCGTGTTCATTAGTTCTCTAAGACTTTCCTCTTTGGTGTCCGTAAATTTGCCATTAGCTTTCTTTAGGAAACCTACTTCTTTGGTTGTAGCACCATCCTTTGCCAGGACTTTATGAATTCGAGAACATGCCAGGATATCTGTAATCTCCTCGTAAAACTCTCTCCATGAATTCCTTTTGGCTTTCCAAATTTCTTTTTTGTATAGCGTTAGCTTATACCTGTAGGCATCCCAATCTTGGTTACTTTTGGCTTTATTAAATAGGCTTCGGACTTCCGACCTGATCTTCCTTAAGCCGTTGTTCCACCAGACTGTATTACTGCCCGTACTTTTCCTTGTTTTTTCTGGACAATTTTCCTGGTAAGCCGCCATAATAGCTTCGCTTATCGTTTCTGCTGCCGAATCTATAACCTCTGCGCTTTTAAACGAAATCGTACAATCCTCGAGATTTTTACTGAGGGACTCCCTATATCCTACCCAGTTTGTATGTCTAGGATTCCTGTATTTAAGAAATAACTAACAAACTGGCACTTTCTGAAACTGAGCATTTCTACTATATTTTTATACTATACTTGAAAGTAATCAGGTAAATAAATTAATTAGTAAATACAAGCTGTATTGGGTTGGTACTGTATTTACATACCAATCGATGGCACCTAAGAATCACATTTTGTTACTAATAATGAATAAACAGATTAGGAATAGATAAGAAGGACACTCGAATGATTACGAATTTGTACTAGAGCCAGCTTACGCAAGTCACGGTCGAAAACAACTTGCAAGTTGACTTATTAGGAGAAGATCGTAAGAGGAGTAAGACAGGGCTGTGTACCCTTTTTGACTCTAAGGAAATTTTCACTAAAATCTATCTGAGGATATTTTTACTAAAGAGCTCACGACTATAGAAATGATAGTTCAAATTACCGAAAAACATACTAACAATCTTTTACTAACACTGTGCTACTAGCAACCAACCTCAAAATCATCCACAAACTTGACTGGATCGCATAAGAACTACATGTATAAAGCCTTGACCTCAACAGGAGCGTTAATGGCGGGGATTGTAAAAGTTTACAACTACCTTGTAACTTATATATATATATATATATATATATATATATATATATATATATATATATATATATACATCAGTTTAGAACGTCTTTCGACGTTGTCGGATACCTAAACACCATCTCTTCCTATCTTCGCAGTCGTTTGTTGTTAAATTTCTTTCGCTCATGGACTTGTTTACGCCGTGTTGCCATTCTAATCTGGGTCTTCCTTTTTTCCGTCGACCTATCGGTTGCCATTCTACTGCTTTTTTGCGGAGTCTTGTTGCTGGCATCCGTTGAACATGCCCATACCACCTTAATTGTTTCTTCTCTATATCTTGCGTTATATTTCCTTCTATTTCAATACGTTGTTTTATTACATCATTTCTGATTTGGTCTCGTCTGGAAATACGTAAAGATCTTTTCATTGCATCCATCTCTACTGCTTCTATTCGCTTTTTGTCCTTTTCACTAATTCTCCATGTTTCAGCGTAATAACGAAGAGTAGGTTTAAGCTTTGTCGCGTGTTCTTTTAGTTGTTTATTTTGAATTTAGGTAAAGGCCTTTATAAGTCAAATAATCAAAATTTTTTTTTAGTTAAACTATTTTTATGCATAGTGCCCTATGACATCTTGTATGTAACTATTAGTTCAATAATATTGAAGACATTGTGTAGTTTCTTTTTGTTAGTCGCTTTGTTTTTTCTTACCTATCTATCTTAATATATTTGTGATATTCTTCCCTTTCATTTAACGTATCACACGCTCCAATCGAACCAAACACAAAGGAGATATGATGCAATGCACTATTAGCAATGCAGCAATATGTGTTTTTTATTTGTCTTAACATATTTGCTTCCGCCTCTGGTTTTTAACGATCAACTGCTACGTCAAGATCCGACGAACTGTTCTACCCCCACCACAAAACGCTCAAAAAATTATTTATTTCTACATAATTCTTAATAACTTAATTTAATTTTATTTAATTCTACTAATCTTTATTTAATTCTATTAAACTAAATTTTTTTAATTTTATTTAGTGTTAATTTTATTTTATTTTGCTAAAGCGCTGACTTTCGTTAAACGTCAGTTTATTTTTATAGTAAGTGTTTTTTTGTTTTACCCAGTGACATATAATAAATATATATTGTACGTCATAGATCTTAACTTAAAATTACAGTAATTTATATCTTCAGTAATTTTTGACAAAATTAATTAACTCAGATTTCTTGGTTTAGATGGCGTTAGGATATTATATGTAAACTAACATAAATATTTAAATTATTTTGTATTAAATTCTACCTTAAAAATATTATTTAGATTAATTAGTAATTATATTAATATGTAACTAATACAGTATTATTAATTAAACATATCGTTTTAAGAACAAAATATGATTGAAATATGGTAGTTCATATTTCTTTCCAAGATGGCGCCGTTGGTTTACTGGACAAATGGTGTGACCTGTCATCTTAGCCTTTAACATAGATAAATACTATACTTAAAAGTAACTACAAGCTGTACTGGGATGGTACTGTATTCATATATCAACCAGTGGCACCTAATAATCATATTTTGTTAGCAATAAACAAACAAATAGTAGGAATAGATGTTAGTTAGTAAGGTTTTGCATTCTTACGGAGCTACTATATGAGACTAAAACCTGGACACTGACGTAAGCCACTAAAAAAAGAGATCAAACCCTTCTAGATGTGGATCTGCAGAAGGCTATTGAAGATATCCTATATGGTCCACCTCATCCACATCTTAGTTGTACAGCGCATGAGAAAAAAAAGTGCTAAACTTAGTGAAGTAATGTAAGTTTGAGTACTTAAGCCGTGTAATGAGAAAAGTAGAAATATATCAAATTGTTCAATTTATCATGTACGGAAAAGTATTTGACAAAAGAGGCCCAACATCCGGATCGAAAAAGGGACTGAAGAAGAAGCAGAACAAACAAAGCAGTCAAACAACTTATTACAGTGACTATTAACAACAACAACAATTTTTATGATAAACCAAACGACAATAATACAGGAATACAAATAAGTAGAAATTACAATATTGAAGGTGTGAAGGTACCACGTCTCAGCTACTGAATTCGAAAACCCTTAAACATTTGGTTTCTAGTGATCGTCTTTATCAGACGATGCAGAAATAATACAGTTTACGACTTTTTTAGATACGTCAAATAATTGTTGAGACATACTTTGGCATACCAGGTCAGTTACAGCGCGAAATTACTCTCATAGCTGAATTTTCTTGACAGGTAACTTAAATAGTTAAATCTTTTCTAATATAGTAGATAATAAAAATATGGTTCAGAATACCAATAGCAGGACGATTGTTTTTGTTTTATACCAACCTACGAAACTGAATAGATGCCGCTGTTGTTACAGTCAAAGCAAAAAAATTACTAAAAATGACCAGCATCTAATAGACAATGTGATTTTTAGGGGAAATCCCATTTGGTATGGTTATTTAATACTTTTTTTATTATTTCATCCACAATCAGGTTGAACAATTGTTGACTCAAGGAATCTTCCTGTCGTATCTATTATATACATATATATATATATATATATATATATATATATATATATATATATATATATATATATATATATATATATATATACATATATATATACATATATATATATATATATATATATATATATATATATATATATTGTTATGATGTGTTTTTTGTTTGAATGATGAGCAATGAGTATTTTTAATAATATAATATATAGGGTTTTTATCGCGGTTCTCAAAGAATTAGTTTGTAAGTACTTTTTTAAATTATCTTTATTATAACTATTATGAAACACACATATATATCTAAACTAGTCAATGTAAATTTAAAATAAACTATCTTTAAACTGATATTCTTATAAAACTAATTAAATTCTATAGACAATCTAAAATTTAAACACACTATCTTCAAAATTGAAATTGTTATGACACTAACTAAATTATATTAACAAAATTTTGTACCTTTCTTTCACTGAATGCCTAAATGAACTGTTTTTCACTATATAGATTCTAATCATCACTGAATGTCTTCGTACTTCAGTTATCCTTGTTTTTTGTGAAATTACTTTTTCCAATTATCAGCTTCTACCAATTTAAGATATAGTTTTCTTCACCAGCATTTATACACCACCAACCAAACCAGCAAACAGCATTTATATTTATTCTTCTTTTCAATATACCAATATCCAATTATTATAAGTTGATTTATATTAATCTCCAACCATAATATAATTTAATTTCTTCCAATATACTTTTATAATCTTCAATAATTATTTGTGTATAATTATAAATGTGCATTAATTATATGCATAATTTTTAATCTTCATTTAACTCACTATATTAAACAATTCGACTATTTGTACCTGATTCACTGACTCCAACTAACTTTCATATTTCTTACTAAACTTTTCTGACTGACTTCTTGAAAATTCTGAACAATTTACTTCACTATTCACTAACTAAATGTGTCTATTAACTTTCATAATGAACTGGCCTGACTTCTGACTAAAAACTTCCTGACTGCTTGACTTCAGACTAAAAACTTCTAAAACTCCCATCTTGAATCCAAATCACGGGTATTTATATCTTTTGGATATTCCAGAACCATCTGGTAAGATATCATGTTCCAATTTGTTCCATTACTTTCATATAGATGTTCTCGAAAAAAATATCTGTTCGATCCACCGCCATAATCATTATATCGAGAATGTTCGACTGTAAACAATGGTCATCTCCGCTGATCCAGAGAATTCCATTCTTTTCTATTAATAATTTTGTTTACATTTAGGCTTTTCAGATCAGAATAAACATTCAAATTAGTAACTAACACTCTAATTTAATAAAATACACATTTCAAACAATATAACCCCACTTATATTCGTAAAATTCTTAAAATGACACTTAGGAATGGAGGGTATAGTGTGTTGCCTAGTCACATGGCTCACTTAAAAATATCTACAAAATCATAACTACTAAAATACAACTTTTTACAATTATTATATGCTAATTTCTTATAATGCCCTCACATAAATATATTTTTATAAAATTCTCTAGTATATAACTTATTTAAAATAATCAAATACTTTTTTATATCTAATATTATGTAGTATATAACTTATAAATTATTTTCTATAAACCCCAATCGTCACAATACCCCAAAAATAATATTTAAAATAAATAATTTACTTATTATTTTTTTAAATATTAATTTTCTCATACCTTATTAAATTTAATAAATTAATAATTCAATTTTTTTTTTATTTAAAATGTGTTAAATACATCCCTGTTCACTGTCTATGTCAAAGCAAAGAACAACGGATCACAGTTCGGCTATTCTATGGTCAAACTGTCATGTCAAATGGAGCAATGAATGCTATGTATATATCAGAGAATAAAAATTAACCTTAATTAAAAATATAATCTATATTGTGTTATGTTTATTTATAGACAAAATCTAGGAATTATTTCCATTCAAAATAACTTTCATCAATATAAATTGGTAAGTTTTACACTTTTTATAAAGACATTTACAATCAATCAACTCTGTATCTAACCCCAAATTATGATTTTTAGGGTACCAAACAATTTCCATATGTACAAAATTCAACAAGTATGATGTCAAATTGATTCAAAATAATGAAATCTACCATCTATTTAACAAATCAAGTCTATTGAATAAAATGGATATATCAGTAAGTTATTAGTGTTATTATATTTGTGTTAAAGGTATAGAAATCATTATTCAATCTCTTCATGATATTTATACTTAGATCTGGTATCATCCTTGTATAATAATTAATTATTCCAATAAATCCTCTTAAAGTTCTTAAATTGTGTGGTGTTTTATATTCCTGAATGACTTGTGTCTGTTCTGGATCCATTTCGATTCCCTTAGTGTTAAGTTTATAACCTAGATATATGACTTCTTTTTGAAAAAATGTACATTTTTCTTGATTTATTTTTAGTCCAACTTTGTCTAATCTATTTATTATAGTTTTTAGGTGTTTCTCATGATCTTCAGCCGTTTTAGAAAAAATTAATATATCATCAATGTAGTGAATTACAAAATGTTCATATTGATCCAAAATATCATGAAGACATCTACATAGAGCACTGCAAGATGATTGAAGTCCAAATGGTACTACTTTGAATTGATATACTACTCCATCTATCTGAAATCCTGTATACTGTCTACTTTTTCTTTCTAGAGGTATTAACCAGAAACTATGCTGTAAATCGATTTTAGTGAAAAATGACATTCCTGTAATTCTTCCTAATATTCCATCTATACTCATTGGTGCTTCAAATTGCTTTTCAGTAATCTTGTTAATATTCCTTGCATCCAAACATAACCTGATTTCACCTGATCTTTTTCGTACTACTACTATGGGGTTAATAAAACGTGTGTCTGCCTTCTCAATGATCCCATCTTCTAACATATTATTAATTGTTTTGTTTACTTCTTCTCTGTATTTATATGGTATTGGGTATGATTTTGTTTTAAAATCTTTTTCTTCTTTAACTTTTATACTATGGATATAATTTTGTGCAATTCTATTTTCTTTATTGACAAGTCCCTTGTGTTGCTGCAATATGGAAATGACTATTGATTTATATTCTTCAGGGCAATTTAAAACTTTTATCATATCTTCTTCTTTACAAATAAACTTATTCTTCATTATGTACTCATTATTCCTTGCTTCCAATTTTACGCACTCCGCCTCGTAGGCATCCATCTGCTTAAAATTTCCATTCCTTAAATATTCACTACAATAATTATTCTTTACATTCTTTTGGGACATTTCCCTATCATCAAAATACATTTCTTCTTCATAAACATCATTATTTTCTTTTAATAATATCCTATCAACTCTTATTCCTTCTTCCACCTCATCTTTCTGCATAAATTTAATTATTTGCCCTTCCAAAGTTACCATTTTCTCTTCAAAATCTATCTTTACTTTCTTCTTTTCCAATTCATCATTTCCCATTAATATATCAACACATAAATCCTTGACAATAAATCCTTGCATATTAATTTCTTTATTAAGAATATTAATTTTAAAATTGGCTAGTTTATCAATTTCACCCAACTTCTTATTATTTGCACCAATAATTTTAATTTTTGGAATCTTTATTATATCTGATAGTTTTAATGTATTAAAAATAAAATTCTCCGAGACTAAAGTACTTTCTGAACCAGTATCTATCATAATTTTAATCATTTTATTTTTGGCCAAAGCATTTATATAAATTAAATTAATAGTCAATAATTTTATCCTCATCTAAAGAAATAAATTCAGAAGGTTTTTCATAATAGCAATGGCCTAACTTGTAATTCAGAAAGTTTACTGCACAAAATTTTGATTATTAGAATTGTCAGATTGTATCTGACCACTTGGATCTGATGTACTATGTCTTTCCCTACTATGACTTCTACTCACATTTTCTTGCCTTGTACGATTTCGTTCCCTGTCTTCGCAGCTTCTATTCCTTCGAACACAATTTACCTGTCTGTTATAGTTAGGTCGCTCTGTATTTCTTCTATTGTTAAAATCTTGTCTATTATTATTAGTACTGTTATTAAAATGTTGTCTATTATAATTACTGTTATTATTATTAAAATTTTGTAAATTATTACCATATCTATTATATGATTGTCTATATTGTTGATTATCATTTTTATTATATTGAAAGTTATTATTGTTTTTTCTGTTGTTATTATTACTTGTCATATTGCCTCTTTGTATTCTTTGAATAAAATTAATAAAACTATCTATTGTTTGAATATTTTGTACAGTTACGGTTTGCACAACATCAGCATCAAAATGTCTAGATACATTTAAGACTGTTTCATCCTCTCTAAGTGGTGGTTCTAAATATTTTGCAACTGTTATCAATTTCAATGCATAATCTACCATATTTGATTTTAAATTTTGATTATACTTTCCAAAATATAGAATTTCTCTAAACTTTGCTTGCTCTAATTCACCCCAATAATAATTTAAAAATTTATTTTCAAATGTTTGAAAATTATCTAAATCATTCTCAATACTAGCAAACAAGTTGCTGCATTGTCATTTAATGTCACTCTAATATAATCTTTAATATCATTAATATTATTCACCAATCTTAATTTATGTTTTAAACTATTTATGTATACTCTAGGATGCAAATTTTTTATATTACCAGAGAATTTAATCCCAGTCTCATTTGTTAAATTTAAGTAAGGTCTCCCTATGTCTCTTATTTGTGAAATATCATCTATTCTCTGTTCCACATTTCTTATTTGATTACAATTTATTTGGATATTTTGTTGTATATCGTCTAATTTTTCTTCTGTGTTTCTCCTGTCTTCATTAATTTTTACTTCTAAGTTACATTTCTCCAACTCTATTTTCTGTTCTATTTCTATCTTATTATCTTGAATAATCCTCTTTACTTCTGTCCTCTCATTGTCTATCCTTTTCTTGTAGTCATTCCGTATACTTTTTATTTCATTTGCTACTTTTTTCTCTGCAGCTTCAAGTTTTTTATCCATTTGTTTTACAATTTTATTATTATTATCTTCTATTTTCTTTTCTAATTTTCTATAATTCTCTTCCAATTTCTGTTCCATTTTTTTTATGTCTTCTTTGACTTCTTTTGAATTCTCTTCCAATTTTTTTATGTCTTCTTTGATTTCTTGTGAATTCTGTTCCATTTTGTGTTCTATTTTTTTCATATTCTCTTCCATTGTCTTGTTCATCTGCATCATTAATGACATCAAAGCTGCCATATTGACATTTTCCTCTCTTTCTGGATTCATTTCTGCAGTATCTTGTGGAGCTTGTACTAAACTCTTCTCTTGTATAGGTTGTGTTTCTACTTCCACATCTTCTTCATTCTTTTTGCTTCTTGTACCTTTCTTTCCTTGAGACATTTTGAGACTTTACTTGTTCAAATATAATTAAAATTAAAATCTATAATTTTTTCTTTCTAATGAAAATTAATTTAATTATATGAGAGCACTTATCTTCCCAAACTAATTGTTTTAAATAGAGAGCCACCGCGTTGGGTGCCAAATTGTTATGATGTGTTTTTTGTTTGAATGATGAGCAATGAGTATTTTTAATAATATAATATATAGGGTTTTTATCGCGGTTCTCAAAGAATTAGTTTGTAAGTACTTTTTTAAATTATCTTTATTATAACTATTATGAAACACACATATATATCTAAACTAGTCAATGTAAATTTAAAATAAACTATCTTTAAACTTATACTCTTATAAAACTAATTAAATTCTATAGACAATCTAAAATTTAAACACACTATCTTCAAAATTGAAATTGTTATGACACTAACTAAATTATATTAACAAAATTTTGTACCTTTCTTTCACTGAATGCCTAAATGAACTGTTTTCCACTATATAGATTCTAATCATCACTGAATGTCTTCGTACTTCAGTTAGCCTTGTTTTTTGTGAAATTACTTTTTCCAATTATCAGCTTCTACCAATTTAAGATATAGTTTTCTTCACCAGCATTTATACACCACCAACCAAACCAGCAAACAGCATTTATATTTATTCTTCTTTTCAATATACCAATATCCAATTATTATAAGTTGATTTATATTAATCTCCAACCATAATATAATTTAATTTCTTCCAATATACTTTTATAATCTTCAATAATTATTTGTGTATAATTATAAATGTGCATTAATTATATGCATAATTTTTAATCTTCATTTAACTCACTATATTAAACAATTCGACTATTTGTACCTGATTCACTGACTCCAACTAACTTTCATATTTCTTACTAAACTTTTCTGACTGACTTCTTGAAAATTCTGAACAATTTACTTCACTATTCACTAACTAAATGTGTCTATTAACTTTCATAATGAACTGGCCTGACTTCTGACTAAAAACTTCCTGACTGCTTGACTTCAGACTAAAAACTTCTAAAACTCCCATCTTGAATCCAAATCACGGGTATTTATATCTTTTGGATATTCCAGAACCATCTGGTAAGATATCATGTTCCAATTTGTTCCATTACTTTCATATAGATGTTCTCGAAAAAAATATCTGTTCGATCCACCGCCATAATCATTATATCGAGAATGTTCGACTGTAAACAATGGTCATCTCCGCTGATCCAGAGAATTCCATTCTTTTCGATTAATAATTTTGTTTACATTTAGGCTTTTCAGATCAGAATAAACATTCAAATTAGTAACTAACACTCTAATTTAATAAAATACACATTTCAAACAATATAACCCCACTTATATTCGTAAAATTCTTAAAATGACACTTAGGAATGGAGGGTATAGTGTGTTGCCTAGTCACATGGCTCACTTAAAAATATCTACAAAATCATAACTACTAAAATACAACTTTTTACAATTATTATATGCTAATTTCTTATAATGCCCTCACATAAATATATTTTTATAAAATTCTCTAGTATATAACTTATTTAAAATAATCAAATACTTTTTTATATCTAATATTATGTAGTATATAACTTATAAATTATTTTCTATAAACCCCAATCGTCACAATATATATATATATATATATATATATATATATATATATATATATATATATATATATATATATATAATCTATTGGCAAGGTACCAAATTCTTACGCCAGAATTTATGCACCAAATAAATCGACCAATATTCCAATATTACATTATATTATAAGCATTTAAACTTTATGTAGTTGTGTTTTTTTGTATCCTAAACCAAAGAAGACTAGATTGTAATTAGTCGAGAAAATTGCAAGTCTTTTAAACGAATTTGGCACTAAGAAATAAATACAATACATAGGTACCATCTATCCGACAGACCACTATCGATTTCCAAAATATTTATAATTTCTGTAATTTGCTCACTAGAGATCGTAGTGATACGTACCTTTCAAGGTCATTACAGTGTATATTATTTTCCTTGTCCTATTCCTACTCCAATCAATACTTTTATGAGATACCTACACTTGCATATATAACTATGCTGAGACTTTTATCTAATAATATAATGCACTCACCGGCATGAAAAACGGAGCAATTACATTTTTAAAATAAAAATTTAAAATTTTAATTCTCTTTTTACTTTTATTGTTATAATAACGAAAACAATAACGAAACAAACTGTTTTAAGTAATTTCTAATAAAATTTAAGTGCTTATCCGAAAAAAAATGCATAAAAAATCAGAAATCCACACTTTCACAAACATAAATCACTTTTAAAATTTCAAAGGTAGCTGTTGGTATTGTACTGTTATTCTTTTGTACTTGTTTATGTAAGTAAACTATCGAATCAAGTATCAAACACAATTTAAAGTTGATTTGCGTTTATTTAATCTTAAGAATTATCGTTTTAAATCCCGAAACAGCGGCTGCCATTGTTGCGTTGTTTCAAGACGAATGAAGTGAACGATATTTTGCTCAAAAGTATCAAAGATTCAATACCGTATTTTTATACGTTTCTTGGCAACTGGAGCTTACACTAGACGACCTGGAACCGGTCCTCAACGAAGAACTAGTGCCTGTGATGATCGCTTCATTCTCTAACAAAGTCTACGAGATCATTGTGCCAAGGCTGTATAAAACGGAAATCAATTTCAGTACGTCCGGAATACTAACGTAAGTGAACGAACAATTAGATGAAGGCGTGGAGAAGAAAATTTAAGCAGTCACAGACCTGCAACGGGCCTACAACTTCTCAGGCGCCATCGAGTTGCGAGGCTTCAGTTTTCCAGAAATCATGTTATTTTACTGTAAATAAATGGGGGTATGTTTTATTTATTTATTTATTTTATTTTTATTTCGGAAGTATGAGACGTCACCAAAGCTAATAGAAACAAACTTATGACGACAGAAATGGATTATCTAAGACGAAGCTGCCGTAGATCGAAACTGGAGAGAGTTAGAAACGAACAAATAAGAAACGAAATGAAAATGGAGAGAAATATCAATGATGACACAGAAAGAAAACAATTAATCTGGTTCGGACATGTTAAAAGAATGCCAGAGTACAGATGGCCTAGGAGAGTACTGGAATGGATCCCTCCTGAAAGAAGAAAGAGAGAACGACCACGGAGAAGTTGGCGCAACGATATTGATGAAGCAATGGCGGCTAGAGACTTAGAAGAGGCAACTGCATATGACAGAAAAAGATGGAAATTGGTGGCGGAGAAGCGGCGACAGCCGTAATAAATCCGTTATTATATTATATTTATACGTTTTATTTACCGATGAGTGTAGGTTTACCTTGCGGTCTTCAGATGGCCGTAAAAGAGCATGGTAAAGACCACATGAGCGTTTTGCAGAATGTACCTTCAAGGTACATTCCTTTTACCTTGTACCTTGATACCTATCTTTTAAGGTAGGCTATCAAGGGTACTCAATTATGGTGTGAGCTGGAATTTCTCTAAAGGCACGTATAGAATTATACTTCGTTCCGGGAGGCTCCAAAACAGCTGCCAGGTTGATTAATGAAATTCTCCAAGATTTTGTTGTGCCTCATGCTGGTTTTGTTGGAAATGACAGGTTTGAGATGAGATAGTGAAAGAATGTAAGAAAACATTCAAGAAATACTGCATTGGTTGAAACAAAATGCAAGTGATAAATGCTGAGATGTGTACATTTGCAGACGACATAGTATTAATTGCGGAAACTGCAGAAAAACTGAAATTCAACTTAGAGAAATGGAACCTAGAATCAAGCAAATAAAACTTAAACGTAAACAAAGATAAGACTAAGATAATGAAAATATCAAGGAAACAAGAGACGGAAGATCAAATAGAAGTAATGACAGACCAACAAAAAATAATACAGACAAATTCATACAAATACTTAGGAACAGTAATCAACAACAAAGGAGACATCGAGGACGAGGATCTTAACAACAGAATAGAAAACACAGGAAAACTATTTCAAGCACTAAATAGAGGATTCCTCAATAACAAAGAAATATCAACAAAGACCAAGATGACAATCTTATAGACGAGAAAACAATATATAGACCCACAGTGACATATGGAGCAGAAAAATGGATATAAAACAAAAGACATCAGAGCAGAATTCAGGCAGCAGTGATGAAATACCTCAGAAGAACGATCGGAGTAAAAAGAACTGATAGAATCAAAAATGAAGAAATAAGAGAAAGACTCAAAATTAAACCGCTACTCGACTCAATCAAGGATAAAAAATTGGCATGGTTGAGAAATCTAACCCGGATGGACAATGATAGACAAGTAAAAAGAGTTTGGGACGCCAAACCAATAGGGAAGAACAGAAGAGAAAGGCCCATTAAAAAATAGAACAGTGAGATCCCGCAGATACTGCAGAGTAAGGGTACGACTTGGCAGGAAGCAACACAGATGGCATCCAATAGAAAGGAATAGAGAAAGTTCGTTAAGAGCTAGGACACCTCAGAAGACTGTCAAATATTGTAATTTATTGAATTGTATTATAAACGGCCCAACACCGAAAGGTACAAATGGGTCTACTGATTAAATAAAGTAAAGACTTTGGTTTGATGCATAATAATACCAAGCCTCACAGTGCGAGAAACACTTAACATTTTTTAACCATCAGTTATAAGATGCCCTTTTAGAGGAATTGGAACTTATTCCTCAACAGGACATTTCTCCTTTGATTTTAGGCATACCAAGTAGAATTTAGGCAATAATTCCAGCACGACTAGGAAACATTAATTATTAAAGTCAGTTGGTCCCAACACATGTTTTAAGTTTTCATTGGGCGTCATTTTGTTACCACACTTATTTACGATTTTTCCTTAATTTTTAAATTGTTATCTACTGAAACAGTTCTTTGCTGAAAAGTTAAGTTTTTAATAAAAATTACTTAAAACAGTTTGTTTCGTTCGTTTTCGTGTTAACGTTATCATAATAATAAAAGTTTAAAGAGAATTAAAATTTAAAGTTTTTATATTAAAAATACCAATGCTCCGTTTTTCGTGACAGTGAGTATATATGTGTACGTAAAAATTTTGGATTGTAAGTAACATATGTTATGCAAATATTAAACTAACAATACTCATCGTAATGAACAAAAACGTATCCTTGATAAAACGTTCGACATTCAAAAGTTTTCGAATGTAAATTTCATTGTAGATATTACCGTCTATCCGAGCTCGCAAAGTAACATCGTGACACGTAGTTCAATCAACATACTTTTATGATGAAAACTGGGAAACGGGAAACAATGTGTAATAGTTGAATAGAAGTTCGAGCCCTTCGACACGCCAAAAGCGATATCCATGAATTTAAAACATTAATTTAGTCGATATTTGTCAACATGAAAAGATACCTCGGCTGAACCCTAAAGGCAAGCGTTGATCTTTCCGGAATTAAGATAGATGAAAATTTCCGACAGCAGCAGATTTCTGCGATAAACACACAATAGTCTACATTGAGGGGAGTTTAGAAATTACTACACAAAGCAGATTTTCGTGTAGAACTAAAATCACATCAATTGACAAGTGACACTAAATTGATACCAAATGAATCTACTAAATTTTAATATTGTCATTTTTAGAGTTTTACGTAATTTCATTTATTTAAATTTTTTAAAGCACGTTGTTTAGAATTTTATATTTTTTGAACATTTCATATTTTTTTAACATTTTATTTTATTTGAGAATTTAGTAATATTATTTATTTATTCTAATTAGCTAGTAACTTATTTTAATTTAAATGTCTACTTGAGCTGTTTAAGTTTTTCTTCTATCTCTTTCTAAGCTTTTCTTTCTGGTATTTTTTAATTAGGGTTTAGTTTTTGATATAAATTATGTAGATCTTGTTTATTTTTTACCAGCAAATATTTACTTATAGCGTTCTAATCATCTACCAATGTGCCCCCATCAGAAATCGATCGCTTAGATAAATCTTATTCCTTGGTACTGACGAAATTTGGTGATCATGTTAATCCCAGTTAGTTGGTACCCATGGCGGTGAAATTTTGATACTAAAATGCTACTTTCCAGTTCAAACCTTAACTGGTCCGGCGTCGTCTGACAGACGATTCCATATTTTTAATTATATTTTATTGGAAATTGGCACTGCCTACAGGCAAGTCCTTCGATCTAATCCTTAAACTATTAGAGCTTGACAAGTTTCTCTCAGTTCCTAAAAATATATCGCAATAATTAGGTGGAGAGTAGTTCCTCAGACGACGCCGGACTGTTAGTGTGACTTTTTTGTATGTCGTGAATTTTTAGAAATTATGGCCGGGCCATCAAAACAAAGTGCGTTTCGGCGATGACGATTATGAGACAACCCTTTTAAAGTGGTACAATGAGGAATGTGATAGTGACAGTGATGTAGACGATATTTCGAAAGACCATAACATTGAATCTGAACACGATACATGTTCGGAATTTTCTGATTCTGACGAGCCTGCAGATTGAAATAAATTAGCAGTAAGTGATAGTGACAAAACCTATGTTTATGGTAAAAATCGACACAGGTGGTGTACGTCAGAAGTTATCCCCTCATCTAAAACACGTAAACACAACATTGTCATAAAAGTGCCAATTCTAAAAACAAAGGCAAAAATGCTCGGACAGACTGCGATACCCTTGTCTGTTTGGAATATGTTGTTTAGTGATAACATTCTACAATATATTGAGCAGAATACAAACACAAAATTACGATCAATGCGTGAGAAATATTCTGATAGTTGTATCCATCATCTTAGAGACATGGATGTTATTGAGTTAAGAGCATTTTTGGGGCTCCTTGTTTACACTGCCATTTTCAACTTCAGTCACATAAATATAGACCGTTTATTTGCAACAGATGGAACTGGAAGAGAAATCTTCAAAGCAGTTATGCGCAAAAAAAGATTTGCTGTTCTTTTACTGGCTATCCGATTTGACAATCCTCAAGACAGGGAGGAACGCAAAAAAGATGATCCAACTGCAGCTATTTCATTTATATTCAATACTTTTATAGAAAATTGTCAAAGTGTATACGGACTTGGTCAATCTGCCATAATTGATGAAATGCTTGTAAGTTTTTGAGGTAAATGCCGGTTTAAAATGTACATGCCTAACAAACCGGTTAAATACGGACTCAAAATACAGTGTCTGACGGATGCAAGTAATCGTTATTTTTTTAATACTTATATCTACAGCGGAAAAGACGCAGACGGATTTGGTATCGTCACTAGCTCAAAAAATTCCTAAAGCCTGTACAAGCTGCGTTGCGCTTAGCTGAACCGCTTTTTGATAGCAACCGAAATATCACAGCTTATAATTGGTACTCTTTTATTTAATTAGTGGATATTTTACGAACAAAAAACTTGACTTATGTGGGCATACTGAAAAAAAAAATAAGGCTGAAATACCTCCATCTTTTTTGCCCAACAGAAACAGATCTGAAGGGTGAACAAATTATGGATTTAGGGAAGAATGTACCTTAATTTCTCATGAAGGAAAAGTGGGAAAGGCTACAGTACAGTACTTATATCTTCAAAGCATAGTAGACGTTATAGTGATCCCCCTACTGAAAAACCAGAAATTATTTCTAATTATAATGAGAATAAGGGAGGTGAAGATTCCCTATATGAGAAATGCTCCAAAAGCACTTTAAGCCGTCGAACCCGAAGATGGCCCTTAAAGATTTTTTTCCGCATATTGGACATTTCTATAGCAAATTCATATATTCTACATCAGAGTTACAAAAACAATCCAGTAATAAAAGAAAAAAGTGTTTTTGCTTTGGAGTTGGCTATGCAGTTAGTGCAAGATCACATGAAAAGACGAATGACAATGAACTACGTCTTACAATTAGCCAGATACTTAAAGTTCAAGAAGAACAAGAGGACAATCAGATGGATGTTCATATTTTAGAAAAACGCAATATTTGTAGTTTGCGTCCGAAAAGAAATTGCAGGATGACAAAATACCTGTGCTTGCGTTGCAAAAAGCCTGTTTGTTTGGGATGTACAAAACCACTATGTAAAAATTGCATATAAAATTGGTAAAGTTTGACTGATGCTGGAAAAAAACATTTTTAATAGATTTTTATTTTACCTAGTTTTTTGTTTAGTGTGCAATTTGAACATGTATCCTAGGAATTCCTTTTTTTTTTCATAATGTTTTATATATTTTTTTTTTACTTTACAAAACTATGTACTTTTTCACAAATATTTGTATGGATGTCAGTTTTATTTAAATATTTTTTTCTTAACCCAAATAATGCCCAAATCTAATAAATTCACTTTTATACAAATATATCAGGGTATGTTTGTAACATTTTTTCTTAATAAAAAAATTATTTTTGAGTGTTGTTTTGCTTTCTTGAAAACAGTAGTTTCGCAGACTACGCCGGACCAGTTACGCTACTGCTACAGTACCGGACCAGTTAAGGGTTAAATTTGGTTCTATTGGTAATCTATTTTGAACTTTCCCAATTTTTATATGAGTTTATTTTTTTTCAAATTTGCAAAATTGGAATATGGTTGTTTAAACTTTTACAGTACTAAATTCATTTTTGTCTTTTTTTTTTAATTTGAATATGTGTTTAGCGCGAGAATACATTATTTCAACTCAATTAAATTTTCTTTATTTAAAATTCTCTTACTAGGTAGAAGCTATTTTTCTTTAATGAGCAACTTAGTCCAATCTGTAACGTTTCTTGGGGAGCAGATTTATAAGCCACAGAAAGGAATTGATCATATTTCGAGCTACATCTTTGTATTCAAGAGTAGCTGCATATAGATTCCAATTTACAATTTTTAACTATCATGTATTATGCTCCAAGGGTTTATCATCTGTAACATCGAGTGTAATCAATATGGGTAGGTGATTTGATCCATGTGGATCCTCTATTCTGGTCCATGTAAAAAAATGTACAATATCGTTAGTGCACAGAGTTACGTCAATTTCGTTTTTACTACTTGAAAAACTAATGTTAGAAAGTTAATATTTAGAAAATCTACATTGGTTTTTTGCATCAGATAAAATGTAATATTCCTATATATACCATTAAATTCACAATCCTAAGAAACATGGTGGGCATTAAATTAACCTGCTATTAAAAAAGATTTTGGTATATGGCAAAAAATTTATTCCACTCTTGTAGAATTATTTTGTTTCTTGGTTTAATATATAATAAAACTATATGAATTGTTTTTTATTGGGTAACAGCTTAAGAGCAATACATTTATAAAAAAACATTTACTTTAGTATATATTATTACTTGTCATAGCAAATAATTGCTTTTATTAATATGGCCATCCCTCCATATCCATCTTGACGGTCTTAACAAATAACACTGTAATTTTTAAAATTATAATACTTTCCCTCTTTTAACGAAGTTTCAAATAGCACCGCATGAGCAGCAACATTTTCATGAAGAAGGAATTTCAAGTTTTCTATATTTGAAACTGCTAATCGGCATTTCCATTGAATGATACTAATTTTTTGTGTTACATCTGCGAATTTATTTTGTTTTCTAATAGCTATATATTTAGTTGCTTTCTAATTATATATGCCAGTACAGTTTTGGTAATACTATATATATTGGTCATTCTAATTATTGTTGAGATAATTTTTGCCACTAATTCTGATATAATTTTGACATTTTCTAAACATGAACGTAAATGATGCGTTAAACAATTGGTGTGTTTAAATTAAAACACATCAATTAAAAACATTTTGAATCATTTCGGCCTATCCCAGCCTTATCAGACACCGGAAAGTCCAACGAATGTCTCCTAATTCTCCATTACAGTGTATGCGTACAGTGGCGCCATCTGCTTTGGCGGCCGTGAACGAAAACGATATAATAATATCGTTTTCTGTCCTCTGGGCTATGCGAAATGTGTATAAGAATAAATCTTCTAGCAAAAGCTGCTATCGCTTTGTTGTTGGTATCAATAAAGTGTTATGAATCATTTCGGCCTATCCCAGCCTCATCAGACACATTACAGTATCAAAGGAAATACTAAAATACAAAAGTTTTAACAAATATGTGTGTTCTCGATTTATACTTATGTCACAAGTAAATATTACTAAGACAGACGTTGATATGATACAAAAAACACAAACAGTCATGTAATGGAAAATGTTAAACATACAATTAAAGGACAAGAAGAAAAACACGTGGAAAAAAGAGGAAACAAAAATTAGTGATGCCGGAGGGAAAATAAAAGAAATGATTAGTGTTTTATTTATATACTTTTTTTTTGATATTTAAATGTTTCGTATACTGGAAACAAAATAATATAACAATCTAAATACCATGCTTTCCATTTGTATGGGATAATAATAATAATAATAATAATAAGCGCAGGAATATTGGACAAATTACAGAATACATCCGAGGAGTAAGAAGTTGAAAAGTAATTAAAAGAACTGAAGAAATAATTCTGAACACTCCAAGACACTCACAACATGATCCAGAAAACAACACAGCTCAACACTGTCTAGACACATTAAAACAAAAACTCTCCGTTTATTCAGGTCGCCTAAGGAGATACAAAGTTAGTAACAACCGTAAATGCGACAATATACTTTTTGAGAATGCAGAGAAGGCTTTCTATAGAAAACTAAATTCCACCGTAGAAAATGTAAATAAATCCTACCCAAGCCAAGAAGAAATTCATGAGTTTTGGGGAAACCAACTTTCGACGCTAGCTACTCATGACAACAATGCTGGATGGATTGAACAAACGACGAACAACTGTCAACACTACAGTAATATTCCTTATGAACCTTTTAACACTGAAGAAGTCTCGAACATTATCAAAGAGCTTCATAACTGGAAATCTCCTGGACCAGACGGAGTTCAAAACTTCTGGCTAAAGAAGTTTTGGAGTGTTCATGAGCTTTTAACAGCATTTATTAATAATATTATTTCTAATTCACAGGAAATACCATCATTTCTTACTCAGGGAACCACTTATCTAATTCCGAAGGATCAAAGTAACAGCCAAGATCCAGCAAAGTACCGCCCAATTACTTGTCTTCCAACTTTGTACAAATTGGTCACATCCTGTGTGACCCGGCGTATCTACCAACATTGTGCTCTGAACAATATCATAGAGCCTCAACAGAAAGGATGCGCTAAGGGCTCCATGGGCTGCAAAGAACAACTTATTATCGACTCGGTAATTTCTAACCAGGCATACACCAAAAAAAGAAACTTTTTACTGCCTCCATTGACTACAAGAAGGCTTTTGATTCAGTGCCGCATGAATGGCTTATGGATATACTGAAAATATATAATGTCGATGATAATCTCGTGACCTTTTTGAAGCATATAAAGGCAGAGTGGAAGACTAAAATTCACCTTCAAATACCGAGTGAAATTAATATCGAAACTGAAGATATCCCTATTAACCGGGGGATTTTCCAGGGGGACTTGTTGAGTCCACTTTGGTTTTGCCTAGCAACGAACCCACTATCTCAGCTGCTGAACTCTATTGACTCAGGTTTTAGCATCAAAAATAACAACACTGTTGTAGCGAAGCTTAATCATCTGTTGTATATGGATAATTTAAAATTAATGGCTTCCACTCGAAACTACCTAGATGAGATGCTAAAAACTGTAGAAAATTTCTCTAATGATATCAGTATGAATTTTGGACTAGACAAGTGCCGTATACTAAATATAGTCAGAGGAAAGGTTTAGCCCGGAGGTTTCGATATGCAAGATGGCCAAAACATCGGGGTAATGGATGAAAATGATATGTACAAATATCTCGGAGTAAAACGGGCGCGAAAAATTGACCATAAACAAATGAAAACTGAACTAACTTCGGAGTTCGTGTGAAGAGTAAGACAACTAAATCGGTCATATCTTAATAGTAAAAATTTGTTTAAGGCATTAAATACGTACGCCTGTTCCGCGCTGAGCTACTCATTTGGTATTATAAAGTGCTTAAAAATGGATATAGAGGGTCTTCAGCGGAAAGTAAGAACACTTCTCACAAAGGCGCAAAAACATCATCCACGCAGTGTAGTAGAGAGAACAACATTACCGCGGTATCAAGGGGGAAGAGGACTTATGAATATAGGTGAGCAATTGGATAAACAAATTGCTAATTTAAGAACTTATTTTCAGGTACAGGCCGAGACATCTACTTTACATCGAGCAATTTGCGCAGTAGATGATACGACGCCGCTTAAACTGAGGGAACAAGAAATGCGAATAAACCACCTGACTAAGCAAGACAAAATGCGCACCTGGATGAGTAAACCTCTGCATGGGCGACATCTTAATGAGATCAGCCAAGAATATGTCGACAATACAGCGTCGAACCATTGGTTGACATCAGGAAAGATGATTCCCGAGACTGAGGGTTTCCTACTTGCCATTCAGGATCAGGTTATTCCAACTAAAAATTACCTGAAATATATTGTTAAAGATCCTTAAGTCCAAAATGACAAACGCCGATATGGATGCCAAGCCCAAGAAACCATCCAACATCTTACCGGTGGCTGCCAGGCATTTGTTGGTACTGATTATAAAGAACGTCATGACTCAGTAGGAAATATTATCCACCAAGAACTAGTTGACAAACTGGGACCTCTTCAAACCTCTTCCTTATTATTAAAAATCAAAATTAATCAAAATCTTCCTTATTATTAATACGTCCCTGATAGAATACTTGAAAATGACAACTACAAACTATACTGCGACCGCACTGTGCTTACAGACCAACCAGTGGCCCATAATAGACCCGATCTCATACTAGTTAATAAAATTACTAGCAAACAATACTTATTGATGTGGCGATACCCAACAGCAATAATTCACGTGTTAAATACAACGTAAAGATCGCCATGTACAGAGATCTAGAAATACAAATCAGGAGACAATGGAGAATGGAAAGTACCCAGACAATACCTATTATTCTTTCTACCACTGGAGTCATCCCGAAGAGCCTCCTAGAAAACATAAAAAAGCTGGGTCTAAATGAACATCTATATAAGATTATGCAGAAAGCTGTGTTACTTTCGACGTCCAGATGCGTACGAAAATATTTGGGAGATACACCGACATACCAAGTCACCTAGGACTCGATAACATGGAAAAAGTCCCACCAGAGCTCAATCCTTTTGATACCGTAGGTATCTGGGATGAGTGAATTTTCCCCTTAGAGGGAGTGTGAGCCGTATGGCTAAATCTGGATAATAATAGTAATGAAATATTGGAATAATTTTGGCGTTATTATGTACTATCTGAAAAAAACCTGAAACAGGTTGATTTTAATTCTTAAATTAACAATTTACAGTATGAAAATATTATCCCCTTTCAGCACCCCCTTAGAATTATAAGCACCCTCTCAAAAATTTTAAATAACAAAGGGGGTCGTGTGGCACCTTGTTAGAAAGAGATTTATTCCTCTGCTCAGAAATATAATAAAGTTTTTTAAGTTTGGTGCAATCATAACTGAGAAAATTGATTTTTACAATTAAATTAAATATTTAACTTGACCACCATTATTCACTTCTTGGCAATAACCGAGGCGATTTTGGAATTCTCGTACAACATTTTGTATGACCTCGGGGGTTATTTTGTTAGTTTCTTCCGTTATCCTAACTTTTAAATCAGCATATTGCCTGGTCTATAAAAATATACCTTAGAAATAATCAATTATTTTCGTATCTGTTCTGCTAAACATTAGGGAAAAAACCTTGAAGGTAATAAAATATTAGTCAAAAAGCCAAATAAACAATTGATATGAATCTAGTAGGCTGCTGATATTTTGATATTTAAAGTTACTAAAAGACGTCAGTATAATATTTGTGTGCGTATTAAATTTAATTATGGCTCATTTGTCCGAGACTCAAAGAATAGACATTTTAATTATGATTTTTTTTTTTTTTTTTTTTTTTTTATTTTATTAACGCATCAACCACGCAGGGTCATTAGCGTATTTAGATTAATACAATATAGATACAATAAGTAAAATATACATTAGTTTACAATAATAATAATAATAATATCTTTGTATGTTACAATGTTCATTTTAGATCTTTTGAAGGAGTTGGCAGTCTTTAAGATAGGAAAATATTTTTCGGGTGTCTGTATTTTCTTCTAGGGCATCTCTTAGGGAGTTGGGTATGTTATATTTGAGTCGTTCACTATTATATTTGGGACACTGTATTAAAAAATGTTTAACCGTTAGAGCACTGTTGCACACTTCACACACTGGTTTATTTTTGCGCTGGAATAAATAGTCATGAGTAAGTCGTGTATGGCCGATACGGAGACGGGTAATTATCACTTGCTCTCTCCTGTCTTTTATTTTTGGTTTCCAAAGATGTGAATGTTTGTTGACTTCGTATAGCCTTGATGGAGTGTTGTTCCAAGTTTCTTGCCATTTTTGAAGTATTTTTTGTTTTAGGTATGGTTTTAAATCGTTTTGTACCAATATATTACTTTCTTCGGACATCGGGTTAGTTGGTGCGTTCTTAGCCAGTTTATCTACAACTTCGTTACCTTCAATTCCTATATGAGAAGGCACCCATAAAAAGTGAACTTGGATGTTCTTATTTGCAATGTTTTTAAGTTCTTTTTTAATTAGAAGTAGAAGGGGGTTGTCACAGTACAATTGAGTCAGTGAGGATAATGAACTTAAAGAATCTGTGATTATTATATATCTTTCTTTGTTTTTGTTTTGTATTAACAATAGTGCTTTTAGGATTGCAAATAATTCAGCCGAAAAGATGGTTGTAATTGATGGCAATTTGAAACTAACTGAGGAGTCTTCCGAATAAATTGCTGCTCCAACTCTGTCTTCATTTTTTGACGCATCGGTGTATACGTTGTAGGTATTGCCATATCTGTTTAATAGTGTATAAAACTTTTGTTTAATGACGGTTGATGATATCTCTGATTTTCTTAGGCTTGTTAGACTGATGTCGATATCAGGAATAGATATTGTCCATGGTGCTGGGTTGTGGATTGAAGAGGTATCATAGGTTTTTGGAAATTGAAAATTTAATTTGGATAAGTATGATTTTATACGAAAGTAAAAAGGATGATCAATTTGATGTGTTTGTTGGAATTTATTTGTAAATCGATCAGCAAAAACGTTATGCAGTACTGGATTATTTCGGTTTGATGACACTGCCGCTGCATATGTTAGGCTTAGATATTATCTTCTGAAAGAGAGAGGAAGTTCTCCACTTTCCCAATAAAGACTTTGAATGGGACTTGTGTAGTGAGCACCTAAAGAAATACGTAGACATCTATTTTGGATAATATCCAGTGACTTCAAATGTGTTTTTTTGGAGGAGTTGTAGACGATGGCTCCATAGTCAAGTTTTGATCGGATTATGGATTTGTAAATAAGTATTAAACTTGAATAATCGGCACCCCAGTTTTTAAAGGAAAGGGATCGTAGTAAATTTATACCAGGTAGACAGGATTTTTTCAGCTGTTGAATATGTGTCTTCCAAGTTAATTTTTTATCAAACGTCATACCCAAAAATCGGATTTCTTCTACATAATCTAGTTTTTGTTCGTGTAGATATAATTCTTTTGTTTGGATTTGATTTCTCTTTGAGAAAAAGATTGCTTTCGTTTTTGTAGTGTTAAACTGAAGTCCACTTGTAGCTGACCAATTCTCAATGTGTGTTAACGCTTTTTGAATGTGATTGTGAATCGTTGCTATGTTTTTTCCTCTACAGAAAATAACTAGGTCGTCAGCGTATAATCTAGCTTTGACGGGGTTTTCAATTTGTGTTAATATCGAATTTATTGCTACTAAGAATAAAGTTGTGCTTAAATTTGATCCTTGTGGTATACCATTTTGTTGAATTTTTGTTTGAGAATATGTTCCGTCAACTCGAACTTGAAATTGTCTGTTTTCAAGAAAATTTGAAATGTATTTTAGTATGTTACCCCTTATTAACCAGCTGCTGAGTGTTTTAATGATTGAATATTTCCAAACTGTATCATATGCTTTGCTTATATCAAAAAATATTCCAACACAATGCTGTTTTATTGCAAATGCTTCGTGGATTTCTGATTCTAAGTCAACGAGATTGTCTAAAGTTGAGCGATGTTTTCGGAAACCACATTGTTCTGGAATAATTAATTTGTTTGCTTCTAAATACCACATAAGCCTATTGTTTATTATCTTTTCTAATATTTTACCTATGCTACATGTGAGTGATATCGGTCGATATGTTTGTGGATCTGATTTTGGTTTAGTTGGTTTTTGAATAGGTATTATGATTGAATTTTTCCATGATTTAGGAAATACGTTTCTGGATAAGATTATATTGTAGATTTTGAGTAGGTGTTCTTTAGATTGAGGGCCTAAATTTTTAAGAAATATAAACGGTATATTGTCGGGTCCAGGACAAGTGTTCTTACAATTCTGAAATACATTTTCTAATTCTTCCTTTGTTATTTGTATATTGAGATCGTTATTGTTTTGATCGTAATATTCTATAGGATTTTTTTCTTCTTTTATTTTGATTTTTAAGAAATTGGAAGTATAATTTAAGTTACTTGAGTTATATTCATAAGTAGATGCTAGTATATTGGATATTTCTTCTGGGCTTTTATAAATAGTGTTATTTTGAGTTAAAAAGTTTATTGATTTATGGGGTTTGGAACAAGACATTTTGTTGACTTTTTTCCATATAGCTGTTATAGGAGTTGAACTATGTATTGTGGTGACATATTCTCTCCAAGAGTCACGTTTGGCTTTTTTAATGGTATACCTAGCGACTGCCCTTAATTTTTTGAATTCTATAGAATTTTCTTGAGTTTTTTGTCGTTTGAATTTATTAAAAGCTTGTTTCGATTGTTTTAATGCTTCTTTGCAGTCATGATTCCACCAAGGTACCGACTGCTGTTTGTGATCGTACTTAATTATTCCAACGTACTTTTTTGCTGATTCTGTGATTACGTTTGTCAGAGAGTATATTGTTTTGTCTATATCTACATTGTCATTTAGGTTTTGCAGGTTGTTTTCAACGTAATTTTGAAATTCTGTCCAATTTGCGCCTTTTAAATTCCATTTTAGTTGTTGCGGGGTAGTTGATTGTAGTTCATTGCTTATTATGATAGGGTAGTGATCACTATCATATAGATCTGGTAACACATCCCACGTAAGAGTATGTGTAATTGATGGTTCGCAAATACATAGATCTATACAAGAGCCTTCACCTGTTCTTGTGTCAAAGCGCGTATGTTGTCCGTCGTTAAGAATATTTAGGTTGACTTCTTCTATTATTTTTTCTATTTTTCGACCTTTCTTTTGAATCGGGTTCTTTATTGGGGGGAATGTAAATATTGCAAATTGAAAAAGAAATTGTGTCTGTGACTCTAATTCCAATTGCTTCAATAGTTGTTGTGAGTTTTATTAGTTTAGCGTCAAAGCTATCTTTTATGTAGATTGCTACCCCTCCGCTTGCAATTTTCGAATTTTCTCGATTTCTAAAAAAACAATTGAAATTCTTCAAGTCATGAGCTTTGTTGTTTTTGAAGTGGGTTTCTTGTAAACATATCAGACTAGGTTTATGTTTTGAAATTAGTAATTTTAACATTTCTAAATGGGTGTAATACCCATTTATGTTCCATTGAATTAGAGAGTTGAAAATGATGTGTTATTAATTTTCTATTGATGCGTCGCTTTCTAAGTCTGTTTGAAGGTCTAAGTTGATTTGCTTTAATATTTTATTTTTTATTCGAGTGCATTTGACTTTAATTTTTCGGTCCTTTAGGTAAGGGTATATATTAGTTAATAGATCTGTGACCTCTGCTGTTTCTTCTGTATACATTTTGGTGACACTTAACGGGTCTGGTGAGTTCTCACAGTTTTCAAAAAAGTCTAATAACTGTTTGTAAGTTATAGGGTAGTTGGAATTTGGGTTCTCAAATAAAGGTTTACAGTATCTTAGCATTTCTTCTAGTGTTTTTTGTGGTTTGATATTTTGATCTGATTTTACTTTCTTCTCTTTATTTTTTGGTGTAATAAAAGTAGGTTCCTCTGTAGATGTAGTAGCTGGTGGAGAGACTTGCGAGATTGTGCGTTTGTTTTGTGCTTTCCATGTGTTTATATGCGTTGCCTTATTTTCTATATCTATTTTTGGGTAGTTTGTTGTTTCTGAATCTTCTTTAGTTAGTTGCATGTGTGGTTTTTCTTGTTGGCTATTTTGTGGTTGGGTTTCTTGTTGTGTGCTTTCTTCTTTTGATTGTTGTTGTTTAGTGTTTGTCTGGGTTTTTTGAGTTGATAGATTAGTTGTATTTTCAATTGGGTTTATATTTGGAACTGGATTATTTGATGTTGAATTATCTGTTGTAATCGCAGTAGACATTGGACAATTTTTTGTTAAGTGGTTGGTTTGTTTACATGTTTGACAAGCTTGGTTATCTAATGAAAGGAAAATTCTGTATGTCGTTTCCTCATATGTGATAAGAAAAGAATCAGGTAAGGGCTGGTTATTTAGTGGAGATATGTATGTTTGGCGTCTGAAACTCAAAATATGTTGGAATTGTGGTGTTGATGTGCCTATTCTTAGGAATGTTATAGGTGACAGAAGATTTAATCCATGTGATTTTAATGCGGATATTAGGACTGAGTGTGGGATTGAGGGACAGACATTGGACAATACTAATCGCTGACTGGGGCTAATTAGTCTACGAGCTTGTAGGAGTTGATGGTTTATTTGAATTTTTTCATTTCTGTTTATGAAATCCTCAGCTAGTTTTTCGTTTGCTAAATAAATACATACTCTATTATTTGATAATTTTGAACAGAAGGATATCTGGGTTGGTTGTATCAGATGACTCAAAGCGGACAAGTAATCATCTAGTTTGGTATTTTCAATTGAATCAAAAATAATTGCTTGTTTTCTTGATGGAAATATATTGGATTGTTGTGTTTGATTGGTTACGGAAGAATATGTAGGTGATCCATTAAATTGATATGATGAGGAGCTGTTTGGTGTATTGTTAGTTGTAGGAATTTCAGATTGAATAGAACTATCCATTTTTAATTATCATTTGTAACTGGAGTACGGTCCTGGCAAACAACCTTCTTAGTCTGTAGTGGAACAGGTTTGGTATAAATACCTGTCCTAGATTTTGTAGGTTATCCAAAATAATATTTGATAATAGTAAAAACTGTTATGTTTAAAGTAACTTACTATCTCTGTTGTGTTTATTTTTGTTATTTCACTGCTGGATCACTAATTAACGAAAATATTTTTAGTATTTCACTAGTTTTTAAATTAATTATGAGAGCTCGATTTAAAACACGTATTAGCTACTATGTTCAGAGTCGAATCCCTTAATTATGATTGGTTTTGGTAATAAAACAAAAATACAAACGGAGGTTTGTGAAATCTTTAATAATAAATACCCTGTTCAACAAGTTGAAAGGAAGTTTCGTTATAAAGAACATGTAAAAATTATTGAAAAATCAGGTAGAAATGGTCAATTTACTGATGAAAAAAAGTTAGATGTACTTCTAGAGCTTGAGTAAAATCCGCATAAGATAACTCGAAAACTGGCTGCCGTGAGTGGCGTAAGTAAATCATCTATTTTGAGAGTTTTGAATAAAGAAAAATACCACCCTTACAAAGTTTAGTTGGTTCAGAAGTTAAATGAAGATGATCCCGGTTGAAGGCAAGAATTCTGTGAAATGATGATAGACAGAATGAACGCAGATTTGCAGTTCATAAACAAAATAGTTTTTTCTGATGAAGCGATGTTTCATTTAAACAAAACGATAAATTTTCAAATGGGATAGATGGATCCATTTACTACCAACAAGACAGAGCTCTTCCGCTTTTTGCACGTATGTAGTTAGAAATTATTTAAATGAGGTTTTTCCCAATAGGTGGATTGGAAGACGTGGAAAGATCGAATGGCCGGCTAGATCCCCGATTTGACTCCTCTCGATTTCGTCTTATGGGGTTGTTTAAAATTGAAAGTATATTTTAATAGACCAAACAGTATTGTTTAAAATTTAAAGTATATTTTAATAGACCAAACAGTATTGCTAATAACCCCCGAGGTCGTACAAAATGTTGTGTGAAAATTCTAAAATTGCCTCGGCTATTGTCAAGGGTCATTTTGAACATTTAATTTAATTGAAAATTACATTGAAAAATACATTCTAAATATTATGTAACAATATTGTCTTCATTCAACCTAAAGTTTTGTGATAGAGACATTATCAAAATTTTACATCTTAAAAATTAATTTTCTCAGTTATGATTGCACCAAACTTAAAAAACTTTATATGTGTGAGCAGAAGACTAAAATCCCTTTCTAACAAGGTGCCACACGACCCCCTTTGTTATTTAAAATTTTCGAGGGGGTGCTTATAATTCAAAGGGGGTGCTGGAAGGGGATAATATTTTCATACTGTAAATTGTTAATTTAAGAATAAAAATCGACCTGTTCCAGGTTTTTTCAGATAGTACATAATAACGCCAAAAATGAATTTATTCCATACATATGGACCGCATGGTATACCTATCGTGTATAAAGTTTTTTCAAAGCTAGAAATGCTATGCAAACTCAACGGATAATCAATTTACGTTGTGACTGGATTACTAGGTGCACTATTTGATCCGAAACTTTAGATTGAAAATACATATCAGGAATCTGTACCTGACGTAATGAGAAGTTCGTGTAGGCTTTAAGCTATACTCGCTTCATACTAGCAATGAATATATTAAAACGTCATAAACATTTACTTGTGTATAATTGTATATAATTAATATATCGGTTATATGCACAATTTATTTTCTATTATAATGCTGGTGAACGACTCCCAATAATATTTATTAATAATTAATAATTCAAACTTTCATCAAAACCAGTAGAAAATTCATCCTGCCCTAAATGGGGAGCAGAAATTTAGAACCAGACAAGTCACAAAACTCACATTTTTTAGTAGACATAAAAATCGATTTCATAGTTGAGATATATTTTTTTTTGATCAGTCATTTTTAATTAATTTCCTTTTATGCTATTTTGTCACACTGGTTGGTCCCATTTATTAAAAATGTTTTTATTTACAGTAAAAGGCGTTTATATTTGAATATTACTAATGTTGAATGATTGTCTGTGACATGTGTCTTTTTGAAAGAATGATAAAGTTGACATATTATCTGAATAAACGTTTATTGATATGTTTAAAAATATTATACATGTAAAGCATAATCTTTATTGCAACAGTTAAACTCCATTTCTTCTTAAACATCTGGGTTTTCAGTTCATATGCGTTAGTGTATCTTTTAATTTGCATTCATCAAATTTATAAAATTTGGAACCTTTACAATTTTCGGCCCTCTTGTTTCTCATAAACGGTTTCTTTCTTTAAATTTTCTTATTTAATTCTTGCATATTTCGGGTAAATAATGAGCACATCCTAAATTTCATAGAACTGCCAATCTTATACCAGTTATTCACCGTCTCATTGCTAAATAATGTATTTTCATATTCTCTTTAAGTTAACATAGTACTTTTTTTTCCTAAGTAACCTTTCTGCTCTATTAAACACTAATTCGAACGGAAGAGAATTGTGGCCTCTGACTGAAAAAATAATGAATATATTGTTTTTTGCCTCTAGGGATGTATTTAAGAACCAAAACAATAATGTCTGTATATTAAACGCGTTTTGATATTTGTTCTGGACTTTCAATAGCAGAGAAACGAAGATATTCGATACCGCCATAACTTAAAGACTTGATGTGCCGATAAAGAACCGATGCAATTTGAAATGATCCTTCACTTATCTTATTCTTCGTCCTTGTATAAAAAGTGGGTATTGTTGAATTCATGAAAACACAAAAAAAACGTGTAAAAGTTAAGCTGCCAGGATAAAATGCATCCTGTAATTTAATTAACAATATTCCTTAACATCAACAGGTTATCATATCGTCTACACGAAGCTATAAGTAGCAGTTTCATTTTTTTTTAATTCGTATAACTGTAGACAGGATTTGCTTGATTGATATTAAAACATTTTATTTTTTTTTAATGTGCAATAAATATAATTAGGTAATAGAGGCTGTTTCATTTGTCCGAGTGAAGCTCATTTTTTAGATTTACATGTAAAAAAAAACGTTCTTAAATCTGAGAGACTGAGCTAAACGAAGCCTTAACAATTGGCTTCCAAAGTAAGAACACATTGGCTTCCAACTTTGAGAGGGTAGTTATATTGTTACACATTGGCGCCAATTGGTTTTGATGGGTATTTTAATTGATACACATTCGTGCACCACGTTGGACACTCCCAAAAAATTCTTACCATATCAAGAAAAACAAGAAATTAGTATAATTTTTGTATGTAACTTAAATGTCGAAAAGTCCCGTTTTGGCTTACAGCATGACCACGACAAAAAATTAGACAAAACTAAAACCGATTTGCAAAAGCCAGAATAATTGATAACTTTATATAATTTTACAAAAGCAGGGGTAGACGTTTGTGATCATCTTTATGCTAGGTTTTTAAATATTGCAGTTCTTTTTAGTATATTTAAAAAAAAATACGAATGCGTATTGGACTGAAACACAATGTATCTGAAGGCATTCTGTTTAACCTTTATCGTTTGCATCATTCCATAGAGGATGTGGACACACATGGATCATATTGACCGCCAGCTAGCAAATGAGTCATTTTTTGTGATGAAAATAGTTAATTGTGAAACCCATTTTCAATAATTTTACATATTAAAGATTCAAAAAATAAGCCCAACTTTTCCATATCTTGGCATTAATTTCCGCGGATTTCAACGGCGTTATATCATATATTCAGTATAATATTTCAAGGATCGGTTTCAAATGAAGGTCCTAAGTAACGGTTGGACGTAACAGTTCCAAGTAGAGGTTCTTAGTAACGATTCCCAAAGTATCCACCAAAAATCAGTTACACAAAAACTGTGTCACGTAGATAAAGGGGCCAGGTAAATGTTTCACAAAAGATTCACCAGAAAACAGACAACGGTTACGGAACTGTTTCAGTGAAGATATTGCGTATTCAATTTCAATACAGCCCGGAACTCCACAACCGTGCAGTGCAGCAGCAAACGCATAAGACACTTAACCCGTATAAGTGTAAGTAAAAAAACATCTTATACGAGGTCGTAACGTAACAACAACTAGTACAAACCAAACCACCTCGCCTCCCAAATCCCAAATCTTCACCACTTTCTTCCATCGAGCCTTCCCACCTACCAAACCTGGTAATGACAATCAATCTATCCTAATAACGATGACAATAAATGGACACGACTTACAAACCCTCCGGGATGTCAAGCAGGTAATAGCAACCCTAATGTATAAATCTAGACATCTCTTATACCCACAAAAATACCATAAAAAACATGACGTATATTAACTGTTCCTGATCTTCCTATTAACTCTGACCTGAATAATTTTAACCCAACTGCTGAACCTTAAGAACAACCACACAAAAATGACTGCAAATTATACATCAACCAAATCTCCAAAAAATTCTCAGACCAAAGAAAACTCTTCAAAATCTTCAAAAACCTTGATATTTCTGGAGAAATGCAGTACCAATTGGAGATTTAATCTACAGAACAACAAGCAATCATATACAAGCTAGATTCAACTATTACTAAATGATCTTAGATCTTGTACAGACAATAGCAACATACTCATCTTCAAATGTAAACCACCCAGTTATCTCTCCTTCACTAATATACTTTATAAACCATAGAAAATTCACCTGCAGCATACCGCTTAACAAGACTGAAATCTGCTGGCGGAACTACAATCAGATAACCCTCTCCTTTACTCAATATCTCCAGAACAAAACCCATAACAAACATTCCAAACCAATACTCGATTGACAACATCCCCACAAGTATTTATCAACAACAATTATTCTTCCAAATACTATAAGTTGATGACCTTCTTTCAAACAACATTGACTCTCTTAAAGTCTTCTCCTTCCCAATTGCAACCAATATTCAAACGTACCAACCCATCGACGTCTCCAACTTCCAGGCAAAACTACACAAATTAAAAATGTTTAAGAAACACCAGTATTATTCTACTTTTTTAAATAAAAACCTAAACATTTTTTGGTTATACATACTATTCGATTTGAAAACTTGTTCTGCGCAAATAAAGGAGTTCTACAAAAATTATTCTTTCCATTGCACTGTTTTATTAAAACAAAAGTAAAAGCGCTACAAATTTGTACGATTAATTGCTTCAAATTGTAGAGAAGAAGCGCTTTAAATTTTAAAGATAGTCTGTATTTAGGCTACTTTAAAATTTTACTAAAAGAAATTTATTAAACGCAACCATATTTATAGAGATTCGGAATTTAGCACATGTTTAAATGGTAAGTGCTGTGAATGGTTAGGACTGGTCTTTCACAAGCTGATATTGTACGTCATTTTGATTTGTCTCAAAGCGTGATTTTAAGATTGTGGTGTAGTCACATCGCTGTAAGACATGGAGATCGTCAACGCACAGCTACTCCTCGACAGTAAACTTCGTCGAAATGTGCATATAACTGCACATGAACTCCGTCGTGCTTTGGAAAATATCCAGAAAGTTACTGTATGTGACTAAACTTTAAGGAATAGGAAACAGGAAGTTGGCTTGTACGCCAGACGTCTATTGAGAGTTCCCATGTTATGTCATGGGAATCGTAGAATCACATTAAGGTAGACACAACAACAGGTGCATTGGGGTTTACAAGAATGGAGTTTTGTATGATTCACAGATAAAGCTAGGTTTCGTTTCTACTCTGTTTTAAGAAAAGTAAGAGTTTGTAGAGTACTTGGTCAACAAGATAGACTAATTTTTCATCATCGAACTGTTTCCGTTTTTGTGGAAAGTATTTTGAATCAATATCAATATAGTGATCGTATCTTAGAACCTGCTGACCTTCCATTTGCCACTACTGCAGATCCTGATTTGCGTTACATGCAGAATAATACAAGGTCACATACTGCAGCAACAGTAAGAGATATTAGTATATGTCGCTACAGCGTCTGGTTGTAAATATTTTTTACATAATTACTTTTAGAGTCGGGGTAGCTTTTATCTCGTTAGAGATCGCCATAAGTTCGCTCTAATGAAGCCAAGAGGATGAAATATGCATATCAGCGAATGGTGGTATGCTGTAACGAAATCAAACCTAAACCGTCTATTTTATTTTTATTAGTAAGAGATCAATTTTTTAATGAGGATATTAAACTTTTACCGTGGCCAGTATATTCGCCAGATCTTAATCATATTGAGCATATATGGGATATGCTTTTAAGACAGATTACTCCTAGTTTGCACAAGTTTATAATAGACAAGCTGTAATTAGTGCGGCTGAAAGAAAGACAGAATAATAAATACATTTGCTCCTAGATTATCATATTTTATATTGAGTTTTAAGTTCAAAATTTTCTTTAAATTCGTGTATTTCTTAAGTTTTGTTTAATAACAAGAGAATTTGTTTTGTCATAGAGAAATCTAATAACATTGAAATTAATAACAATTCATTGCTGACTAATCATGCATTATAACGGCATGTCAGTTTTTAAAATGTCATCAAAATTGATGGATATATTATGCGAAACAACAAAGTTTGTGTCTTACAGACTGTTTTGATATGTTTACATTATTAGGCTATAGGATATATAACAAGCTATGTAGCCCTAAGACAATTTTGTAATCTCACAGACAATTTAAGTCCCACTTCCACGCATATTCAGATTAATTTTTTCTTAGTTATTGCTGAGCTCTTCCCATCGAGAGTAACCCACACTAAACCCAATTTCCGTTTACCAAAGTCATTCAAATTATTGTATATTTCAACAATAAGAGTACATCATTCATCAGACTCTTTATGGACTCCAAAACCAAGTCCGCTGAAGCACTCTCGATGGGTATCAAGATTAATGGGGACCATTGCAATGTAAGATCTAAAGATTAAAAAATGTGATGTCTGTCCGTGTAAAGTACTGTACGAGATGTTGCAAAAGCAAATATCTTAACATTAAATGCGCCCAACAGATCATCATTTGCCTCAACTGCTGACAACAGCACACATTGCTTGCTTGTCTATCAGCTAATGCTCAATATGCCCAAACTGCTATGGTAATCACATTGGTTTTTCTCCCGGATATCCCATACGAAAAGCTCCACCAGTCTTCACTAAACTCAATCGGTGACTACCTCCAAACAAACTCCCATGCATAATTTCAGACATAAAATCTTTCAACCATTGCATTTCTATGATCCTTTTTAACCTGTTCCTAAACAGACAATACGACTTTTATACCCGCTATTATTACGCTCGCAGCGAGTATTTCAAATACTAGAAAACTACTGTTATTATATTCTCTTATTAAACCCCTTAACGAGAGAATAAGTTACAAGATAGTTATATAAGTGCCAACTAGGCATCAAACTTATTTTGATTTCTCTAATCATGTTTTAAGTTACTTCGGTGTTTATTGTGAGGAGTTTGAAGACACCAATAAAATATATTTTATTTTAATTTTATTAATAAAATTGAACCGAACTCATCCCCTTATTAATAGGTGAACATTATAATAAAGCACATAATCTTACATAATGTATGTACAAAGCATCATAATAACAACAACAGTCGAATTTAATAAAACTTGGTACGATGTCAAATTAATAAAGTAAATTTCACAAAGTACGTCATTAATTATATAGATGCAACGGTTTATAATGAATAATTAAATAATAGCGCTATTAATAATAATAAACTAATCAAGAATTTAGTACGGGTTTAATGTATTTAAAATGAGTTTACAACGATACTTCAATAGTAATCTGAATTAATTGTTACAAATTAATCATTATGTTAATATTAAATTATACATCAATCATTAAATGGATGCTGTGCTGTTAATTAGAGATAAATATTACATGCATCTTAAAGGACATCAAATGCGTGTAAAAATCACTATTTGTCTTATGATCATTAACACTAATGAAATAATGCAGTTATCAAATTTATTAATAGTCAAAATTAATAAAGTGGTTTCCATGGTATTAAAGACTTCCGATTAGCATTAATGATCTTCGTCATACCAATAGAAGTTTTCTGTTTACTTTGCTTTTAGCTCAATCTCCTTTGCTGTTAAAATTCCTAGAAAAGGTACTAAAATAGTATTTTTATTTTTCGTGGTAAATTTTAACAATAAGTTATAAATTTGACATTCAAAAGTGTGGATACGCACTTAGTTAGTGCGTAGTTAGTTTTTTATTTTATTTGTAGTGTTTAACAAAAATAACCTTGCATATTGCTTAAAAATTTGTTACCATCTCCTATGGGGACGACATGGACTCGAGGACACTTATATATATATATTGTTATGATTCATTTTATCCGCCAAAGATAAAATTAAAATTACTAAATAGACCATCTAAATAGATTTTCAAGATATCCTGGAGAGTTGTTATGCTATGTACAAATACAAAATAATATTGGTTTGCTCTTAATATTTCAAAGTATAAAATATTAAACAAATAATTCACCTAATAAACTATAAAAGATATTTCGAAGAAATGAAAGTCCATTATCTTTGGATTACGTGTAGTAAACAAAATTTAAAGATATGCATAAATTATTTTCTTTGTAAAATATATTTGACGGAGCTTAAGTGAATTGAACAATACGACCGGGTTTTCCAAATGGACTTGTACAGTGAATAAAGACAATAGGGTAGAATTTAGAAATTATAATTCTCCGTTAGTTCTTAAGAATTTGTAGAAACCGATTAGCATGTTAATAGTTTTTAGGAAATTTATAATTGTAGGTAAAATTGTTGTTTGTCATCTAAATGGTAGATGGGGGGAAGTATGAGGAACTCTGATTGTAGGACATTGAAAAAGAGGGAGATAGCTATGTAGGAATGAGAGTTTAGCTGGATTTTTGAGGGAGAAAATAGAATCAGTTGTTTTCCAAGGGTGCCAGGCGAATAGTCGTTGTGTTGCGTTGTAGAATGTTTGTGAGTTTTCGTGGACTAAGTGTATCCTGACGGAAGCTGATCCAGTAAAATATTGTAAGTCATACTTTTCTACTTATATATTCCAAGAGTCACTGTTCAGGCCGGAACGAGAGATTCAGTTTATCGAGAGGAGAAGAGGCTAGCATCTTTTGAACGATACGTGCATCTGAAGGAGATCATTGAAGACGAGAGGCTCGCAATAATTTGTTGTAAGATTGCTGATTACCTAGGGAACTGCTAAGAATAGATAGTGTAGGCTACAAGAAACAGGGATTTGGACAACTCATCATCAGAGAGATAGTTTTTTTTCCATTCGTCAGTTTTTCCTTTATCAACAAAGTTTTTTTTTAATTGCTTCAGAAAAGATAGAAATATTTATCAGGAGATATAGAACAACAATTTTGATTTAAAATTTTAATTTATATAGCATATAACATTAATTTTTGAAGGTTCACGTACGTAGAACAAAATTTTGATAATCCTTATATGAGATATTTTTTGTTTAAGATATTTGAGTGTGAATTTTATTTCAATATATAATTTTGTATCATATATGTTTACTATTCCGGTATTCCTCAGACCTTACCTATCATATGTAAAGCATAGATATTGAAGCACGAATATAACCCTGAGATAAGAGAATTAAATAGTGTGATAAAATCATAATTGCATCATTTAAATAGGTTTAATTAATTAATTAATTAGCTAATTAATTGCTTGGCGCATCTCTGACTTTTAATATCACATTATCTGGCTTCCAAAACGTGGTGGCTTGAAAATATCGCAGCTTTACGAATGATGGTAGGGAAAAAGATCCGGAATAAGTACAGGTGATCCAGAGATAAGAAAATAACATTGAGGGAATTTGAATTTGAAAGTATTTTGACAATTTTTCCAGTGGATAAAAATTTGATTTATTGATTGATCGTAGTTAGTTGATATTTACTGCTATTGAATTACTTGATTTTTATTTTCTTTATCAATCGTACATTTGATATTTATTTTAAATTATTTGAATTTTACGGATTGCGTATTTGAATTTGTCGTGTTCTGCAACATATAGAGTGTGGTAAAATTTCACATTTAGCGGGGACAAAAACAGTAACGAAAAGAAACAATATGTCGACCACAAGAAGTCAAAGCAAAATGCAAGAAAGGAAGGTGGATAACAGAGAAGAGGAAACAATTGTTGAAGAAGGATCGGATAATGAAGGAAATGCTACAATAATGGAGGAAAGAAAAGAAACAGGGATGTTAGGAAAAATATTAGCAATGATGCAAATACAGACACAACAAATACAAGAATCATCACTAAAAATGGATGAAACAAAACAAACAATAGAGAAAAACCAAAAAGAAACATCACTAAAAATGGATGAAACAAAACAAACAATGAGCAATATAGAGCTGCGTCTGGAAAACCATGAACAGGAACTTAAAGGATGTGTTGAGGGGATAAAGAAAGAACTGATACAACAAATAGAAGAGATTAATGAAATTAAAAATAAAATGGGAGGACAAGAAAAGAAAGTAGAAAACAAGATGAAGGAAATCAAGATTGTCCAGAAAAAGGAATAAAATCAGTTAGAAAAAAATTTTGAAATTGCGCTACAAGAAGACAGGAAAGAAGTAGAAAGGAGATTAAAACAAAATGAAAAAGATATTGCAGAAATTGAACTAAGAGGAGCAGAGAGAAAAGAAGTCATCGTCCATGGAACAAGCGACGCGAAAATACAATTTGGCGGGGATATTAGAAAAACACACCCAGTACCGTTTGTTAAAAATTTGAAAACTAAATTGAAACATGTTAGATATTTTGACGATTGTAAAGAAACAATTAGAAACCATCTGAAAGAAGAAGCAGCGTTATGGTATGAAAGCAAAGAAGATGAGTTTGAAAATTGGACAGATTTCGAAAATAAATTTCTCAATTATTTTTGGGGGAAAAATAAACAGAGAGAAATTAACCAAGAGCTGCAGAATGGAAAATATCACCAGAAAATGGGAATATCTGAAGAAAGATATGCTTTGCAGATATATAACAATTCAAAATATCTAGATTACAAATACTCTACAGAACAACTGGTAGAAATGATTAGCAGACATTTCGAAGAAACGTTGGAGGATCACGTGATTTTGAGAAACTATCAAGATATTGATAGTTTGTGCCAATTCCTTTAATTAAAAGAAGCGAAAAGAAGAGAAATAAGAAACAGAAGACAACATGACCAATACAATGGACCGGAAAGAAGGTATCAATCAAATTATGACCAGAGAAACCGACATCCCCGATCAACAAATGAATATAGGCCAAGAGAATACCACAATTACACTAGACAACAAAATTATGATAATAGGAATGACACACAAAATAGAACATATGAAAATCACGAACAAAGGGACGGTAGAAATAATCAGAGCTTCCAACAACAAAATAGAAGGGAGATAAATCATGTAGCAATAGAAAACGAGGAAGAAGATGTATGCAACGAATCCAGACAGGATCCACTAAACAAAAGTAAAAAACTCTCCGGTATATTTTGTCATCCGAGAGAGTTTACATAGTTGGCAAGAAACGAACGACAAAATTCTAATTCCAATCTAATATTTTTAGATGCCTTTATAAAACATAAAACGATTAAAATTTTGATTGATTCTGGATCGGAGATATCGTTAATCAATAAAAAACTAGTAAAATAATTAAATTTGGAGAGATTTGTGTATAAGATTCCTAGGGCTGCTTAAGTGGGTGCAAACAATAAAAAATTGACGACAGTAAACGAAGGTTTAGGAGTACGGATTAGAGTGGGGGAGCAATTTTATATTATGCAATGTGTGGTGATCGAAGATTTAAATCATGATATGATTGCGGGAATTGATGAATTAAGTGAAAAACATATCACCATTAATTTTTCGGAAAATAAACTGGAAATCAGAGAAGAACCAGACAACACAGAAGAAGAAAAGGGAACAAATAGGACAAAAATTTTTGAAGGAATAAACGAACAGGAAAAACATAAAGAAATCAATATGACCGTAGAGGATAAACCGAAAGGACAAGAAAAAAATTAATCAGAAGAGAAAAAGAGAAGGAAGAAAAAGAAGAAGACTTCGAAAAGAAGGCAGGAAAACAAGGTGGAGACAAGAGAAAAACAGGAAATAGAAGGTACAGAAGAATTGGTGGCAACCGACGATAAAACAGAAAGGAAGCAGGAAGAAAAGGAAGTGATCATAAGAGAAACGAAAGGAGTAGAAACGTGGTGCTCGGAATACCAAATGGAAATTGAAGATAGAGAAAAACCAGAAGAAGAAATAAAGGATGAGGACAAAGAAGAAATGGTAATTATGGACGAGAGTCCAGAATTTTATGAAGAAATATTATGGACAGTGAACACACGTGAACAAAATGAGGATGAAAGAAAAATAAAATGTGAAGAAAACACGGAAAAGGACAAGAACTATGAGAATCGGAAAACTGATGATTTAAACAAAGAACAAACGGTAGAAATGAATTTGACAACGAAGCAAGGACAGAGAAAGAAGAAAAAACAGAAATCAAAATTAAAAAATGGAATAGAGAATTCCGCAAAAGAAGAGATGAGTTCAGCCGAAGAATAAAAAAAAATCAGGTTTGATAAAAGAAAAGGGAAAAGATATAATTGAAACGGGTGTGTTTAAAAAAGAAGTACGCGAGATGGAGAAAACGGAATTAATTTCCGAGTTCGAAGCTGTAAAATTTAAAAAGAAAAATTTGCAGATGTTGCTGGAAATGAAAACTGATGACAAAAAAGCACTTATGGATCGCCTAAATAAATTTACATTTATAGAAGAAAGTTTAAACATGAAAATTGACAGATTGTTTTAGGAGAACAAAAACGAAAAATTGGGGAATTAGAATCTTATGTTACAGTTAGTAAATTTGTTTTTTCGAATTTAAGATTAAGCTTTGATGTAGAAAACTTGCAGAAACAAGGATCTCAAATACCTGATTCATCTGCGCATACCAAAAAAAATATCGGTTACAAAAACTCACAGGAAAGCTTTTTTAGGATCAGCTAAACTGGATTCGATAGTGAATGAAACTAAAGAGATCTTAAATCAGATCAGTTTGCAGTACGATCCTAAAATGGGATCAAAGTGTTTTTGCGACTTTGGCAGTAGTATTAAAGGGGTGAGGAAGCTGCTCGAGGAGGATATGGCTTTAAGACAAGAATAGGCTTCTCAGGAAATTGAATCTTTACGAAAAATAAAAGAAGTTGGTTAGGATAAAATGATAACAAGAGAAATTTTTTGTTTGAGAGAAAATATTTTTTCACTTATAAAAAAAACATATTTGTATCTCAAACAAGGCGGGGATGTTGTTATGATTCATTTTTTCCGCCAAAGATAAAATTAAAATTACGAAATATACCATCTAAATAGATTTTCAAGATATCCTGGAGAGTTGTTATGCTATGTAAAAATACAAAATAATATTGGTTTGCTCTTAATATTTCAAAGTATAAAATATTAAACAAATAATTCACCTAATAAACTATAAAAGATATTTCGAAGAAATGAAAGTCCATTATCTTTGGATTACGTGTAGTAAACAAAATTTAAAGATATGCATAAATTATTTTCTTTGTAAAATATATTTGACGGAGCTTAAGTGAATTGAACAATACGACCGGGTTTTCCAAATGGACTTGTACAGTGAATAAAGACAATAGGATAGAATTTAGAAATTATAATTCTCCGTTAGTTCTTAAGAATTTGTAGAAACCGATTAGCATGTTAATAGTTTTTAGGAAATTTATAATTGTAGGTAAAATTGTTGTTTGTCATCTAAATGGTAGATGGGGGGAAGTATGAGGAACTCTGATTGTAGGACATTGAAAAAGAGGGAGATAGCTATGTAGGAATGAGAGTTTAGCTGGATTTTTGAGGGAGAAAATAGAATCAGTTGTTTTCCAAGGGTGCCAGGCGAATAGTCGTTGTGTTGCGTTGTAGAATGTTTGTGAGTTTTCGTGGACTAAGTGTATCCTGACGGAAGCTGATCCAGTAAAATATTGTAAGTCATACTTTTCTACTTATATATTCCAAGAGTCACTGTTCAGGCCGGAACGAGAGATTCAGTTTATCGAGAGGAGAAGAGGCTAGCATCTTTTGAACGATACGTGCATCTGAAGGAGATCATTGAAGATGAGAGGCTCGCAATAATTTGTTGTAAGATTGCTGATTACCTAGGGAACTGCTAAGAATAGATAGTGTAGGCTACAAGAAACAGGGATTTGGACAACTCATCATCAGAGAGATAGTTTTTTTTCCATTCGTCAGTTTTTCCTTTATCAACAAAGTTTTTTTTTTAATTGCTTCAGAAAAGATAGAAATATTTATCAGGAGATATAGAACAACAATTTTGATTTAAAATTTTAATTTATATAATATATAACATTAATTTTTGAAGGTTCACGTACGTAGAACAAAATTTTGATAATCCTTATATGAGATATTTTTTGTTTAAGATATTTGAGTGTGAATTTTATTTCAATATATAATTTTGTATCATATATGTTTATTATTCCGGTATTCCTCAGACCTTACCTACCATATGTAAAGCATAGCTATTGAAGCACGAATATAACCCTGAGATAAGAGAATTAAATAGTGTGATAAAATCATAATTGCATCATTTAAATAAGTTTAGTTAATTAATTAATTAGCTAATTAATTGCTTGGCGCATCTCTGACTTTTAATATCACATTAACTGGCTTCCAAAACGTGGTGGCTTGAAAATATCGCAGCTTTACGTATGATGGTAGGGAAAAAGATCCGGAATAAGTACAGGTGATAAAGAGATAAGAAAATAACATTGAGGGAATTTGAATTTGAAATTATTTTGACAATTTTTCCAGTGGATAAAAATTTGATTTATTGATTGATCGTAGTTAGTTGATATTTACTGCTATTGAATTACTTGATTTTTATTTTCTTTATCAATCGTACATTTGATATTTATTTTAAATTATTTGAATTTTACGGATTGCGTATTTGAATTTGTCGTGTTCTGCAACATATAGAGTGTGGTAAAATTTCACATTTGGCGGGGACAAAAACAGTAACGAAAAGAAACAATATGTCGACCACAAGAAGTCAAAGCAAAATGCAAGAAAGGAAGGTGGATAACAGAGAAGAGGAAACAATTGTTGAAGAAGGATCGGATAATGAAGGAAATGCTACAATAATGAAGGAAAGAAAAGAAACAGGGATGTTAGGAAAAATATTAGGAATGATGCAAATACAGACACCACAAATACAAGAATCATCACTAAAAATGGATGAAACAAAACAAACAATAGAGAAAAACCAAAAAGAAACATCACTAAAAATGGATGAAACAAAACAAACAATGAGCAATATAGAGCTGCGTCTGGAAAACTATGAACAGGAAATTAAAGGATGTGTGGAGGGGATAAAGAAAGAACTGATACAACAAATAGAAGAGATTAATGAAATTAAAAATAAAATGGGAGGACAAGAAAAGAAAGTAGAAAACAAGATGAAGGAAATCAAGATTGTCCAGAAAAAGGAATTAGATCAGTTAGAAAAAAATTTGAAATTGCGTTACAAGAAGACAGGAAAGAAGTAGAAAGGAGATTAAAGCAAAATGAAAAAGATATTGCAGAAATTGAACTAAGAGGAGCAGAGAGAAAAGAAGTCATCGTCCATGGAACAAGCGAGGCGAAAATACAATTTGGCGGGGATATTAGAAAAACACACCCAGTACCGTTTGTTAAAAATTTTAAAACTAAATTGCAACATGTTAGATATATTGACGATTGTAAAGAAACAATTAGAAACCATCTGAAAGAAGAAGCAGCGTTATGGTATGAAAGCAAAGAAGATGAGTTTGAAAATTGGCCATATTTCGAAAATAAATTTCTCAATTATTTTTGGGGGAAAAATAAACAGAGAGAAATCAACCAAGAGCTGCAGAATGGAAAATATCACGAGAAAATGGGAATATCTGAAGAAAGATATGCTTTGCAGATATATAACAATTCAAAATATCTAGATTACAAATACTCTACCGAACAACTGGTAGAAATGATAAGCAGACATTTCGAAGAAACGTTGGAGGATCACGTGATTTTGAGAAACTATCAAGATATTGATAGTTTGTGCCAATTCCTTCAATTAAAAGAAGCGAAAAGAAGAGAAATGAGAAACAGAAGACAACATGACCAATACAATGGACCGGAAAGAAGGAGTCAATCAAATTATGACCAGAGAAACCGACATCCCCGATCAACAAATGAATATAGGCCAAGAGAATACCACAATTACACTAGACAACAAAATTATGATAATAGGAATGACACACAAAATAGAACATATGAAAATCACGAACAAAGGAACTGTAGAAATAATCAGAGCTTCCAACAACAAAATAGAAGGGAGATAAATCATGTAGCAATAGAAAACGAGGAAGAAGATGTATGCAACGAATCCAGACAGGATCCACTAAACAAAAGTAAAAAACTCTCCGGTATATTTTGTCACCCGAGAGAGTTTACATAGTTGGCGGGAAACGAACGACAAAATTCTAATTCCAATCTAATATTTTTAGATGCCCTTATAAAACATAAAACGATTAAAATTTTGATTGATTCTGGATCGGAGATATCGTTAATCAATAAAAAACTAGTAAAAGAATTAAATTTGGAGAGATTTGTGTATAAGATTCCTAGGGCTGCTTAAGTGGGTGCAAACAATAAAAAATTGACGACAGTAAACGAAGGTTTAGGAGTACGGATTAGAGTGGGGGAGCAATTTTATATTATGCAATGTGTGGTGATCGAAGATTTAAATCATGATATGATTGCGGGAATTGATGAATTAAGTGAAAACATATCACCATTAATTTTTCGGAAAATAAACTGGAAATCAGAGAAGAACCAGACAACACAGAAGAAGAAAAGGGAACAGATAGGACAAAAATTTTTGAAGGAATAAACGAACAGGAAAAACATAAAGAAATCAATATGACCGTAAAGGATAAACCGAAAGGACAAGAAAAAAATCAATCAGAAGAGAAAAAGAGAAGGAAGAAAAAGAAGAAGACTTCGAAAAGAAGGCAGGAAAACAAGGTGGAGACAAGAGAAAAACAGGAAATAGAAGGTACAGAAGAATTGGTGGCAACCGACGATAAAACAGAAAGGAAGCAGGAAGAAAAGGAAGTGATCATAAGAGAAACGAAAGGAGTAGAAACGTGGTGCTCGGAATACCAAATGGAAATTGAAGATAGAGAAAAACCAGAAGAAGAAATAAAGGATGAGGACAAAGAAGAAATGGTAATTATGGACGAGAGTCCAGAATTTTATGAAGAAATATTATGGACAGTGAACACACGTGAACAAAATGAGGATGAAAGAAAAATAAAATGTGAAGAAAACACGGAAAAAGACAAGAACTATGAGAATCGGAAAACTGATGATTTAAACAAAGAACAAACGGTAGAAATGAATTTGACAACGAAGCAAGGACAGAGAAAGAAGAAAAAACAGAAATCAAAATTAAAAAATGGAATAGAGAATTCCGCAAAAGAAGAGATGAGTTCAGCCGAAGAATAAAAAAAAATCAGGTTTGATAAAAGAAAAGGGAAAAGATATAATTGAAACGGGTGTGTTTAAAAAAGAAGTACGCGAGATGGAGAAAACGGAATTAATTTCCGAGTTCGAAGCTGTAAAATTTAAAAAGAAAAATTTGCAGATGTTGCTGGAAATGAAAACTGATGACAAAAAAGGACTTATGGATTGCCTAAATAAATTTACATTTATAGAAGAAAGTTTAAACATGAAAATTGGCAGATTGTTTTAGGAGAACAAAAACGAAAAATTGGGAAATTAGAATCTTATGTTACAGTTAGTAAATTTGTTTTTTCGAATTTAAGATTAAGCTTTGATGTAGAAAACTTGCAGAAACAAGGATCTCAAATACCTGATTCATCTGCGCATACCAAAAAAAATATCGGTTACAAAAACTCACAGGAAAGCTTTTTTAGGATCAGCTAAACTGAATTCGATAGTGAGTGAAAATCTTAAATCAGATCAGTTTGCAGTACGATCCTAAAATGGGATCAAAGTGTTGTTGCGACTTTGGCAGTAGTATTAAAGGGGTGAGGAAGCTGCTCGAGGAAGATATGGCTTTAAGACAAGAACAGGCTTCCCAGGAAATTGAATCTTTACGAAAAATAAAAGAAGTTGGTTAGGATAAAATGATAACAAGAGAAATTTTTTGTTTGAGAGAAAATATTTTTTCACTTATAAAAAAAACATTTGTATCTCAAACAAGGCGGGGATGTTGTTATGATTCATTTTATCCGCCAAAGATAAAATTAAAATTACGAAATATACCATCTAAATAGATTTTCAAGATATCCTGGAGAGTTGTTATGCTATGTAAAAATACAAAATAATATTGGTTTGCTCTTAATATTTCAAAGTATAAAATATTAAACAAATAATTCACCTAATAAACTATAAAAGATATTTCAAAGAAATGAAAGTCCATTATCTTTGAATTACCTGTAGTAAAAAAAATTTAAAGATATGCATAAATTATTTTCTTTGTAAAATATATTTGACGGAGCTTAAGTGAATTGAACAATACGACCGGGTTTTCCAAATGGACTTGTACAGTGAATAAAGACAATAGGGTAGAATTTAGAAATTATAATTCTCCGTTAGTTCTTAAGAATTTGTAGAAACCGATTAGCATGTTAATAGTTTTTAGGAAATTTATAATTGTAGGTAAAATTGTTGTTTGTCATCTAAATGGTAGATGGGGGGAAGTATGAGGAACTCTGATTGTAGGACATTGAAAAATAGGGAGACAGCTATGTAGGAATGAGAGTTTAGCTGGATTTTTGAGGGAGAAAATAGAATCAGTTGTTTTCCAAGGGTGCCAGGCGAACAGTCGTTGTGTTGCGTTGTAGAATGTTTGTGAGTTTTCGTGGACTAAGTGTATCCTGACGAAAGCTGATCCAGTAAAATATTGTAAGTCATACTTTTCTACTTATATAAGTCACTGTTCAGGCTGGAACGAGAGATTCAGTTTATCGAGAGGAGAGAAGAGGCTAGCATCTTTTGAACGATACGTGCATCTGAAGGAGATCATTGAAGACGAGAGGCTCGCAATAATTTGTTGTAAGATTGCTGATTACCTAGGGAACTGCTAAGAATAGATAGTGTAGGCTACAAGAAACAGGGATTTGGACAACTCATCATTAGAGAGATAATTTTTTTTTCCATTCGTCAGTTTTTCCTTTATCAACAAAGTTTTTTTTTAATTGCTTCAGAAAAGATAGAAATATTTATCAGGAGATATAGAACAACAATTTTGATTTGTAATTTTAATTTATATAGTATATAACATTAATTTTTGAAGGTTCACGTACGTAGAACAAAATTTTGATAATCCTTATATGAGATATTTTTTGTTTAAGATATTTGAGTGTGAATTTTATTTCAATATATAATTTTGTATCATATATGTTTATTATTCCGGTATTGCCATACGATAAATAAAAATAAATTATTCCGGTATTCCTCAGACCTTACCTATCATATGTAAAGCATAGATATTGGAGCACGAATATAACCCTGAGATAAGAGAATTAAATAGCGTGACAATCATAATTGCATCATTTAAATAAGTTTAATTAATTAATTAATTAGCTAATTAATTGCTTGGCGCATCTCTGACTTTTAATATCACATTAATATATATATATATATATATATATATATATATATATATATATATATGTATATATATATATATATATATATATATATATATGTATATATATATATATATATATATATATATATATATATATATATAAGAATAAGAAAAAAGAAGTACTTGTGACTCGTTTGGAAAAAATATATAACTGTTTTGGATAGGTTGCAGTCAATAAAAGGGCTATTGGTTAACTATTTTTTTATATCTCGAGCTTTAAATTGTGTTTACAATTATTATCAAGAGCTGCTAAAAAGAACAAAATATCTTAAAAGTTTGAACTAGAAAGAACAATTTTCGTTAACTTACCAAATAAAAATTAGTTTGGTAAATAAAAATTGCTTCTAATACATCTTAAAAATAATTAATATAAAAATGTCCTCATCTAATAAATGCTTCTCTGAAATTTTTAGTTTAATTTTGAAAACATTTTTAAAATACAAAAACAATTGAGTTTATAAATAAGTTTAAATAGCAACCAATTACAAATAAGCCTCAATGTTATAAATGCCAACTTAAATTTTTTATTCTTGACAATTATGTTGCCTAAAATAAAATTCTGTTTAAAAATTCTTTTTTGTTTTGTAACAAAAAAGAAGAAGATTTATTCACCATTGACAGATGTCTGAAAAAATGTAACAAATATATGGAAAATCAAATCAAAATGTGACATTTTACAAGTTTTATATATAAATTATAAAGAAAGAATATAATTATAAATTTTGCTTAGATTTTGGATTTCTGATCTTTTGTTCAAATTATTATCACTTTTGCTAATACAAACTATTTCCAAAAAAGCCCTTTTGAATTTATTACTTTCACTACATAAAATTTTAATGTTATCAAAATCCATAATATGGTCTTTATCGATTATATGCTCTGCCAAAGCACAAGATGATTTTTTAATTCTGCAATCACTTTTGTGAGAAATAATGCGATTTGAAAGATTTCTTCCGGTCTCACCAACATATTCAGCCTCACACTGAGTACAACTAATGCTGTATACTAAATTCGTTTTTTCAAATTTGTCTATAGGATATTTAGTTTTGGAATATAAAGATGAAATAGTTTTAATGTTCTTTGTTGCTATTTTTATATTGTCAATAACCTTTAGTGTTTGTATTAATTTAGGTGTTAATGATGATATAAAAGGTAGTGAATGATAATAGATGTTCTGATTGTTAGATACAATGTTTTGAGATTTAGCAAAAAATGGTGTTAAGTTATTTATATTACCAATATTAGAAAAAAGCATCCTATGTAGCATATCTGGAAGATAAGAGTTTTAATTAGAATATTTTTTAACAGTTGAAGATCTTCTTGTAGATAATCTGGATGAGAAAGTTTTAAAAAATGTTCTTTTAATCCTGTTGTAAGGTTCATTTTCATCTTATTTGGATGATGAGAGTAATAACTTATAAATCTATTACTACATATGGGTTTTCTGAACAATCTGCTTTTTAACATATTGTCTGTATTTCTTACAATTTTTATGTCAAGGAATGGTAGAGAATTATCTACCTCTTCCTCAACTGTAAATTGTATATGTTGATTATGAGTATTGAAAATGTTGACTGTTTCATGAATTTTGTGTTTAGGAAGTGCAAAAAGTAAATCATCTACATATCTTTTAATAAAAGAAATGAAAAAAGTGCAATTGTTGATACAATCACTGCTAACATCATCCATGACATAGCTACTTAGAATGGGTGAAAGACTAGATCCCACAGGACTACCAAAAATTTGTTTATAAAAGACACCATTAAATATAAAAATATTAGAATCAAAAACAAAGTTGACAAGTGTTTTGAAATGTTATAAGTCAATATTAGTGTGTTGCGAAATCTCATTCCAATGTTTTTTAACACTACTTATGATTAAATCTAAAGGCAAATTGGTAAAAAGAGATGTTACATCAAAACTAACTAAAACATAATTTTGTGGTAATTGGAAATTATTAATGAAAGAACTAAAATCAAATGAATCTTTAATTTAGGAGGGCATAAAGATGAAACAATTGGTCTCATAGATAAAGTTGGTTTATGTATTTTATATAGAGCATAAAAGCGTGGAGCAATAGAATTATAAATTTTGAGCTCTTTTGCTTTTTTATTATCAATAATGTTCTTTAATTTTAAATTTAATTTAGATACTAGACAATTTGCTTTTTGTTGCAAAGTACAAACAGAACTCCTTCTAAGTGTAGTGTAATACTTAGTATCATTTAAGAGTTCTCCAGTTTTTTGTAGGTAATCCTCTTTGTACATTACAACAGTTATGTTACCTTTATCGCTTTTTTTTATTCGTTTTTAAGAAAAAGTTTAGTTTGCACATAGTATTTATTTAAAAAATGATCTTTGACTTCTTTATGCAAAGTTTTTAATAACGTTTGTACATTTAGGTAAATCTGATATTAGAGTTCCTAATTTACTTTCTGATATTGAATCAATAATCAGACCACGTAATGATAGTCAAAAGAATGTTGTTAAATCTAAATTATTAGATTAGGACATTTTTATATTAATTATTTTTAAGATGTATTAGCAGCAATTTTTATTTACTAAACTAATTTTTATTTGGTAAGTTAACGAAAATTCTTCTTTCTAGTTCAAACTTTTAAGATATTTTGTCTTTATTAGCAGCTCTTGATAATAATTGTATACACAATTGAAAGCTCGAGATATAAAAAAATAGTTAACCAATAGCCCTTTTATTGACTCCAACCCATCCAAAACAGTTATATATATATATATATATATATATATATATATATATATATATATATATAAATATATATATATATATATATATATATATATATATATATATATATATATTAATGTATATATATATATATATATCTATATATGTATATATATATATATATATATATATATATATATATATATATATATATATATATATATATACATCATACTATCATTTTCGCATCGATACATTATGCTTTTACCATCAATTTAGCATCGTCTTGCAAAGTAGCATCTGTATATCGACGCTACTTTACAAGACCTTAATAACTTTTTTCCTGTACTTGTTACAAGAATTTTAACCATCTCATTGATTAGAGTGTTGATACCGTGTTAATATTTTAAAATATCCGCTTTCTCTTTTTATCCCTTACTGAGTTATACAAGTTTATTCCAGAAAATGTTTGAGTCTAAAATGATGGTACAGTGAAAATATTATATATATTTAGTTCAGGGTTTTACCGTTTACTCGCTGCCATTATATACATGAGAATGTATATCCCACTTTCATTATCAATCATTTTAGCATCAGAAATTTGGCATCGCTGTTGAATATAATATTACCCACAATGAAATAGTAAATTTAAGAATATATATACATTCTTTTCATCCACAAATCATTCTGGCATCATGGTTGGTTAAAAGTAACGGGATATGATATATTGCAACTACCTATGGTATCTTCGCTCCAATTGGTCCAGTCGCGACGTACAGCCCCTCAAATGATAGGATTTAACCAATAAAATACAATAAGACAGAAAAATCATATATAGCAGCATGTCAAAAAGGCCTTAATTATATATCTTCGTTTCTATAAGTCCAATCGTGACGTACAGTATCTCAAATGACAGGATTTAACGAATTGAAAACAATGAAATAAAAAAATTAAATACAGCAACATGTCAAAAGGGCCGTAGTCACGTATCTTCGGTCCTATTAGTCCAATCGTGACGTATAGTAACTCTAATGATAGGATTTAACATAGAGAATACAATGGGATACAAAAATCAAATACAGAACAATGTCAAAAGGGCCTTAGTTGTGTATCTTAGTTCTATTAGTCCAATCATGACGTACAGTACCTCAAATGAAAGGATTTAACAAGTAAAATACAATGAGGTATAAAAATTAAATAAAGTAGCATGTCAAAATGGCCTTAGTTATGTATCTTCGGTCCTATTAGTCCAATCGTGACGTACGATACCTCAAATGATAGAATTTAACTAATAGACTATAATGAGATAGAAATCAAATACAGCAAAATATTAAAAGGGCCTTAGTTACGTATCTTCGTTTTTACTAGCCCAATCGTGACGTACAGTACCTCAAATGATAGGATTTTACCAATCGAATACAATAAGATAGAAAAATAAAATACATCAGCTTATCAAAAGGGCCTTAGTTATGTATCTGCGGTCCTATTAGTCCAATCGTGACGTACAGTACCTCAAATGGTAACATTTAACCAATAGAATACTACGACGTAGAAATCAAATACATCAACACGTCAAAAGGACCTTAGGTATATATCTTTGCTCCTATATATGTTATGTCAAAAGAGCCTTAGTTGCGTATCTCGGGTCCTATAGGTCTAATCAGGATATATGGAGCCTAAAATGATAGGATTTAACGAAGATAATACGATAGTGGAGAGAAATTCAACATGGCTGCATCTAATAACACCTTAAACTGGCAGCAATAAAACGAATTTACGCACAGAGGTATGTGGCATATTACGTGACAGGATTTAGCGAATACCATACGATTACGTCATACATCTCTTTGCATACGTCCACTTTTAGTTAACTACTTAGTATGTATTCAGTACTTAGCTTTACGGTGTTGAGGCATGGACTCTTAAACAGAAGAATGTTACAAATCTTGAAAGCTTTGAGATGTGGTGCTACTGCCGTATACTAAAAATAAGTTGAGTGGATAAAATTACAAATGAAGGGGTAATACGTAGAATACATAACGATCCAGAAGTTATACTGAATATAAAAAAGAGAAAACTTAAACACTTTGGCCACCTGATGAGTTAGTGATGAGTGAATTATTCAAAACAGCAGTAAATAAAATTAGAATCGCCCTAATGATATCCAATCTCCGATAGGAGAGGCACTCAAAGAAGAAAATATGAAAGACTCGAAAAATCTCCAACGTTCACTGTTAAACATATTCCTCCCGTTCACTGCACACATTTACTACTCCTTGACGCTGTGACGAGAATGAGATAGGATTTAACAAATAAAATGACAGAAAACTAAACAAGACAGTGTGTCAAACGTGGAATGCGTCGTAGAACGTGAAATAGCGTCAAATTATATGATGGCCATAGACGTTTCTTTAATACCCAGCAAACGACTCGCTTTGTAAAGTTACATAGGCGGGATCTGTGCGAGAAAAAGTCGATCATTCGTTTTATAATCCAAAGGGGACCATAAAATATTCAACGTTAAAATGTGACATAATGTAACGTTATGACAAATCTTTTTTCTCCCGCACGGGTGCATGCCTGTGTACCTATGCAAGGGGAGTCGTGCATAACCTTTAAGTTGATCGTAATACATAACTGCAACAAAAAGTATGTTGACGGTTCGGGTTAGTATATACAGTGCACTCCGTACGTTTTTTAAACATGATTAGGAAATTGTTGACTGGAGGCTATTAAAGAAGTTCTTAAAATTTTTGCGGGTCACCCCCTTTTTTGTAAATGGAGTGAATATTGTTATCCGTTTAATTTTTTCCCCAGTTGAATAATTCCTGCTGGTATTTGGTCTAAGCTTACTTATTTTCCCCATTTAAGCTGTTTCATAGCTAATTCTACTTCCTCTTTATAGTACCCTGTTCACCTGGCAATTTCGGACTATTTAATCTCTTATAACATAAAACAGTTGTTTCAGATATCTTTATCGCGTTTCCTTTTTTATGCATGAATATGCTGCCGTTTTCATCTTTTACTATTTCATATGGAGCTACACGATTAACAATTCCAAATCAAGACAACACAAGTAACACTCCGAATTATATTATACAACTAATAGTCGAAAAATGAAGAGCAAGAGTTAGATGACCAAGAAGCCGAAATCTTAATGACGAACACAAATATAATCGACTAATCAGATAATTAAGATCAGCGCTACATGACGCACGCAATGCCACATTTGAACACTACATTAGTACATTGTCTAAAGAAGATCATTCAGTATGGATACCAACAAAAACACTTAAAGAGACCTGAACAACACAACCCACAAATTAAGAAAGATGACGTTAGTTGAGGAAGATCAGACCAGGAAAAAATGTCAACATTTTCAGAATACCAGATAATAATAAAGCAATAGAACACTGAAAACTTTTGTTTTTAACTGTACGCCCGTCGTGAATGGCATACCATTTTTTAAATAACACTTAATATTGCACTTTTTTAGTGTATTTATTTCATGTTTCAAGATAATTCTTTTAGGAATATATTTATTTATAACATACGGTCTTATGGTCTTATTACGGCTTTCAGATTATACGACATAAATGTATCTTGTACCGCACTGCTAATTAGGAATTATGTTTGTAATGCGATAAGAGGTCCAGATATACGAGACACCAGTGACTCATGCCGCACTGATAAAAATCCGACCGGAATCTGCATTTCTATAAAAAAAATAGATTAATTTGTTTTGTGTATTAATTTAGTTTAGGTCGAACAAGAGTTACAGTAAAAGATTTTTCTAAATATAGAGTGTAAACCATATTTCCAATCCTTTATGAAAGAGAACAAGTTTATAATATTCTGGACGACGTAATAACATCTTATTTTAGAATATTGGTCGATGAATTGAAATCATTGTTCAAGAAACGAATTATTCATGTGCAGATGTTTTACTCTAAAAACATGTAAAACTAAAATCTCGATTAAAAAAATTGCAACCAGTTACTCTCGATGAAATTTATCCCCATTATTGATTTTACGAGTGATAAAATGGGTCGACAAAAGACCAGTTTTAATCCTTGCAACATTTAAACATAATAGTTGTATCTTGGTTTAATCAAATAAAACCACAAATTATTCTCGATTATAACTTGATGAAAAAGAGTGTTGATTTTAGTGATCAAGTGGCTTCTTACCAAAGCCCAATACGCAAAATTCTGAAGTGGTACCGGAAAGTGGCAATGGAATTAATATTTAATACCGCAGTAGTCAATGCTTAGTTGCTAAATAATAGAAAACGTAAAAAAAGCGACAACCTATCCTTGAGTTCAGACTGGAGTTCGCGAAGGCATTTACAAATAAAGAAATGTTGTAACCCTCATGACCAGTTACACCCAAAAATACCATCTAAGGCAAAGCGATGTAGATAATACAAAGAGAAGAAAGTGTACAAGATGTTATAAAGTTTTAAGAAGAAGCATGACTAGTAGAAAGGCCGATAGAAAAGTTAAAAAAGCTAAAACATACTCTGAAGAATGTGATGGCAAAACTGAAATATATCTAGTGTGCTTCAATGAAGCACATTAAAAAACAATTTTACTTATACAGGAACTATTATTGAGTAAAAACGTATTGTGGCTCAAGTAGCCTTATAGTATTGGAAGTCGTAAGTTGATAGTTTCCAGTAGAACGTTTTTATTGTTAATTACCTCCGTAAAAGTGAGTTATAGTATTTATAAAGAAATGGATGTAAATAATATGCCTTCGACATCTAAAAAAGGTAGATGTGAACATAAACGTAGATTGACCACTGCTGAATTACAATCATTGTTAGAAGCATCGGGCGAGGACGATGTGGATTAAATGAATGGTGGAAGTGACTGACAAAATACTTGCACAAAGTCGTTCAGAAAAATCGAGGATTGCGTTTTGGAAAGAGACAACACAAACAGAATTTAAGACTTTTCTCGAGCTTATGTTCCATATGGGGACAATTAAAATGAACCGTCTGCATGACTACTGGAAAAGTATAGGTAACTATAATAGTGTTGACTTGACTAGACAATTGTTCATAGCCCATATGAAGAAATAACCGAATCCTCACTTGTCAAAGAAACTAAAAAAACGTTAAGTGGTCTAAAAACTAAAAAGTCTCCTATTCAAACTGGTTTTTAATAAAAAATTTAATAATATGTTAAAAGTTTTTTTAATATACCCTAAAACTGAAAGCGCAAAGAATCGACTGCAAGTTACAAAATACTTATAGTCATACGAGTTTGGACAAGTACAGTTGTTTAAATAATTGCTTTCTGTGATAAACAAATTAAATAAATTGTAAAATATTTTTTGATCTGCTTGATATTTAGCACACTTTAATAACTCATCAATTGCCATGATTTCAAGTAGCTATATTATCTGTCGTTAGTCACAAAACAAAGTTATTAATATTTATAAATTACTACAAACATATAATATCTTAGAGTTTATGGTTTTTTGGAATTATCTCAATTATTTATGTATTTAAATTTGGTATTTCTCTACATAGAAAACTTTTTATGGTCTACAACTTTTATTTAAATTATTTTTCTTTAGAATGTATACAAAACGTTTTATAAGCAAAATTTTTTATTTTGCCTTTTAAGATTGTTTAAGAAAACAAAGCAAAATCAACTGTACGTCTTTACGAATTTTTCGTCGGCTACCCCTCATACTATTTAGAATTTAAATTTCTGTAAGATTTTTTAAAACTATTTAGCGAGGTTCCGTTAACTACTTTCTTATGGCATGGTCAAAGTCAAATATTATTTTTTTTATGTGATTATGCCACAATTATTGGTCGATATTGAGATGAAAATTACATTTTTAATTAACTAATATTTAACGATACGATTTCCAATATTTAACCTTGTTTATTGTACAAATTATGTAAAAATGTGTATAAACATTTTGTACAAAAAACGTTTTTTGAGAACGATTTCCTGAATTGAAATCAAAATGTTAAACATTAAATAATTAAAAATGTGATTCTCATCCCAATCACAACCAATATTTTTGACCTAATCCCATAAAAATCTAATATTTATCTTAAACTATTCACTGATAGCTTCGATTAAACAGCTTGGAAATTGAAATATGTAACATATTCCTCTACACAACTCTCTGGGAAAAAATATCTAAATTGAATAAATATAACAATTGAACGTTGATATATAAAAACTAGTTGGTTGACCCCAGCCGGTCGGCAGGTAGTCGGCAATGTCTTCATTTGAACTTGACCCAAAACCGATCGATATTTTTATGTTTTCAAATATTATTTAAGTATTAACACTGGCAACATCTATTGGCTTTAAAATGATACCAAATACAGTAATTTTACCTCCCAATGTTAAAATGATGGTTTGATGTAAAAAATTTAATTTATAAAAAAATCGGATTATTGAAAAACCGACAACGGTGCCAAGCCTACAAAGGTGCACTAAACGAACATACACGACTTATAAATAGAAAATGATAGCATTTCTTGGTGATGCTAAATGACTGCAACGTGAAAAGAGCTTAAAACGATAGTGGGATGTATATATATATATATTCATATATATATATATATATATATATATATATATATATATATATATATATATATATATGTATATATATATATATATATATATATTCAGCTCAACATGCCTCGAAGGCCTAAGGCTTAAACGGTTTTGTTTCATTTCTTTCTATATTGTGCTAAATTTTTCCAATCTTGTACACGCAGCGACTTCAGATCTTCTTTTGCCGACTCCAGCCATTTTCTTCGGGGGCGGCCTCTTTTTCTTATTGTACCCGCCTTCGTGTTTATTAATTCATTGGGAACTCTTCCTTCATTCTTGCTATATGTCCGAGCCATCTTAATCTTTGAATTTTAACGAGTCTTGTTATTTTTGGTTGCCCATATATTTGCATCATTTCTTCATTCGTTCTTCTTCGCCAGATGTTCCCCTCTTTTACACCTCCGTATATTTTTCTAAGAATTTTTTGTTCCCATCTGTCTAATTTTACTTCCATATCTTTATTTAGTGTCCAGGTCTCGCTAGCATAAAGTACTGTAGGTCGGATAACTGTTGTATATATTCGTTTTTTTGCTGTTCTGGATATTATCTTCGACTTCAGTATCTTAGTCAGGCTCCCAGCACTCTTACTACCTTTGGCCATTTTTTTTATGATTTATTGGTTATCTTCGTTCCTATTTGTTAGTGTCACTCCTAAGTAATCGAATTGGCTAACAACTTCAAAGTTATATTCTTTACTTGGGCTTTGTATCTTAAAGCAATGTTCTAGATGATTTTCGTTTCCCTTCATCACCATATATTTTGTTTTTTCTTCGTTTATTTCTAAACCACATTCCCTGGCTATTCTCTCTATTCTAGTAAAGATTTCTCTTAATTCTGCAGATCTCCTTGTTATTAAGGTAACATCATCTGCATATGCTACGCATTGATGCCTGTGATGATATATTGTGCCTCTAGTGTAGATGTTACATTCTCGTAAAATCTTCTCTAGGCGACAAGGGTCACCTTGTCGCAGACCTCTATTGGTGATAAAGCTATCCGAAACCCGTCCTTCTAACATGACTTTACTTTTAGTATCATTGAGTATGCATTTAGTCAGTCTTACTATTTTTGGTCGAAATTTAAAATATTCTAGTGCTTCATATACTTTATTTCTTTTTATAGTATCATATGCCTGTCTAAAATCAATAAACAGCATGTGTAATGTTAGGTTGAATTCATATGAGCTAGCTAAAATTTGTTTCACTGTAAAAATTTGGTCTATTACCGATCTGTTTGCTCTGAAACCTGCTTGATATTCACCTAGACAATGTTCAACTTTTGTCTTAATTTTATTTCTAATTGATATGGCCAGAATCTTATACACTGTATCTTGTAGAGCTATTCCCCTGTAATTTTTACATTCTGTAACGTCTCCTTTTTTATGCATTGGACATAAGATTGCTTCTTTCCAATGATTGGGTATTTTTGCTTTGATCCACACTTCGCGTATTAACTCAACGATTTCTTTTTGTACAAGTTCACCACCTTCTTTTAGAAACTCAGCAATAATACTATTTTCACCAGGTGCTTGCTACATTTTTTATGCTTGCGTAGTTAGTTGTGTGATGATTGTTACATGATTTTTCAATAGCTACCCAATGGCAACCCCTTTAATTTTGATTGAATAAATCACTGTAATTTTTACATTCTGTAACGTCTCCTTTTTTATGCATTGGACATAAGATTGCTTCTTTCCAATGATTGGGTATTTTTGCTTTGATCCACACTTCGCGTATTAACTCAACGATTTCTTTTTGAACAAGTTCACCACCTTCTTTTAGAAACTCAGCAATAATACTATTTTCACCAGGTGCTTTGTTGTTTTTTAAGTTTTTTATGATATCTATAATTTCTTCCTTGGTAGGTTCTTCTTTATTTACATCTGGATCCCTTACTTCTTTATGTTGTAGTTGCGTTTGTTCTCTTTCATCTTGGTCGTCCGTACATAATATTATGTTCTCGAAATAATTGGCCCACCTTCTTAATTTTTCATCTGTTCCACCTAACAAATTCCCCTCTTCATCTTTATAATATCTTGATGTGGTTTTGTACTGGGTTCGGTCTCGTTTTATTTCTTGGTAGAAATTCCTCACTTGTTTATGTAAAAAATCTTCTTCAATACGAACTAGTTTCTGCTCTAAACTTGACCACTTCTTCCTTCTACAGATCTTCTTTGCTTCCCGTCTTTGCGACATAAGCTATGTTACTCTCTTCATTATTTCTTATTATGCTATTTATTCTAGCTTTATTTCGGTCACTAATGGCTTTCTTACAATCCTCATCATACCAATCCGTTTGTTTACATTGTCTGTTTCCTGATAATACTAAGACGGCTGCTTCTTGAATTTTTTCTTCTAGTTGAACCCATCTGCTTTTTATATCATTTACTGTTGTCTGGCTTTTTAGTTTCTCTTCAATTTGCTGCCCGAATTTTTTTTAACTTCTCCCTCCTGAAGTAGTGCACCGTTATATCTTTTTATTTTTTACAACTAATGTTATTAATTGTGGGTATTATTTGCTTCATTTTAACTTTGACCAGAAACTGGTCCAAATTTGCATCAGCACCTCTGTAACTTCGGCTATCTTTTATGGCTCTCATATGTTTGGCTTCTATTAGTAAATGATCTATTTGGTTTACTGTTTGTCCATCTGGTAATACCCAGGTACCTTTATGAATTTCTTTGTGATCAAAATAAGTGCTCATAATTCGCATATTATGTTTGAAAGCAAATTCTATTACTCTTTTTCCATTCAGATTACTGTCTCTATAATTACTTTTCTCCCCTGTTATTTGCTTGTATATATCCTCCCTGCCAATCTTGGCATTCAAATCTCCTACAATTATTTTTATGTCATATGATGGTATTTTGTAAAACATATGTTCTAATTGTTCATAAAAGCTATCTTTAACGTCTTCATCTGTATTTTCTGTTGGTGGATGCACATTTATAAGGGTTACTTTTCTATAATTTCAAAATAAATCTTGGCATTTAAATCTCCTATAATTATTTTTATATCATATGATGGTATTTTGTAAAACATATGTTCTAATTGTTCATAAAAGCTATCTTTAACGTCTTCATCTTTATTTTCTATTGGTGCATGCACATTTATAATCTATAATTTCCTCTTATTCTTATTTTACATAATCTGCTTGTGACTGCCTCAAAATCTATCACCAGATTGGTAAATGTTTTCTTTATAAAAAATACACGTTCCCACCTCAAATACACGTTCATTATCTCCACTGTTGAAAAACACGTAGTTTCCCACATCCATGGTAAAATTTCCTTTTTGTTTAGTTTCTTGTATAGCTGCAATATCTATCTCATATTTCTCTAACGTATCTGATAAATTCTTTAGTGCTCCTACTTCAAAAGTCCCTCTAACATTCCATTGTCCTATCATCATTCTATTCCGCGCTTTATTCGTTTCCATATTTTCCTGACCACTGTGCCTGTGTAGACTCATTTTTTTTTTCATTTTCTCTAGTTTTTCGGTACTATGGTTCCATTTCCACCATTCATCGTTTATACATATTTTTTGATAGCCGACTTTTGTTTCATTACCTTTTCCTTTTTCTTCTCTCGCCATATCTCTCAGCTCTTTCTGTAGTTTCGTTTCGGCTTGGGTTAGATCGTTTTCAATTTTCAATGAAATACCGCGTCTATCTTAATTTACTCTTATTCTTCATAATAAGTTCTTTATCCTTTATTGTATCTACTTTTACTATCGCCACTGGTGGTATCCCTTGAGAGGTTCTTATGTTCTGCACATCTTTTATTTTCACATTCACATTCAATTGACTTGCTATAAAGTTGGTGGCATCTTCCAGTTCCTCATTTTATTTTGAAATCGTGTTCTTTGATCACAATGTTTTGTTTCCGAATTTGTTTATCCATCTTTTCGATCCTGCTTTCCAGGAAATTTACCTTACCCTTCAACTTACGATTGGACACTTTTAGTGCTTTTATATTATTACGTCATCTGAAGTAATGAAGCCTGATGAAAACGTGGTACTCAATAGAGGATTTACCAATAATTAAGATAATTATAATCTTGAAAATATTTTCGTTTATATTTAAACGATAAATAACACCTTTATTCCGGGTTACTAATTACAGAGCAAGGGATTCATTTGGGAAATTGATACTCAATTGGATACTGTATATTTACAGGAAAATGTTAAATCTCCTTCACATATCTTAAATACTAAACGAATGCATAGAAAATTAAAAAAAAATGGTATAATTGAGTATGTTGCAAAACAAGCTGTCACTATAGCTTTTAAAGGTACTATACTGCTTCAGTACATTATTATAAATAGAGTTTTTTATTAAGTAGAATAATTTGTAGTAGGGTTCCTCAGTATTATAGGTGTTTGAGATAAGGCCACATTTCAAAACAGTTTAGAAGTTCTCAAAATATATGTATTTATTGTAGAGCAAATAAAGGTAAAAATCATTCATGCGAAAGTTCAAACATTAGTTGCATTTATTGCAAGAGTATTAAACATGTTTCGATTTCAAAAAATTGTATTTCTTGACAAAAACACCAAATAATTAAAAATAATATGGTCTAAAATAAACTTAGTGGCCAAGAAAATTAGTGAAAACTCGTACTCAGAGTACTAGGGCAAAATAGTTTTTAATTTTATCCAACTGCGATAAAAATTTTCCTATTATTACTCAAAATAAAATGTCCCTAATATCTGCGCAATCTGCTTCTAATGCAGCTACTAATTTTATCCAACTTTTTGACAAAATTTAAATAACTACTCAGTTCCTAACAAAAAGGAGAAATTTAATTATTTCCTGATGTATCTTCTAACTACGTGCAGTGTGCAGTCACTTCCCATGTTTAACTTCAGATTTAGACCATCTCAACTTCTACCTGCTAATCCACCCAATTTCGTTTCTTACAATGGAGAAAGGGAGAACCAAAATCCTACTCGAGCAATAACTAACATTGCAATAATTTTTTGAAAAAATTTACGTACCTTAGACAATTTGAAATCTTTAGATAACGAAATAATAAATTATGAAATTATATTTGTATTGTAGGGTATAAAAAGTTCACATAATTTTCTCTGTCTTAAATAAATTTAAAATCATGCAATGGAATTGTAGATCTGCTGTTGCTAACAAAAAGAGTTTAACACATTTTTTTAATGAAAATAATATTGATGTTGCCTTGATGAGTGGGACATGGTGTAAACCCAAAAAAACATAATATTTTTAAGGGTAATGAGATTATTCGTCGCGACCGTAGACATATAACACAAATAGACTGATTATTTTGAAGCGCACATGCAAAAACAAATGCACAAAGCAAAAAAAAATCAAGTAATAAGTGATTTATACTTAGTGGCCATATCAGAATCCATTTCAAATGTTTAACTTTATTCATTGAGTTAAAATCTATGGAGGGGCGTCACGTGACTAAAAACGACTTCACTTCGGCCATATTAGTATGATCGTTGTGTCAGATCGTGTATGATTGTTCACGTTTGTTGTTTTTAGGATCTTTTTTAATTTTATTAAACATAAACATTAACTGTATTATTACATTGTGGTAGTGAATAATAATAGTTTCTTGTTCTCAACGTAGTTGCAGTAGCAGTAGCAATGTTGATAAAAAATCTTCAGGAATAACATTTCTTAAGTTAAATCTTATAAGTAACGTAGATCAGTTTCTCGATTAATTTTTCAGTCATTATTGATTTTTTTTGTAACGTTATTTGTTATTAATGCTTAGTGATGCATATAATTGTATTTTTAGGTTTTATCTTAAATCAACCAAAAGCTGAAAGTTTTATGATCAGAGATACTACCGACTCCAGTTTACTGATTTATCGTCTTTTAATAGTAATTTTTTCCTTTGACGATGAGCAATTGATAATATAAGTACGGTGATAAAAAACCGAAGAATAATTGTTAATAATATTTATTGTATAAGTATATATGTATTTTTGTCTTATTTATTAGCAGTTGTATATAACTAAAACTTAACAGAATCAAATTCCGAGGTATGTTTTGCGTATTATTCTTGAAAGTATTCAAATATCTTAAATCTAAATATCTTAAATTCAAATATTAAATACGGTAACATATTTTTTTTTTATTTCTACACAGTATTTCGATTATGATATTTGGTAGATATTCATTGTTGTTTGTTTAATAATATTAATAATAAACTTTGTTAATTGAACTAATTTTTGGTCAAGTATGTAACGAGCTTTGCACAGCGTTCATTGAATTTGAAGTTATCAAATACTAAGTTGTAAAACGAACGTATTTCTTTTATTTCATACCGTATATTTAATTTACTTTTTAAAATATTATTTATATTATTATCTTTTTCAGGTACAACTTGTTATTTAATTGTATTAATTATTCTTTATATATTATGTATATTATATAAGTGGTATTTTTACTGTTTACAGAGGGATATAATTACTCTTCCTTACTCTTTTTGTTCCTGTCTAGAAACCATCTGTTGCTCTGTTCGTTTAAAAATTGGGTGGTTTTTCAACAATACTGTAGCACCTGTATTGGTGTACCCGTGTTGCCAATGATCAGAGCATTTTCCATCTCTCATTTAACACACTTCTCCACAGCGAAAGAATGGCATTTGTTGCGCTACACTTTTAATCAATGTGCATCTTGTATTCCCACGTTTTAATCAATTTGTTTGCTACATTTTTTATGCTTGCGTAGTTAGTTGTGTGATAATTGTTACATGATTTTTCAATAGCTACCCAATGGCAACCCCTTTAATTTTGATTGAATAAATCATAGTTTATTAAAAATGTATTGCACTTTTTTAGATTACATTTAAATCTTCTGAATAACTAATCATAATAACTGTATAGTAGTTTTAATATTATTGAGTCCGGCCCTGATCCGACCGCCATATTGGTATGATCGTTAACCACACTTTCTGACGCGGTTTTTAATATACACGTTAATATGCTCATAGCTTCTCCATAGATTCTAACTCGATGACTTATCAAAAACTATTATTTCTTACAGCAACTATGCTAAAGTAGAAAACTATGCAAACATATGTTCCTCTTGAACTCAAGCAGAAACAAACATGTGATTTGAACCAGTCAGGAACGCCTACCTTAGTCACGTGACACAAGCAAACTATCAGAATGCAAAAGTCTTTAGAACGTACCAGAATAAATAGAATTATCGTTATTAATAAAATATATGCGGACTGTGCTGCAATACTACCTAAATAAAAATAACAACCAAGAGTACCAATGAATATACTGTCGAAAGTACAAAATAGGTTTGAAAATTAATACTTCCAAAATTAAAACGAATTATTTTTAACAAAAGACCGCAAAGGTAATTTAGTAACTATATAAATGTAGATGACATCAACCTTCTAAATAGATAGATTTACATTTATCTGAATGATTAGATAAATAGCTTATTAGACCATTCCATAGAAATTACAAGGCGCATCAAAATAGCAGGATCAGGCTTAAATAGTTTATGACCAAAAAAAAACCATACTAATACAATTAATAATGCTCAAATGCTCAGTACACGATATGGTCTTCAGTACTATATGGATGTAAAACATCAACACTGAAGCTAAACGCATTCGAAATGTATGAAGTTCGAAATGTAATACTAAATGTATGAACACATTTTGCTAGTAAGTTGGACAAGTAGAACCACTAACGAAAATGTATTAAATAGCATAAACATCAACCTCATCAGTTAAAATCATTATAATTAGAAAAACATTATACCTTGGGTATAATGTTTTTATACCCAAGGTATAATGTTTTAATAACACGGCATAGACGGTTTAAAAAAACTTACATGTTGAACACAATATTAAAGGAAATATCAAAGAAATTGTTACGTAACAACATAAGAGAAAGTAGAAATTCGACTTATTTCTCAAGCTAGTTACGATATCAATTTCCGACTTTAACAAGCAGGCACTTGGGGGAGGAGGTACAACGTACGAAGTTTTTTTTCCTTAGTGTTCTTTTAGTTGCGGCTCCCTTCCTGTTATATCAAGTACGTTTGCCATCTGATTGATCGACAGGTAATTTAATTGTTTTTTGTTTAAAAAAACACAGAAGTTAAAACACTTCACACTTGTATTGTGGTATAAAAAACATAGTTAAAACTTTATAAAAAGTGTCGTCAAAATTGAAGTACTAGCATAATGTTTTCGATCTGAACAGATCATCTTCAGTGCCTTGTATAATTGTAGCTAACAATAAAGTTATATGTGAGACCTCCTATATGGGTTTACATCATTCCAAATGTTACATTTTGATTATGTTGTGACTCTAGGTCGATGACAATGGATAAATTTTAATTACTTTAGGGACTATATGTCTCCCTGCTCGATTTTTTACACGTGGTAATTGTCAGTTAAAACGACACAGACCAACTGGCTGAGGTGACAGGAATATAATTTAAGAAGACAGCTGAACGTGATTAGGTGAAGGTGTGTTACGAAACTAATGTAATTTTTTTTTAATTGTGAAATTATAAAATTTATTTTGTTGTGATAATACTAATATCTTACTAATGATCCTGTAGTTAAAATTAAATTTATTTGAATGATAAAATTTACTGTTTTAATTCAGCAAATCTCTATTATTGAAAAAGAAATTAACTATTAAATTAATGGGATTAATGTTTAAGGTTGAATTTATGACATCATAACTGGTGAGAAAGTGATAAAGGTAAGAAAGGAAGTGATGTGGTACTATCTACATAAAAATGTAGAAAGTGTATGAAAAAATTGCTATATACTAAACGATTAAGTAGAAATCCAATGAAATGGAAGTAAAAAATTATTTTTGATTGGGTAATGGTGGTTGCCTAGCAACGGTAAAAGAACTGTCTATTAAAAGTTTTATGAGAAATGATAACAGAATATGATATTCTAACTATTATTATATTGTAGTTTTGATAGTCTTAATAGGAAATTACCTTATTGTGCAGTATGTTGAATGAATATAAATGAAGATGTGAATGAGTGAGTGAAAATATTAATATAGAGAAGAGGAAATGTAAAATGTTTGATATGTATGTGAATATGTATTAAAGAAAAATGAAATAATAGAGACTATATGTTGAGTTAGTTGTGAGAAGATTAGATTGACTGCATGTCTGAGTTGGTTAAGTGAAATATGTATTATAAGTAGTAGTGGGGTCCATAGACTGAAAGTGTTGAAGGGATGTGTGGTGATAAAGGATGGAGTTTTGATTGTAGTGATGGAGTTTAAGTTTAAAGTCAATGATTGAAGTTAATAATGAAGAATAATATTGAAAAAGTAAAAAGACAAGTAAGGAGACCCCAAGAAGTAAGAGACATGAGGAGAGAATATGTGAAAAAGACAGACGAAGAGTCACAAAAGAACTGGCAGAAGGATGACAAAAAGAAAGAAACTGTCATGGGATCAAATGGTATAAGAAGAAGTAGTACGATAAATAGAAAGACAGAAAATGAGGGGGTGGAAAATTGTTGGTATGGTGTGTGTCATCATTTTACAACTTTTAGCTATCACCATTTAAAGCTTTTATTATGTTTTAACAGATAGTTATGACGTTTAACAGATAAGTTTTTTAATTTTACCTCAAATATTAAGCTTTTTAATGATAAGCAAAAAATTGACCAAATTGCGTTTTTACACTAAACTGTTTAACGTTTTACGGTTTTAACACTAAACTGATTAAAAAACTTCTTTATATAGGCCTATGATAACTAAAATGCTTTCAGATACCTGGATTTGTCACAATCTTGAGAGAAATCTTAGTTAACCGACCTATAGAAACTTGCTACTGAGGCACATTTACTCAGTCTAACCTAGCGTTTTGTAGTTTAGAAGTTTCCGTAAACAATTTTTTTCTTTTGAGTGGTATATTGTACATAAAATTTTTATGTTATTTCTTTTTGATAGCACAATTAGTGATATACTTAGTATAGTGGTGTAATATTTATTACCTTGCCGTTTAATTGTGTTTGCTACCTATTTAGTCCAGTCTTTCCGGTCGTGACGGGAAATGCTTTCACGAAGACGGATTTGGGTGGAATTTGTAGCTAAAGTTGTGTATTTTTGAAAAACGTCAAAGAACAGAAGCATGTTTAAACATCTTAGTGATTTAAGATTACTTGTAACGTAAAGGTTTATATTTAGCGTGCCTTTAGAAATATTTAAAATACCTCATGTTTGTAGCCGACGCTCAAAATCTAAATTTCAGGATATAATTTTTGGCTCTAACAATAGAAATTACATAGTGACTGGTCAACGGAAGTACTACATTTTATTGACTTCATGAAAATCGTAAAAACCGGCAAAAATCGCGAGTCGTTTATTTATTAAACAGCTTTAAAGAAACTGACTTCAGTTGTGACAAAATGCAAACGTGTTATAGGAAAGCTTTACTGACGTTTAAAATCGCCTGTCGCTTTATGCGTTGTTTCTAAGAGAACTGCTCATTCTACATAAAAAATGCAAATCGTCGCTTGGATGCAGAAGTAGCCTAAGTCACAAAATGTTAATTTTACAGGAGAGCATTTTTTTTGTTTTTTTCTTAAAATATAAAATTCTTTTATCAGAAAATTGTATAACAATGTTTAAAAAGCTACTTTTCCTACAGTTCATTGCTTTAACGATAAAGGCCACATTCTAAAAAAAAGCTGGACATAGACTAGTAAAGTCTCAACTGATGTAGTCTATGTCCAAATTTGGACATAGAATATACTTACATGGAAGTACTTAGGCTAGTTCTGATCAATCCATAATATCAATAATCTAATCATGTAGTAGGTATAGGTATAAATTATTTTAACACAAACAGTGTACTTACTTATAAATCGTATATTGTCGGCTTTCAGGTTTAACAAATAAGTTTCTGAAATTATTAACAACTGGGCCGTGTTAAAAAAAGACAGAAAATATTACTACTTAAAAAATCAAACAGATGGAACAAAATAGAAAATAAAACAAATAAATTTAACTCAAAATTAGGAACTAAAATTAAACAATTATGAATATTTAAACATCAATATCTGAATCTTCCCCTGTTCGTTTTTCATCATAAGGTAGGTTTTTAAAAAAATCATGATATTGACATGAAATAACTTTCTTCTGGCAAAGAAATTGCAAATGGTCGTATTTCTTTTTCGTTAATGGAATTTGCCTCGTATAGTTTGGCTTCAGTTCAATATCTTCTATATTAATTTGAAGTGTCTTTCTACCCTTTTTGACCAGATTAATTTTTTTAAATTCAATGTCTTCAAAATTGTATTTAAAAAAACACATATTTGGATAGTCTGGCCGGGTTTGTAGAATTCGTAATTTGTTCCAGTAAACTTTCTCATTAGATTCATCCTTGTCCCAATTAATTGATGTTTTTGCTAGAAGTTCTTTTAGATCAAATATATTTTTTTGGTCTAATTCAACGACGTTATACGGGTTGTTTCTCTTTGCAGCTCTGACAATTGTGTACCATTGATGAGGAGAATAGACTGGAATATTACGTGATGCTCTTTCAATCACACTATGAATACTGTCTCCCTCATTTTGTGTGTGCCCTCGTTTCAGAAAGCTATGACAAATTTTTACTTTATATAATTGAGAAATGTAATTGTATAATGAATATAAGTATTTATTTCTATTTTTTCCGGCACAATTGTCAGAAAAAAATGAAAACTCATTTCTACCGTGTTCAATATTACGCTTTATAAAATTCAAAAGGCAACTACCTATTTCACAAGAGCCTCTCTTGCCTATGGTTTCATACCACATATAACAGTTGCATTCTTTATTACCCATATTGAAAATAGTAAAGTTATAAGTTGACAATTTTAGCTTATAATACGCTAATCCAACTTCCGACTTTGGTACCTGAAGTATTTGTTGTAAATCAAAAACTGCGCAACAAATCTGTTGATTCTCCTCAGCTCTTTTTTTTCTGCATCCTTAAATTCTCTGGCTAAATTCTTGTTTTTCAAGTGCAGTTGATACATTTCTTCAGCTGCTAATTTCTCTTCAGTAGACTATTGTTCGAATCCATGGCAAATATCGCACAAGTCTTTCTTTGGCTGAAAGAATGACATATTAAAATCTGAATTAAAGACAGCCCTGTATATACTTTCCGTTGCTACTTCAGTAATGTTCATATCGGAACAGTATTCCTTGTATAAAGAATGCATTCTGTATATATTAAGAGATGCAGGTAAATACAAACGTGTTGTGTTTTTTCTGCAATAGTGACTTTCAATTGTCTGAAAGGAATTTATATGTTCTCGAACGGATTCTTTGACAGATTCGTTGAGTAAGGAGTTTTTGCAGGCCTTTCCTCTTCTGTCTTCGGAAATCGTACCAATGGAACAAGTTTTATTAAGTACAGTTTTAACAACCTTGGCACTTATGCAAAGAGTATTTAAAAAGAAAATCTTACACACAGGTACTTTGATGTTGTCGTTTATGAAATAATAATCAAACGTGAATGTTCTTCTACTATGTTGGTTTGGAGAAGGCGATTCTTCATTTTTCTCTGCAGCAATATTTATCTTCTTTCGGCTAATTCTTGTTCTTTCTTTATTTTTTCTTTGCACTAATTTTGAAATGAAATCTCGTTGTCTGATGATGTCTCCAAGATTCCAGTAACGACCAAATATAGATTGCCTTTCTTCTTCAGGAATCTTTTCGCTACATTTCATTCTACAATGACATGGATCTTTCATTTTCCGGGATGGTTGAAGTTTATTTTTCCAAGAAATGTATTCCTTTTCGCTATTTCGAGATGTCTTTATTATATTTCTTTTCCAGGAAATCGGGTTTCTTTTTCTTTTGCGTGACTTTCTTATTGATACTTCTTCTTGATCAGGTTCCTGATCCAACAAAACAAATTCGGGATCATTTTCATCGTTATCGGAAGCATAAGGATCAGACTCAGAGGATGACATGTCCAAATAATTTTCCAACACATTCGTGTTAACCAATTTGACAGATCTGCTAGGTTTGGAATCACAAGATTGGTTGAACAGTTTTTTTGGCGATGCTTTGTGATGCTCACTGGGTCTGAAACTATTAGCTTCTTCAGTGTGGTTTGGTTCGTTAAAAAATATTTCTCGGAATGGTTTTGTCGGTGTCTGATTAAATGAATTGGAATTAAAGTATGTTGAAGTTTCCCAAAACTGTTGTAGAACAGGCGATGGTTCTAAATTTACAGAATCCATTAACTTAATGGCATATTTTGGAATGGAAACGTCGTCGTTGGACTCTGAAGTTAACATTTTATCTGAAACAACAATAATTTGTTTATTGCCATAATAGTTACTATTATCTAAAACATTTTTATTGAGAAACAAACTTTAGGCCTACTCACTATAGGGTAATTAATAATAATAAATAAAATAGCATTTTTTAAATAATTTCTCATTTTTATCAGTAATATAATTTTATTAGATAAAAAATGATAATTTTTGGCGTAGTCTCAGGTTCATGCATATAATCTAATCAAAAAATAATTTATTCAAAAAGGCCATTTAAATAAAATATTATAGCCAAATCCAATATGACATTTGTCTAGGGTAGTATATAATAATGAGTGACTTTACCCTAATATTTGGTTGATATTAACAGTGCCACTGAATAAACAGCTACTATTTGACATAATAAAATAAAAATAGGAAATAGAAAATCACATGAACAATAAATTTTTGCCTTACCTGCACACTGGTTCTTCTTCACTTCAAGCAACTGAAATATTTTTGTACTTCGTGAGTTCAGCTCCAATGATTTTTGATTAAACATAATTTAAATTCTTATTGAGCTATCGTAAATCGCGAATAAGTTTATGTCTTCAATATATATACGTAAATTTATGCAGAACTAGTCTATGTCCGGCTAAGCGACGGAGATACGATCGGTTTGCTGCGGCACTCTTACATAGACTGATTCTGCATGAAAACTGACAACGGTACGGAACATAGGCTAGTTCAAGTTTTGATCAGTATGAGCGTTAGTTGTAAAGATGGACATACAATACTTCTGCATCCAATGTAATGATGCTTTTACTTTCAAATGGGCCTAAAATATCAAATTAGGCAAAAATGGACATAGACTACTTCTGCATCCAAGCGACGAAATGTTTGTTCAAAATTATCTAAGCTATATTTCCTGTTTGCAACATTTTTTTCTACGGCTTAGCTTGGGAGTAGGAGGAACAAATCTTTTTGCATCGCTTTTGGCGTCTCACAATGGACATTCTCAGCAAAATTCAGCTTATTTATACAGTATACTTCCTCTATAACGAACAAGGTTATTATGAGGTTTCGATTATAACGAGGTACATTAGATGTCTATTGAAATTTCTATTAAACTATAACCTTCTATAGCCAGGCAACTTTGGTTATAACGAGAGAAACTAAGGTAGAAAAACGTGTTTTTTTACGTTTTTGGCACGGTCGTGGCTATAAATAAATACCCTTTTTAACTGCTGCCCGCAATAAACTTCTTCGAAAATTAAAAATTTATTATTCATAAATGTCAGTATAGGGGGTTGACCATTCGCACCTTATAATAAGAAGGTCCTAATAGACAAGATGTGGAAAGTGCTTTAAACGTTGTAAGAAACTTTATTCAAAGACAAAACGCAAATAAAGAAGCATACAACTGTTTCGCATCTTTAGAAAATATGATAGATACAATACTGGAAAATTTAAAGCAGTCAAAAATGACAGACTTCTTCCAATTGCAGAAGCAGTACTTTACGTTATCCTTAAAAATGCGCTTTATACAGATTTACAGAATACGGATTTTTGTTTTAACGTATATCGTTGACAATAAAAGTAAACAACTCTTGTTTGTTTTAATGTATTTCATTGACAATAAAAGTAAACAACTTTTTTTCAAAAACGCCATTTAAACAATATTTAGCATCTTATATTGCTCCGAATGGCTTCACAGTAGGAAGCTTTAGAAAACTACATACATATTAATATGTATGTACAGTAATATTGTTGTTTGATATAACGTGATTGACTTATAACGAGGTAATTAGTCTGGCATTTCAGTTCTTGTTATAGAGAAAGTCTACTGTATAATTTATATAGGTTGAGTTGCATTTTCAACTCTGACAACTGGACTTATTTTGTATATGGCAATATTATATTTTTCCACAATTTTCTATACAGTTATACATATTTTCATCTCTACTTTATTGTTCTTTTTTCTTTTTATTGAATACGTATATAAAATAAATAATATAAATATACAATTAGTAATTTTCGAACATTACAGACTTCAATGTTATTTGATAATTAGATAAAAATTATTGCTACAGACATTGAAGTTTTTACTTCATCTGTAAAACGCGTTTATCGACAAAAGTGAGAGTTAATATACACACTGTTGTACGGCGTTCCTTTTCAACAAAAGGCCATAACAAAAGGTTTCCATTAGATTTGTTATCGGCGACACGTACAACATCCGCAACTTTATCCGTCCCTTAAGGGTTCAGATGAGGGCATTCAGTAGGTAGGTAGCTAACGCTGTCCTTCTAAATTGCGGCACACGGTTATACCCACTCGTTTCGACTTTTGAGCTGCCAGACCCGAAAATAAAATTCTCGCTTGAAAGTAAATCCCTGTCTTTGAAGTTAAGCGGTAGATATTGAGATTTTCTTTTTAAAACGGTTTTTGATCTCCATGTCGTGTAATATTGGTATTTAGACCAGAAAATCTAAATCAAATAAACATATAGGAGTAAAATATTATGGTAACCCATTTTCTATTCAAAACTGTTTTTTTTTGCAATTGAAAAAAAGACTTTCAGAAAATCTTTATAAACTTACACTTCTTTGGTTTACATATTAATATTAATTAATTAATATCAATATTTTAAATTATTAATGGTTTATTAATAATTAATACATATTTTTATATAAATTTAATTAATAATTGCCTCCTGACTATGAAAAAACAACCCCTATCACTATGGAAAAAAAGTGTCTTGGATTTATGCTTGATAATCTAACATAGAATGCGCATTTCGCAAATATTACTTTCCAAGTAACATAGCTTCTAAGGACGTGCAATAGGCTTCTTAGAGACACATAAAGAGACTCTCTTTATGTGTAAGAGATAATGCTACACTAGAGGTAATGTTAGACCATACTACAGTACACCTATATATTAGAAAGGTTATTCTAAACGGTTAACCTTGTTAAACGCAGTGAACAACGAATGCACTGAAGAGGGCTTACCAATCAACGCAAAGGAAACAAAATGGATAATGGACAAAAAAATTTATATCAATGACTCCATCTAAAATAAGGTAACAAAATCCTGGAAAGGGTGAAGTATTTTAGATATCTGCGTAGTTGTATTGCCTGCAGGGTTGAAAGTGACGAGGAAATTTCGACAAGAATAAAAACTGCATGAAAAAGCTTTATTGATTGGCGTTCTGTATTTTGCAGTAGAAGTTTGTCATTGACCACACGTCTAAGAGTATTGAGATGCTACGTCTGGTATGCTTTGTTCTATGGGTGTAAAACCTGGATAACAAAAATAAAAAATCTTAATAAATTAGAAGCGTTCGAGTTATGATGTTTCCATCGCATGCTCAGAATCCCGTGGACAGCACACATATCTAACGAACGTGTGCTAGAGATCATGCACAAAGAGCGAGAATTAATCAACATCATCAAAATAAGAAAAGTCCAGTACTTCGGTCACATAATGAGAAGACCTACATATCGGTTACTCTGGTTGATCAATTAGGGCAAAATCGAAGAAAAACGCTGGGTCGGAAAAAAGCAACTGTCCTGGCTGTATAACTTTAGACAATGGACAATATTTTTGTATACAAAAAAGGCTGAAAAACCCTTAAATTAAAACAAAATACTTATTTGCTTCTGACAGTTCAGATGCATTACAAATTTAAAAGTCTCTAACTCTAAAAGTCAGATGGAAAAATCGATCTGACAAAATTCGACTAAGAACCTTAATTCTTATAAAAAATGATTTTGTTCCTCCTTGCCAGTGGATTACAGGAACAATCACTAAGCTTTGTTCAGGTAGAGAAGGAGAAACCAGAGTAGCAGAAGTCATCACCACGAAAGGACCAGTTACTAGTTCAGTGAGATTTTGAGTTTGAAAAAGAGTGTGTAAAAAGATCTCAGCGTGGACGCATGTACCTAGTTGTGTATTTATTACAATTTTCAATTAAAATACAGTCCAACCATTGTCTTTCTTTTAAACCATTGAACCAGCGAAAAATATACACATTCACCAAACATATTTTAGATTAGATTGTCGTCAACCAACATCTCAATTTTCTTAAATTTTTTTATCCAAATTCCCCATTTCAGTTAACTCACCTCCTTTACGAAAAAGCCGAATTTCTAATATCGCTTCCAAACTCAAATTTCAACAACAACAATAAATTTCTCTTAGTAAACTCTAGGAATTAGTATTAACATGTTGCGTACGGCTGTACAAAAAAAAATATACCCCCAGCCGGAGTTTTTTTTATGTATCTAGATTCATTTTTATCTAATTAACATGCCACAGTAATTTTTCTTGTTTGATTTTCGATATATCACAAGTTTTTTTAGAATAAACTTTGTGGCACAACGTTTATTTCACGCCGGCCAAGGATTACTTTGTTTATTCCAGCCGGCGTGATTTGTTACGCGTACCACACGCTATATTTCACGCCAAATACATATTCATGGTTCTTGGAACAGTAGTGGGGTGACTGAATTTGCAGATCGTTTGTATTCTGTGTCTCGTTAGAAGTAGTCTTAGTTGTTATTAGTTGTTGCTGACGAAGTGTTGTTATCGTGCCATTTATTGCAATATGGGAGATAATGAAAAAGAAAAGAGCCGTCTGCAAGTCATTTGGGATGAGATTATGTCTGATGAGGACAATGAAAGCAAATTTGCCGATGTTTATTTGTCAGAAGAATATGAACCTGAATCTTCCAATCAGTATTCTTCTGATGGTTGCGAGGAGCCATTTCGCAAAAAGCTTGTCAAGAAAAATGATGAAAAATCTGGCGAAGGTACTTCTAATGTGGTTTCTGCAACCGTAAGTTATTTTTATTTTGTCAACAATAAACAGGTAAACTTTTTGTAGGTGGATTTGGAATCTGGTTCACATAAAACTATTTCAATCGAAGGAACAAGGACTGTTGAACAACAAACAAATATTATTGATATATTGACTATACTAGAAGTAATTGATATGGCAACAATTACTACAGAAGTGTGTCATAGCGAGCAATTTCAGTGGAGGGAAGTTGATGAAACATCGCTGAAAACATTCGATTACAGTGTAGAAAACGTCGGAATAAAATATTCGTATTACGAGAATTATATAGATCAAGAACTATATGATTGTTTCACGATCTTCCTTACTGACGACATAATAAATTATATAGTTGAACAAACCAACTTATATGCACAGCAGGTTTTACAAAATTATACTACACCGTCAAATAAAAGGAAACACAAAAATAAGTGGGTTCCCAGAAATACTTCTGATATGGAAACATTTTTTGGCATTATTATGTAGATGGGATTAGTCAAATATCCTCAAATAAAAGCATATTGGACTAACGACATTTTGTATAGAAATTCTATAAAAAGTATAATGTCTCGAGATCGTTTTGAAGAGCTATTAAAGATGTGGCACTTTAGCGACAATAATGACCGATCTGTAGTAAATGATTGGCTAAGAAAAATTACTTTACTTCTCCCGAAGCTAATTGAACAGTTTCAAGCAGTAATGATGCCATGTGAAGAAGTATGCATAGATGAGACACTTGTGCCGTTTAGAGGACGCCTAAAATTTAGGCAATACTATAGGTGGGTACAAATACAATTTCAAAGTGTATTCAGATAATGATAAGACTGATGATGGTAGTGCTTCCGCAGGAGTTGTGTTGCATTTGATGGATAATCTACTTGACTGTGGGCGTATTTTATACACCGACAACTATTACACAAGTGTGAGTCTTGCAATCAAGTTATTAGAAAAAAAATACACACCTAGTTGGCACTGTAAGAGCTAATCGTAAACGCAATTCTCCCGAAGTGGTTAATACTAAAGTAAAAAAAATGAAATTGTTGTTGAAGAAAGTTCTACTGTTATAGAAATGCTAAAGTGGAAAGACAAACGTGACGTGATAATGCTTACGACAAAATATCAAGCAGACACCACTAAAATAAAGAACAGACGCGGTGAAATAGAGGAACCAACTGCTGTCGTTAGTTACAACAGGTACAAGAGCTACATTTATATATCAGATCAACTCAAGTCTTACTCTCATTGCCTTAGACGAGGTAATAAGTGGTACCGAAAATAGCAGTTGAACTGATTTTTGGCTGTGCATTAGTAAATTCCTTTTTAATATATAAGGAGGTAACACAGAAAACAATCCAAATAACGGAATACAGAGAGCTGTTAGCTGGAAGGCTATTATTCGGTAAACATCGTGTGGACCACATAGAGAACGAAAAAGCAGATGATATAGAACAACTAGAACACGTTTTGGTACACCATAAACGAAACCGTTGTGTTGTGTGTTATAAGGCCTTAAAAGAATCAAATGACAGGAACACTGCAGCGAATACTTGTTCCCGGTCAGTTTGGCAATGCAATGGGTGTAAAAAGAATTATTATATTCCTTGTATTTTTTTTTCAGGAACATAGGATGAACAAGAAATAATATTTTTTTCGTAATTTTACATGTTTTGTTATAATTTACTAATATTCCGATGTTTCATATGCTTATTATAGATTTCCACTAAAACAGAATTTTTACTATTTACATTTTTTTATTCACCTTACCAAAAATAGGTTCATAAAATCAAAACAAACGTCCGGTGCATACCAGCCTCTCGCTAGGACGGTTTTTTTTGTATTCCTGCTTAAATAGCACAGTCGCATGAACCGTTTTGTAATACACGCCGTCTAAGTGAAAGTTTACCATGTGGTACACCATTTGAGCCACGCCGTCCAAGGATCAAATCAAGTGTGATATACGTATTGTCTCACGCCGTACGCAACGTGTTAATATACAATATATAATAACGCTTTCTATTTCGAGTAAAACCGTTTACAATAATTAAAAAGACCTTTCGTTGTACAATATAATTTTTATATTATTTTTTTTACTAAATATACTAAATAGCCAAATATTAGATTGATGATATTTCTCTTCTTCTTCTATTTTATTGTAGATTTTCATTTGCTACCATTATCGCGAAAACAACTGGATCATAAGTTGAGGAAAATGTATTGGTTGTTAGACTGAAAATCAAAACTATCAACTAAAAGTAGTGATCGCCAACCTTCGTAAGAAGACGGCAAAATAAGAAGAAAAGTTTTATATAAAAATTATAAATAGTAGATATAAGCATGCTTATAAGCATATATATATATAATTTTTATAAATATTATCCACGTACGCTCTTGGACAAAATAAACAGTACCAAAAAGACGATTGTAAAATTGTGCATAAAATACATATTTACTTAAATAGGATTATTTATCAATAACTGTCCTATTAACAGTCCTCTATTTTTATTAACCTTCCAGTACTCGCAACGTTATAAAATATGTAACATTTTTCAACATATCGCCATAATTTTCAACATATTGCTTCTTTTGTGTTCTGCAACCAAGAAGACTGTGTAAGACTATGTTAAATAGTGGTGTTAGTACCTATTATCTTATAGGCGACAGCGGTTTTGGTGAGTTCAAATCTAACATGCGTGCGGTTGTGTTCGTCGGAGGTTGGAAAAAATTTAACTACGCGAATCTAGCGTGTGTTGATTTTTTTGGAGATCACTGTTATTTTTATACCTGTTTTGGTATTTTGCAGGTAAATATGCACAAGAAAATGAAGAACCAGTTACTAAAATCATTATCAATGGCGCTACAACTCTTCGTGAGTCTTTGCCGCGTTTATTATTGCCTTCCATGTTTGTCGGTGCTGTGCCAGTAATTCCTATTATCGCACTCCCATTTTCTCTAGATCTTATTTGACTGCATCTTTCTACCTTTTTCTAGGCCGCCCTACAGACCTTCTTCCCTCTGGCCTTTCCCAGAACACATTATTTATAAGGCGATTGTCGTTACTGCGTATCACATGCCCTGCCCATCTGAGTCTATTGGCCTTTATATATCTGACTAGATATTTTCCGAATAGGGACTCTAGCTCGTTATTGTATCTGCCCCTCCATTCGTTTGTCACGCTGTCTCTGCAAGAGCCATATATCATTCAAAAAATTTTACGTTCACACTCCAGCAATTTACTTATTTCTAAATAAATGTGTGAAAAAATAAAAAGTTACTAAAATGGTGTGAAAAAATAAACAGCCATGTGGCACCACTAGATTCTGATCAGGACCTAAGCCAAACACTCCCAAATGTAAGACGAAAACATGTAATATTATTAAGAACTTATCTGAGGTGAAAGCAAAAGAAAAAGGCAGCAAAACCATATTAGAATGCTGGAAATTGTCTTTCTCGGATGCTATCATTAATAATATTATAAAATACACAAAACAAAAACTGGATATGATGAGAGTACTCGCCTTAGGGATTGTCCTGATGTTGATTACGAGAAAATAGATAGCTCCAGATTTTAATACTGATGATCTCTGTAAATTAGATGGTACAGCTTCTGATATTTTTGCAGCTACTTCTTCTTATGGTGCCGTGCACCTATAGTGCGTTGGCGAATTATCTTAAGCTCAGACGTCTGTCTTTTGCGGCATGCAAAAGTTCGCCAGTGTTAGTTACGCCTGTCCAGTTCTTTATATTTCGCAGCCACGACATTTGTTTGCGACCTACTCCTCTCGTGCCCTCAATCTTTCCTTGGATAATTAGTTGAGGGATTGCGTATTTTTCCCCTCTCAGGATGTGGCCCAGGTATCCAATCTTTCGTGCCTTGATCAAGCTGAGCAATTCTCTCTCAGTATTTGCTCTTCTTAGGACTTCGTCGTTTCTCACCCTATCTGTCCATGGTATGCGGAACATTCTTCGCAAGGTCCACATTTCGAAGGCTTCCAACTTGTTAACGGAAGATAGCTTGTTAATGGAAGATAGCAGCTACTATCTTCAAGAAAAGATTTCACCAAATAATTTAAGTTGTAAGATTTTACCACGCCACTAAGGAGCAAGAAAATTCGGCAGTTGCCAATCTTGCACCCATTTAAGAAATATTTAAAATGTTTATCACTAACTGTTTATCAGTATACAGTTCTGAATTCTATATAACCATAGATAAACTATTGGAAGCGTTCCGTGTGTTGACGCAAATTTAGGCAGTATATAGCCAATAAGCCAACGAAATACCGAATCAGGATTTACGTCTTGGTGGACGCTAGAATATGTTTTACACAAAATCTCAAAATTTACGCCAGCACACAGCCTAAAGAACCATATTAACTATTCAACGATGCATCTAGTGTAGTGAAAAGACTTATAGGACTCATAAGTGGAACCGAGCGAAATGTAACGACGGATAATTTTTTTTCCTCTGTAGCCTTAGCCAACTCTTTAGTGGACGATCATTGCTTGAAAACGATAGGTACTTTGCGTAAAAACAAACTACAAATTCCCTCTGAGTTGACAAATGTAAAAGGAAGTAGCTTTGCTTATGATGACGACGAAAACAAGCGTTTACTTGTATAATATGTACAAAAAAAAATAAGAATGTATTACTGCTTTCAACAATGCACAGCGATGGTCTCATTGATAAAAACAAGCCATGAAGCCAGACATGATTACTTATTGCAACCTCACAAAATGTGAAGTGGATGTTGTTAATAGAATGAGGGCAGAATACTCGGTGACTAGATTTAGCAATAGCAGGCCGTTTATTGCTTTTGCAGCCTACTCAATCTTTTAACTACAAACGGCCAAATAATTTACAATAATAACATTAATAATTTAACATCTCGAAGAAGCTACACTGCAAAGCTTGGCAAGTACATTTTAATGTCCCATATTTAACGTTTGAATATCCCAAATCTGCCTTTTCAGTTGAGACTCAGAATCTCCAACTCCAACTATAAGTTGTAGTAGCTAATATAATATTTCTCTTGTAGCTTACGCCGATGATCTCGCACTGATATTCAGGAAACTAAGGTGTTAGTTCTCAAAGAGAGCCGGGAAAAATCCTCTCTTCGCTTTATAGTAGAAGGTGTGGAGGTTGCACTGGTTAAATCGATTAAGTATCTGGGAGTCTGGTTGTCGGAAGGACTAAGGTTCGAAGTACACATCCAAAACACGGTACAGAAGGCAAACCTAAATCTAGAGGTGTTAATACGGCTATTGCCAAACATTGGTTTTCCAGTCGGTGGTAACCTACGCTGCCCCCATGTGGTGTAGCGTACTAAACACTGTGAAATACGCTAAGCAGATGGAGACTTCGCAAAGGACAATGCTCCTCAGGGTATGTAGTGCAGTTAGGGTATGTATGTTAGGGCATACCTCAGGGTATGTATAGGACAGTTTAAAATGAGGCTCTATATGTCATTGGAGCAGTGATACCCACCGTTTTGTTGTGCAAAGAGTGAGCAAGGGTGTATGAAAGAAGGATGGATGTAAATATAGATGAGAATAAGACAGAAAAAAACAATAGTAGAGTGGCAGAGAGCATTGGCGAATGATAGCGGATAGGCAAGGTGGACGAAAGGGCTTATTCTCGATCTGAGACCGTGGTGGGAATGTAAGTTCAAGAAACTAGACTACTTCCTGACGCAGTTTCTGACCGGACATGGTAGTTTTGGCACCTTCACAAATAGAATAGGCAAATCTGCCTCGGCAGACTGCACTGTTTGTGGGGTACCAAAACCTCCCGCCCACATTTTTAACTGCCAGAGATAGGGAAATAAGAGGGGAGATTTTGAGAGGCGAATGAGTTTCAAGCTGGATGAAAGAAACGTTGTAAACATAATGTTGAGAGGAGAGAAAAAATGGAGAGAAGTATATTGTCTGATTTCTGGGGTGATGAAGAAAAAGGAACAGGAAGACAGAGGCGGAAATTCAGCCAAGAATCTGAAATGTATGATTAATATTATTTATTAGTTTATGGTCTAACGTCTGAAACATTTTCTGATTTACGGTAATAGGTATGGTATTTATAAATTTTTAGTTTTTTATTTTAGTTGTTCATTGAGTGCCAAGACCACCTCTCTGGAACGATGGTTAAGGTTTTAGCCGGATACGGTTAATCCGGAACTACCCTGGTATCTTCTGGCCTAGTATCCTACTCGGCGGAAAGGTGCCAGAGAGTCTTGTTCCGTGACGTAGATGACCAAAAAGATTCCCCCACCGTTGCCTGTCAGAATTCAATAGATACCTTCTTAGGATCTTACTGAAATCTGTCAATACGGCAATTAAAACAAAATTAACTATAAAACCAAGATGTTCTTTTTGCAATGTAAGGAACAAAATTTTTACCCAACATTATTGTGCTAACTGTAAGTTGTCGATATGTAAAGAGCACACTGGTTTAACAAATTTTACTTGCCACCGCTGCTGAGAAGAGAAAGAAATGCACTTTTTTGAGTAGTGAGTATATTTTTGAGCAATAAATCTCCTTATTTATTTTATTTTGAGGTAATGTGTATATTTTTTTAGTTTAGTAGTTTTTTTGCAATTTTGTTTTAAACACTTATAAGTTTATCGTTTTTTGTGAGTTAATATACAACAAACTTAACTAATAACTACAAATGACTCATTTTTTTTTTACCTATACTTGTATGTCAGATCAAATCTCACACGTGAGTAATGGCGTAATTTTGTTTAAAGTGCGGAAAATGTAAGGTTAAAACCATCGTATAAATAGTTGGTTAATAGTGGGAAAGTGTTTATTATAGAGCAATATTTCCGCTCATATAAAAATGGACGAAATAATGGTCTAGTAAAGTTGTAATTTTAGCAATCGATGAACAATTTCGTAGTAATACATGTAGTGTGTTGTGTCAACGCAACAACTCTTCCGGTCATCTAAAAACAGTTTTTACTAACGATAATCAAGAACGCAGTCTCGATCAGACAGTATCAAAAACGAAGCATTTGACTTACTGTGTATAAACTGTTTTTCGTTTACTCCAAAAGGGTCTTTTTAATAATATACCGTTTATAAAAGATTCATAAATAAAACTTTTTAATAAATATTATTTTTCGTGTGAATTTTATTATTAACTCAATTATTGATCTTTGGTATCTACTAGGTTCCTTCCATGTGTATTTATGTATGTTCTTATGCTAAAATCTTGCGTTGGTTATGGACAACTCGTACTTACGCGACTTTTATTGTCGTTTCTAATTTCATCTTCTCCGAATCGTCCCACTATATCCTCATCTTTCTTTCCTATATTGCTATTAAAATCTCCAATTAGAAGAATACCTACGACTATTTTTATCTTATCTAATCTGACAACACCTGACGGCATATACTTGCGATATGCTAAAGAAATCAATATTTAAGTCAGAAGTTTTGCAGTAGATATTTACAAAAAAAATAATAACCTGTTTTCATGAACTGAAGCAACCAGTTTATAAATATGTTGAATAATCTGCAAAATCATATGAAGCTTGTTTGCAAATCAATGATGCACATTCTAAATATACAAATTACATAAATAAAAAAATAAACTACGATGTTCACTTATTTCGGTACTGGTTATTTTGGCGAATACTCTATTAGTCATTTCGACCAAACGCACATTCTAAATATACAAATTACATAAATAAAAAAATAAACTACGATGTTCACTTATTTCGGTACTGGTTATTTTGGCGAATACTCTATTAGTCATTTCGACCAAACGCCCTTCTATTTCTCTTGTTTAAAAAATTGCGATGTAAAGATGTATAATGCATTTTAAGAAATAAATTTGAGACTGCTGGATTTTTAAACAGTAGCTTTTAGAGAAGATATAATCTTTTTATAAAAGTAAGTTTATGTAATGACACACTTAACATAAGTAAGAACAATCAGCAAAGTAACATTGAAAACATACATCGGTTTGTAATTCCTTCTTCTTTATTCGAAGTAAAACTTCAATTCATATAACTCAAACAAATTCCATTTGTATTTTTAAGTAGAATTGCTAAGAAATGTAAAATGTTAAAATAATAAATAAGACCTTTATTTAAAGTTCGAATATTTGTTTATTTTCTGTCTGTTTTGGCACAACTGCTCAATTAGATAACTCTGTATGAAGCGAAGACTTGTATTGAGTTTTAGGTTTACACAGCTAATGAGCGAAAATTATACCTAACTTTTGCAGAGTTTAGAAATATTTGTTAATTAACTAAAACTTTAAGTAAATAATTTCCCCTTAATTATTTATATATTCTGTTTTCGAAAATTATTAATTTTATAACATTTCTTTACCAACTTTAATCTAGATACAAAAAAAGTATTATTTATAAATCAATTTTATAAAGTCATCTGTTAATATAATTTGGTTGAAACATTACAATTAGAATGGGGCGATTAAATTTAAAATTATGTTGTTAAAATCAACAATAATAAATGCAACAAAAATATTCAGTAATAAAACCAAAAAGAAAAAATAAAAATCAATAATTTAACATTTTTAAAATTTATTTCAATCCTTATAAACACCAAACACTATTGCAGGGACAAAATGCAACACATTCGGATAAAATATTTTAATAAATTGTTTCTATCCTCAATAAAGAATGTGCCTCCTAGTGGCAAGATACGGGCAACAATAATTTTGGCTAATAGGTTAGTCCTTACAGTAGAGATCCTGGCATATACAGAAAAATACCCCACAGTGAGTGTGGGGCAATACAATACTTTAATTGCATTGGTGGTGTGTTGGTTAAAGCGTTCAAGAAAGCATCATTCAGGCATCAAACTTCTCCAATATAATAAAATTATACTGAAATAATTGCATTTCATGAGGTTAAATTTTCCGCAAGCAAAATGAGCCTCCGTTAGGATTTCTGGGTGAGAACTATTTCAAGACGAACAAAGGTTGGAAAAATTAGGATAGGGGGCAGTGGAATCTTAAAAGATTTACAAGTAATGTATAAAATTATAGTAAAATAATTGCATACCCTGAGGTAAAACGTTCTCTTCTGAAACCATAATGAGCCTCTGTTTAGATTTTTAGGTCACGAAAATTTTTTTCTTAACTAAAATCTGATTTTTCTTAAAATCTTAAAAATTTTTCTGGTAAGAATATAAGGTTGGTAAAAGCACTTAAAAGAAAAAGAATACAAATTGCTTTAATTTAAGATACTAAGTAGAAAGAACAAAAGACAGAAGTTCTAGGTGAAAAATACAAATGTGTACACGGAAAAGTAAATCTGAGAATGTGGTTAGTATAATTTCTGGTAAAAATCTTATCATGTTCTCAGTTTTTCGAGGTTGTCAATTGGTGATAAATAAATAAAATTTTTATTAAAGGGCCAACAAACCTAATTACGTTTTTTTTAAATGGTAAATAAATATGTACTTGGAGAAATTTTAATGCTTATTATTATGTTATAAAAAAGAACTCAAGATATTGAATATTTTGTTTTGTATCGGAAACAAAAATTAGTAACAAACTTTTTGCAATTTTTCATAAAGTTGATTTATGTGAAAATTAACTTTCTCATTGTGATATTATATGTATTATTATACCGCAGTGTAAGGTTGCTTTCAAACATATGATACCCACCATTATTTATTTATTTGCGAACTTGTCATTCAGCTATAAATACGTAAAAAAATTACACACTATATAAATATATACAAATAAGTAGAATAAAAATATAAAAAAATTATAAAAAGTCACAAAATGCTACAGGTGTAGAATGCATTATTACTAGTGGCTATGGATTCAAACTTAATTAAATAAGTGTACACACAAATATATCTGTATTATGTATACTATTACATTAATTACAAATTCTAGTTATAGCTGACTTTTGACCATAGAGTGTACAATGGTGTTTAATCTGAAAATTATTTGTCTCAACTACGGGTAGGTTTTGTAGGTACCAGAAAATCCACAGAGCTAAGATTTCCTCGGCAATCTATTAAATTGTTACATAATTTATATAAACAACATGTATGTATGTACAGCGTTAATAGGCCTTTTACGCCCATTGCTGGATGGATAATTTCCATTGTTTTCTGTTCTTAGATACCAGCTTCCAATCTCTGATTCCCATCTCTTTGACATCTTCCATCACTACATCTCTCCATTTCTTTCTTGGTCTTCCTTTCTTTTCTTTACCATCAGGTACTCTCCAAGCAATATTCTTGACTAGTCTATTACCTTGCATTCTTTCTAGATGACCGAGCCATTCTAGTCTACGTTTTTTCACCACTTTTGTTATTGTAGGTTTAGCATACAAATGGTACACTTCTACATTAGTTCGTCTTCTCCATTCTCCCTCTACTGCTTTTCCACCAAATATTCTGCGAATTATCTTTCTTTCCCATGCTTCCAATATGTTCTGCATAGTTGTGTTCATAGTCCATGTCTTGGCAGCGTATAGCATTGTAGGTCTAATTATAGTTTTGTATACTCTTATTTTTGTAGTACGAGATATATCTTTGGCCTTAATTATTTGGCTTATGGCTCCAGCACACCTGTTGCTCTTGGTCAGTCTCAGGTTGATTTCAGTTTCTTCGTTACATGTCTGATCAATAAGAGTACCTAAGTACATATATTTATCCACCTTCTTGAATTCTACAACTGATCCATCCTCCACCTCCAATTTAAAGGATCCTCTGGTGTTTATTTTGCTCAAGATCTCCATGTACTTCGATTTATTAATATGTATTAACTTTCAGTTCCATTTTAGAGCTTCTCTGAATCAGTTTTTGCTATGTTTGATAGTTCTTTTCCATTTCTTGTAATAACAACCACATCATCAGCGTATGCTAAGCATTGGTGCTCCTTATATAAACCACATAATATATCCAAATAAGATCTCCTATCCTTAAGAAGTAGGATTTTTAAAAGACATTGCACTGACGTAAAAGCAATTTTATCGTAGGGTTGAACTAATAAATAATCTGAAATTAAATGAAAAAGACAGAAAAGATTTTATTTCACGTTAAAAGCGTCTATGTATCTATTGATACGTATTTCGCTTTAATAAAGCTCATCAGAATAGTTATTCATAGCCGTTCTCAACGTGAAAAATAAAATTCTCTGTCTTATTAGAAGTAACAATAACATGACTTCGTTATGGACGCAATAGCGACATCTGATAGAAAAATCGGTAAGATAGTTTCGAAACAAATTCAGATTTCTGCTTTAATCTGGAGCCTTCTAAAAATTGCAAGACATGACCAGACGATGATAAAGATGTTAAAGAAGACATGGGGAATCTAAAATTTGCATTCCACGACATGTCTATTCATCTAGGCAGAAATCCTAACGAATTTGTTTCTCGTACTCATACAGAGTAGATCCGAAGAAAATGAAAAAGACAGAAAAGATTTTATTTCACGTTAAAAGCGTCTATGTATCTATTGATACGTATTTCGCTTTAATAAAGCTCATCAGAATAGTTATTCATAGCCGTTCTCAACGTGAAAAATAAAATTCTCTGTCTTATTAGAAGTAACAATAACATGACTTCGTTATGGACGCAATAGCGACATCTGATAGAAAAATCGGTAAGATAGTTTCGAAACAAATTCAGATTTCTGCTTTAATCTGGAGCCTTCTAAAAATTGCAAGACATGACCAGACGATGATAAAGATGTTAAAGAAGACATGGAGAATCTAAAATTTGCATTCCACGACATGTCTATTCATCTAGGCAGAAATCCTAACGAATTTGTTTCTCGTACTCATACAGAGTAGATCCGAAGAAAATGAAAAAGATTTTTCACGTTGAGAACGGCTATGAATAACTATTCTGATGAGCTTTATTAAAGCGAAATACGTATCAATAGATACATAGACGCTTTTAACGTGAAATAAAATCTTTTCTGTCTTTTTCATTTTCTTCGGATCTACTCTGTATGAGTACGAGAAACAAATTCGTTAGGATTTCTGCCTAGATGAATAGACATGTCGTGGAATGCAAATTTTAGATTCCCCATGTCTTCTTTAACATCTTTATCATCGTCTGGTCATGTCTTGCAATTTTTAGAAGGCTCCAGATTAAAGCAGAAATCTGAATTTGTTTCGAAACTATCTTACCGATTTTTCTATCAGATGTCGCTATTGCGTCCATAACGAAGTCATGTTATTGTTACTTCTAATAAGACAGAGAATTTTATTTTTCACGTTGAGAACGGCTATGAATAACTATTCTGATGAGCTTTATTAAAGCGAAATACGTATCAATAGATACATAGACGCTTTTAACGTGAAATAAAATCTTTTCTGTCTTTTTCATTTTCTTCGGATCTACTCTGTATGAGTACAAGAAACAAATTCGTTAGGATTTCTGCCTAGATGAATAGACATGTCGTGGAATGCAAATTTTAGATTCCCCATGTCTTCTTTAACATCTTTATCATCGTCTGGTCATGTCTTGCAATTTTTAGAAGGCTCCAGATTAAAGCAGAAATCTGAATTTGTTTCGAAACTATCTTACCGATAATAAATAATCCTTTATAATGTTAATTTTTAAGAACTTTATATGCAATTTTATAAAAAAATCAAAAAAACGCCTGTTTTGAGAGTGAATGTACTCCTCTACTAAAAAGGTGGGGTGTTTTTTTTTAACATTTTAGAGGTTCAGTTAGTAGTCGTATATGTAAAGCATCAAACAAATTTGGTTTACTGTGATTCGTGTAATAGATTTTGGGAAATATCTAGTCTTTATTCTTTATATCCCGAAACGCAACGGTGTATCAATTTGTTTATAAATTTTTGAGATATGAAATCAAAATAGAATTTTGAAACTACTGGACTTAACGAGAATACGGTTTTTTTCATATAAAAATGCGGCACGTCACAATGTATATAAAGTCACTTATATTTAAAATTTTCAGAACGTCAACCTTAGAGTTCAAATTTTCCTAACACAGCTAATATTACGAAACCCATACGGAACTGCTCGATCTTTCATAGGCGTCAACATGGTATAATAATCAGAAAAATGTAATCATCATTATATTGGGAATTTTAGAATTATATTAATTAAATAACCAAAAACATTTGTTATTATTAATAATATAAATTTTATGAACTTCCTCTTTAAGTCTAATACTTTCAATATTCCATAAAATAATAATTTTAATTAAATATATTAGACAATTGTATGCAACTGGTACAAGAATACTTCAAATTTTTTGACAGTTTAGCGTGTGGAAAAATTGTTTTAAAGGGTTGCCACTTTTTTAGAGTAAGAATTTTGTTTATATTTTGAGTTCTTGCACAATTTGATCTTAATATATTAATATATTAATAGAGTGTATTTATAAATACATATTAAATTTAGATTAATAGCTTTAAAAACTAATTATTGTTGTGTATTGTGATTATGCTATGCCCAAACAACTAAACAGTCTGTAGAAAGACATGAACAATGACAATGACAAGCTTCCATATAAAATAGATTATTTTGAACAAGAAATAATGGCGGGACATTTTTAATTTTAATGCTCTAAAAGGGGTAAGTTAAAAATTTAGAATGTAAATGTTTTCTTATGTATTTTAGTGTGTTGCAGTAATCTTAAAACTAAGTGTATTTACTATTAATATAATAGTTTGACAAATAGTTGACATTTTAAAAATTCCTCACTTACTAACTACAGCCTGTCCCAAACCCTTCTTTCAGTGCGTCACTAATTTTGGCGTCATATAGGATTTTAAGAATGTCGAGAATTATTGCATGACATTTTAGTTAAATTTGACAGTTGTGGGTCGTAATCTGTCTTTTTATAATTGAAAATAATTTAATAATTTTAATATTAGTCTTTGTTCTTTCTCGATATATTTCGGTATATTTAAAATATTTTTATTATACAATAAATAAATACAAGATTAAATTTTCACTGTAAAATGTCTGAAAATACTAACCTGGAATGACAATTATCATTTTATCAGTTGACATTGTGAAAGTACTGTCACGATCGAGACAATCTGCATCAAATTATATTTATGCGCATCATTGATTGGATATCTATTTAGCGTATTCTAAACTCCAACCAATTATACATCCGTAAGTAGAATTAGCTTACGATAAATAATTTTCTAAGTTCTATGTATAATAATCACAGACTCACGTTTTTTTCTGTCACTTCTAGCTTAATGTGTTAGAGAGAATTCGATCAACTATGACGCACTGAAAGAAGGGTTTGGGACGAACTATATTCTGATGTTTTTGCAACGCTTTGGGGTTCTAACGTCGTAAATCTTGAATGACATGCACGCATATTTATATGAAAAATACTATATAGATCTGAAATACTTGACAATCTTCCATCTCGTATTGTAAGTAAAATAAGCATTTTCAAAAAAAAAATCATAACAATTACTTCTGTCTTAAATTATTTCAAATTATCAAAAAAATAGTCGATAAGTATAAAAGGTAATATTATATATATTTTTTTTAATAAAAAAGGAAAATTTTAATTATTTTAAACATAGTATATTCGATTAAAACAAGTTTTAGTTTGTGGGTACGAAATCCACCATTTTGCACAAAAGCCACGCGCCTATGAAATGTCTAATTTAGATGATTAGAGATGTCTAATTCTTTTGTGATTTCTGTTGAAATGACAAAAGTGATTGATACATTTAATTAAAAGAAGTTTTGTAGTAAACTATTTAATAACGTAGTAGCTAATAGCATCTCATTTTTATCTTTAGTGGTGTGTTTTAATAGGAACAAACTAGTATACTAAAGTATAAGTGTATATTGAGGCCTTACCTCAGACTGAGGTAAACACGCGCGATTTTTCGAGCACGGCGGCGTAGACGGCGTAGCCGTAGTTAAACCAGTTATCCAATAATACATTACGCTATTTTTTTTATTGGTACACTTTGAAATAATGCATTACTACTACAAAAAATTAAAATAAGAGCTAATAATGTCAAACAATTGAATTTGTGATGTACATCAGTATAAATTTCGTTATTATGGAAATAAGAAAAACAAAATTTAATTTGCAATCTGTCACATCAGATTAATTGTTATTACTGGTTTTATATTACTTAAAAAAGAATGACAAGAATATTTCAAACATTATTGGAAGTGCCATTAATGGAAGTACAATCCCATTGGCTTCCGAAAATGATGGTAGTAGTAATTTAAACATCATTTCCTGTGATTTAAAAAACGGAAGTATAAATATTTCAAACAATACCAACTGTACTTTTCACATTCATTTAAAAGATTAAGATTTCCAAATATTAGAATAAAGCTTTTAAAATATTTGTTAGTAATATTTTACTATTACTAACTATTCATTCCTGTATTCATGTATTCATTTGACGTTACAAGTTATGTTCTACTGTGAGGTCAGAAAAATATTTAAAACTGTTGATGTGGCCGTGGTAACTTTAAGACACGCGCGTTTTTGAAATTTGAATATATATATATATATATATATATATATATATATATATATATATATATATATATATATATATATATATATATATATCGGTTTCAAAACGTCTTGCGTCGTTGTCCGATGCCTAATTTCCACGAATTTCTATCATTCCATTGTTCTTCGGTCAAGTCTCGGGAGCTCATTGCCTTTGTTATTCCCTCCTTCCATGTTCTTTTTGGTCTTCCTCGTTTCTTACGATTTGGTGGTATCCATTTCATGGCGATTTTTGGTAGTCTTGTTTCTGGCATTCTTTGAACATGGCCATACCATATAAGTTGTTTCCTTTCTATGTCTGTTGCCAGTGATCCATCTACCCCCATCCGATTTCTTATTTCATCGTTTCTAATTCTGTCTGCTCTAGATATTCGAAGTGATCGTCTAAATACATCCATTTCTGTTGCTTCGAGTTTTCTTTTATTGCTTTCTGTTAGTCTCCATGTCTCTGTACCATAGGTTAAGCTGGTTTTTATGAGAGATTCATATATATTGTATTTTCGTCTTTTACCAATTTCTGAGCTCCAAAGAACTCCGTTAAGGCATCCAATTGTTCTACGGGCCTGGGTTATTCGTTTTCTAATTTCCCTATTGTCTGTGCCTGTGGTGTCGAAATCAATTCCTAGGTAGGTATATTCAGTGCAGATGCAATATTTGTTATACAGAGGAAAAAAGAGATATGTCCGAGCACTATAGGGAAAAAGGAGTAATGTCAATGTGACCGACGCCGTCGAAGCGGTTAATACATTTAGATTGTACGTAGTTCAGAGGTGTTTAGAGGTTATGTATATTTGTTTACTGAATCTGAAAGCAGACTTATCAAGTTGTAAATATGTTTAGTAAGAGAGACGAATTTATGAAATGTGCTGTTATTGACAAACGGGAAAATAATGCAAAGAAACGTAGAAGATATGGACGAATTCATGAAGTAATTAAAAAATTAAATAGACAAAGTCATGTAATAGGACCCGATTGTAAGTGCGTTATTTTTAAGTGTTTTCTACAAATACCGGAACAATCAAGAATTCAAATTAATAGAAAGTTCAACCTCATCGTGGAGTCGACAGATGCCCAAAATATATACGTATGCGGATTAATTACTGTACAAACTGTACAGCAATGAAGACCACGAGTATGAGAGGACTCTGCACGTCTTCATGATGCGCTTTTAGTTATAGAATCCGTTATATTGTAAATGACAAAATACAAGAAGTTCTAGTATGTCAGAAGGCCTTTTTGGCATTTCATGGGATTGGGAAAAAAATTAGAAGTTCTACAAAAGTCACTAAACTTGACGGATCACGCTCCAAAAGATACTAGCCCTTCGTTCATCGCGTGTTGTCTGTGAGTCTACGACAAAATAAAAATTTTGGATAATTCTCTTATTTTACTTTTTTAAATTTCTACCTTTTCAGTACCTTCCCAGAAACTAAATACCATTCGGTTTTTTTTATACAAAACTGTTTTTGAAATTTCTATGGCCGTTTGTCCTGACAGACCCCACCCAATCAAATGTGTAATAATATTTGCACTGCTTCTTAGTTGTATTTTTCTTGCAATCTTGTTTCACTTGGCCAGAAACAATGCAAATTAAAAATTGGCAGGTATATTCTTCAGTTTTTGCAGTTAGCAACGATATGACGACTGCCGTATCATATACACCGAAGAAAGGAAAGAATGTGATTGTTGTTTCCACTGTGCACGATGATCGGATTGATGAAGATACTGGTGATTAGAAAAAACCAGAAATAATTACTGTTTATAATTTCACAAAGAGTGGAGTAGATGTTGTAGACAGAATGATCACATCATATAATGTTTCCAGAAATACGAAACGTTGGCCAATGGTAGTAGTGTATAATCTCCTTAATCTCGCAGCAAATAATGCATTTGTAATTTACAAAGGCAACAACCCAGATGAAGAATTTTCCAAAAACGCGAAGATTATTCCAAAAAACCTAGATATAGAATTGGTACAGGAGGGTATACGACGGAGAGCAGTTGACACGCATTTGACAAAAGCTGTGCGTGCTTCGGCCTTGAGACTCTGGGGCATTAAAGTCGACGTTATACCAGAGCCCCAGCCAGGTAAGAGAGGAAATTGCTAATATTGCAAAATACGCAAAATTCGCTTTTGTTGCAAAATGTGCAAAGCCTGGCTATGTATGGACCACAAAATGGCATGCTGCAAAGATTGCTTAGAAAATTTGACCACCAAAGTTTGGCCACTGTAGTTTGTGTCCACAATTTAATTTTTTAGTTTATATATGTTTTTGTAGTACTTTGTTTGTTTCTAATTAAAGTTTTAAATGTTTTTTTTTTGTTTTTTTCATTATTTAGTCGCTGTTCACAAATTTGAAAAAATATGCGTTGAAATTGTAAACATTTTTAAAATTTACCTAATACAACAACAATTTAGAAATTGTTTCTGTAATAAACATTATATAGTAAATGATTTGTTTAAAACACGTTGATGCAAAATTAGCAATAAAATGTATGCTGTTTCTTGGGAGGTGGTATTTCATTTTGGTCCCCACAGACCACACCCGACCGAAAGTGTTCAGAATGGTCACCCGATGAACGGAGGGCTAGAGGTAAACATGAAAACCATTGTCATGAAGTCATCTATGGAAACAAAAAACTGTATAATGCAGCATACAGGGACTTTCTGGTGGAGAAAAAGTCATTATAAGCTACATAAACTTAAAGCCCAAGCATTTTATAACGAAAACAAGCTGCGAGAATAGCTAGTAGACAAAATGTGTACACAGGGGCTATATGCATGGATTTTGCAAAAAATCTGCAAATACCCAATATTAGTACAAATGATGTTTACTATAAGAGATAATTGAGTTTATACTCGTTCACTATACACGTCCTGCCTACAGTTGAGTCCATATTTTATATGTACCCCGAGACTGTTGGCAAAACGGTAGCGACGGTGTTTGTTCACTGCCTTATTACTATATATCTACAACTATCTTCATCGAAAAGTACGAAAGTTAAATATTTTCTGCAACTCGTGCGGAGGACAGACTAAAAACTACACTGTTCTTCGGTTTATTCATAACATATTTTATAATGAGAAGAGACTGGACTCTATCCAAATAACTTTTCCTGTTGGGGGACATTCCCACCTAAAATGTGACAAAGATTTTGGACTTGTCAACCAAAATTCAAAAGCCGAACTTTTTCAAGACTGGACGGAAGTGTATAAAACTGCTAGATGAAAACCATCATAGTTTCATATTAAAAAATATCCTCGAGAGTATTTTCAAAAGTGGAATGAATATTTACGCAAGCATTATAAAAAAAAAATGGCCTTTTATAACTCGACCTATCTGCCAGGTAAAAGCTGTTGGGGATCATCCTCGTCTTTTGTACTACAGAACAACATTAAATGGAACTTGGTTGACCACAGTAATAACACAGCAGACACTGACGACACCCAAATTGCCGGAAATGGAATTTGAGCTACCTCCATATGCCTATACAGGCAAAACTCTCCAATTATTTAGTTTTATAAAGCTTACTTTTGTTATTTTTTTTTAGCATTCCTGCAGATTATTCAAGCGAAATATGCAGACCCGCGGCATCTAAAAAAATTTTGTGGTTCAGATGCCCAACGTTATTTTGATGAACTTCCCCATCAATAATTTAGAGACCCATTATACCCAAATCTTTTGTAGAGGCTATAAAATCGTAAAAAAACTATTTTGAAGTTCCTTTACATAAAAATTATTTCTATATTAATCGTTGTTTGTTTTCTGAAATAAAATACATTTTTGTATCAACGTTGTTACTACTTTTCTTGACATACCTCCTTTTTTACTTTAATATTTTGAATTATTGTGTAAAATTTCTAAATGTTTGGCAAAATAAAGAAACTAGAACAATTTATGATTTTGCAGTTCAACTGAAACCTTATACTTGACCTCTGGTAATACCTTGATCAATGTAAATGACAAGACTATAATCTTTGTGCCGTTTTAAAGTATTAAAATCGCCTTATTTCAGAATGTATTATTTCTGACATACCTTCTTTTTCCCCTGCCTCCTTCATATGCATAAATAATGTCACACTCACAAAAAATATTTTTGACTTTAAATTACAGACTTATTTTGGAGACATTAATATGTTTATTTATTAAAGGATTAGTAGTATTTAAAGCAATATTTTTGGTCTTAGTACAAACTTAAAACACAAAAACATTTGGAATAGATAAAAAAAAAGTATTTAAAAAAACCATTTACTATAAAAAATATAAATACAATATGTATTATAACGTCGATCTTTGTCGATTAAAACCAGTTTTATGTAACTAAGCTTACCAGATTTATAACAGCTCAGAAAATCGATTCAACTATTGAGTTCACTCACCTGAAATGAAAAAAAATTATATATTATATATATATATATATATATATATATATATATATATATATATATATACAGATTGAACGAATTTAAAACGGAACATACAATTTAATATATGTCTGTTTGAACTGCATTTGAAATAGTGGACCAATATAAAACTTGGACAAAAATAAATCCAATATAAAGTGATAGACATTCTATAAAATATCGTTCAACTATCTGTCTCCTTTAAAGGAAAGAGGAGCTTGCCTAATAGTCGGAGAGATAGAGCCGAAATTTTGGAATGATCAGTAATATGACATTTCTCTATTGGAATATATTCATTGTAACTGGGTTAAGACTTTGCCTTATAGGAGGACGCCTCTCGTGGTACAGGGGGTGGCTATACAGGGATGAAGTTGTAATTTTTTTCGGAAAAATTAACGATCGATAATATGGCTGAAAATTTGCCCAGAGTAAGATCTTGGTATAACTAGACGAAATCCCAAAGGGCGGACGCGAGAGTGGATACATAAGGGGTGGCGGATAGGGATGAAACTGTTGGGTTGGTACAGAGAGCCATAAAACGGGGTCAAATGTACCACTTGCCTGCGCATTTTAGGTCTCGGTAACAATTTTCAAACTGATTTTATTATGATATTTTTATACCGATTGATTTGAAAATTTGTATGCTCACTTCTGTTACCATTCTGAAAAGCGTCAAGTAGAGTTTTCCTCAAAATTTTCCAAAAAAATTTCCGTAAATGAAAATTTTCGTAATTTTTTGAGGTAAAATCTAATTTGTAGAATCCTTTCGATTTTCTGTCAGTTATACCATGATTTTTTTCCAAAAATTTTCAAACGATTTTTCCGATAAGAAAAAAAAATTTAGAAAAAAATTTCGTCATTTTTCTCACTCTCATTGATGTCATCACAGTCATCATCTTCGTCACTTTCACTTTCAATAATATCACATTCATTATCTGCTTCATTTTCAATCACTACTTCTTGAACTGATTCTGGCATCTGAGGTCCACTAAACCATTTGAATTTATATGTTTCATCTTAAAACGCCCAACCATGTTCTTCAACAATCAATTCTGTTGGTACTTTTTTATGAGCATTTGTCCAAATATTTGAAATATAATGGGCTCGCAGTAGATGTTGGTGTAATTCATCTTGACATGGTGGTAAGCTTGAAGCATCGAAATTTTTTAGTTTTTTTTTTTTAAATGCTCGTTTACATCATGCAACTTATACTGCCGGTTAAATAGTGAAAATCTGACATCGTTTACTTTTCTTTTTGGAATTGTTCTCGTCAGTCCTGTTCCATATAAGTGACATATGAAAGTTTCTAAGGTTTCAAAAACTTCATTACAATCGAAGTCAGTTTCACCAAGTTGGATAAAAGCATCTTGATACTTATTACATTTAGCGCATACGTCTAGAATTACTGGTCTAAATGGAACGCGCATCATTATTATTTTAATTTTTTAAAATAATAATGATATAAAATTAATGTCCAAACAGAATTTGTAAAATTATAATTAACTAATGAAAAAAAAATTCAATTAATTTAAAAGTTAAAAAAAATATTGAAAATATCTACAAAGTAAATTTCAAAACTTAAAAAATTGATAATTCCACTATTAAATTGATTTTTATTAATAATTATTTGTAAAATGTTAAAGGAATTCTACAAATTGAATTTTACCTATTGATAAATAGAAATAATATATTTTGTATTTGATTATTAATGTAATAATAAATCAAATTTTTCTTATATCTGAACAACCATTATTTATGCAATATAAATTTAAAAACTTTTTTATTGTAATAAAAAATAAGTAAAATTACTATTTGTTATACAAAAAATATTTAATAGTTAACATTATAAAATTACTTTAATTTATTAAAATATCAAATATCAAACATTTATTCAATTAAAAATTAATTCCTAAAATATTTATATTTAAGAAAAAAATGTGATTTGTAAAGTAAATATGACTTTAGTTTGAAAAAAAAACAATATCACCATGAAAATGGCGGACATATTACTTATCGTTAATTTTTCCCCAAAAAATTGCAACTTCACCCCTGTCCGCCACCCCTTATGTATCCACTCTCGCTTCCGCCCTTTGGGATTTCGTCTAGTTATACCAAGATCTTACTCTGGGCAAATTTTCAGCCATATCATCGATCGTCAATTTTTCCGAAAAAAATGACAACTTCATCCCTGTATAGCCACCCCCTGTACCACGAGGGGGTCCGCCTGTAAGGCAAAGTCTTAACCCAGTTACAATGAATATATTCCAATAGAGAAATGTCATATTACTGATCACTGATCAGTTCAAAATTTCGGCTCTATCTCTTGGACTATAAGGAAGCGATAAGTGGTTTGACAGCATAATAACTGCTTGTGTAGTCTAGTTTTTTCAGTGATTCTAGGCAACCTATTTGCTTGGAGTTTTGATTTGTTCTTGAATGAATTCAGAATCCAGCAGCCCGCTGAAGTATTGGTTTTTTATAATATAATTATTTGACAACCTTTTGTTGGCCAACCACCTAGAGCGGAGTTGAGCCGAAATACATTGATTTCGTATGTTCCGTTTTAAATTCGTTCATATCGTTCTGTATATATATATATATATATATATATATATATATATATATATATATATTATAATATATATATATATACATATATATATATATATATATATATATATATATATATATATAATATATATATATATATATATATATATATATATATATATATATATATATATATATATATATGTATATACAGTGTGTCCGTAAAGTATGGAATATATTCGATATTTCCTAACTTAAAAGCCTTTTTAAAAAAAATCTAAAACACGTCTACTTTTAAATTTGATGTTATACATTTTACAATAAAATTTCATTATACAAGGTAATACACATTACAGTAACACTCTGTATTTTAGGACATTTTTAGATCGATAAAAATGAGCTGATTCTAAAAAAGTATAATACTGTGGGTCTAACGGATATAATTTAAAATATATGCGCTTTATTTCTATAATATAAAAAATTCAAATGGCAAATTTTATATTCAAGAAATAGTAATTGCTTACAAAATTATTTAATGTCTTTTTTAATATCATATTCTATAAAATACCCTTTAAAATCCAATCTTTTTTGTTTTTTTTAAAGAATATACGACAAGGAACCTTCCAGGGTCACTTGCTTCTCGTCTAGGGACCCATCAAGACATTCTTAGTAGACAAACAAAACTAGACTACGGATAAGGTGTCATAACATTTAGGGTAAACAAAGCATACAAATCTAAACTTCCACACGATCATGAAAAATTCCATGCTCGCATACAAATTCTATAGAACCGCGCATGTGTCTGACAAGAAATCTATAATGATATTATATATATTTTCACAAAAAAACTAAGTTTCTGTAGCTGGCTGTATACCATGTATCACAAAAATTTTTTGTTAAAATCCTTTATAAAAGGTATATAAATTAAAAACCCAAACGCGATATGTCATAAAGACAAAACGTTTTCTGAATCCATATTCTATCATCAGTGTCCTAGAAAGTATATAACCACTGTAATTAAAAAGAACATGAAGTTAAAATTTTGACCAAGGTTAATACAAAATGTGGTTAATACTTACTAGGTGTACATGTTTTGAGCCACTAAATATCTGGGTAAAAACCCGTTAAAAGTTATATGTTACAATTTAGTTTACATTTTTAGTCTTATATTTTGAGATGTTAAAGTTAAAAGTGGATATGAGTACATGGCAACGTACGACTCCACATGAAGTTGCTGGTCCTGAGACGATGTATCTACGAGGACTTGATGATAGCAACTGATTTGAATGACAAAATTGACATGTTAGGACGGAAGTCCGAACAAATCAGTCAGTGTAACTTAATATCTGTGTCTAAATATGACAGAGGCCAGCAATATTTAAAAATTGAATAAAGTTAAAGTTAAAATAATATAACAGTAGCAACCATCAATGTTGTAGTATTAAATTGTGAATTTGTCCTGAATTTATGTTAAGAACATGGAGAAAAGTGTTTTATTGACTAATGTAGGTGAAATGAATTGTGGTGAAAAATTGGGTGGGTACTGATAGGCAACCAACTATACATAGGTCTAATAAATTGATCATTCAGGATCATAGTAAAATTAGGATTTTAATAAAAGGCCCTTTATGTTTTGCAACAATTGGTACCTGGAAAATGCAATATAGACATATGTGGGAAGTTGGATTCTTGAGACTTTATTGTTGATGGGTTAACTGAAAATAATATTTTTGACAATGCTATTAAGTGAATACAATAATAAATATTGTACATTCTATAAATATTATACATATAATAAATACAATTAATATATTTTTTCTGTTCCTGTAGCCAGTAGAGATTGAATATTGAATGGTGCATAAATATTAAATTCGATTTATTTTTTGTATAGAGAGTTTGTATGCTGTTGAAACTTAGGACATTCAAAAAAGATGTGATCAAGATCACTCAGTTTTCCACAATATTTGCAATTATCATCTTTAATCACATTTATTTTAAATAAATGACTTGGATAGAACGTATGTCCAAAGCGTAGTCTGTTTATGGTGTAAATTGTTAAACCAAGTAGTTTCTGAAATAACTTGTTGTAAATTGGTGTATCTTGTATTGTTTGTAGAGTAGTAAAGATTCCATGTCGATAGCTCCTTTTTTTTTTAAATCCTAATGGCATCTAATAAACATAAAGAATATGACAAAAAAGTGCCTAATATTATACTGGTTTTAGCTAAGTAATTTACATATTCATATCTTTGAGTCCAATATGTGCCTTAACCCAAATAAATTTTATATTAAAGCTAGAATCTGCTAAGAGCTTTAATTGATCCTTTATTAAAAAAAATAAGGATTACTAAATCTATTGGGCAAAAAAGTGTTTTTTTCTGTTCTGTAGAACTGATTCTTCTCCAGTTATGGTTAAGTTATGTTAATAATACCTATACAAAAACAGAATAAATATGTTGAAATTACTTGGGTACAACAAATCAGTCAATATTAGAACATTTGGAATACTCACTCAAAATAAACGTTAAATTATATTTTTAAAAATTGATTGACTAGTCAAATTAGTATTATGTGTTTCAATGTTTATTTTTTTACAAAATATTATAAAGCTTTTCATTCTAGCATGGCTTTCTGACTATTCTAATCTCAACATTAAGTAAGTACTTTTTACGATTAATGACATAAAACGAATTAAAAAATTTAGTTGTATTTGTAAAGAAACTAAACAGTTTCCAAAACTCGACTTTCAATAAAGGAGTATGTATATTAGTGTTTTATTCACTGGGCCTTTTGAGCCCAACCTCATCATGAATTTTTGGAAGATTTACTTTACTAGTCGGTCACAAACAACTATATATAATCCAGTTTGTTTAATTAAGTCGGCATCATGTTGAAAACTTTTTTATTATTAAATTTACAAAAAAAATCATTCCTTATAAAAAGTTGTGCATGGTCCAAAACCAAAGATGCAACCATCAGATAACAGATTTTAATATAGAGGTACGTCAAAAAATTCAGAGTAAAATATTTTTATAATTAACAAAATCAAAAATGTTTATTATCAACAGTTGTTTAAAATATAAAACTATGTTTTAATATGCAATTACATGCTCCTAATAATTTTTTTTTACGATACCAAGGTATTTTTATTTATATATGATAACTCTTCCTTTCCGATAAAACATGATAAGCAAACTTTTACACAACAGAATACATTAAAAATATAATAATATTGAAGAGTTATTAACCTATTTTTCTATCGCAACGCAAGCATTTAAACAGTGTACAAAGTATATTGTTGGTCAATATTAATGCAAATTTACTGCTAGAAAGTCAACTATATGTAAAATCCTAGCACATAGGCAGTTTCTAGAAAAGTCACTAGAATATAACTTAGGTACATACCATCTCTTTGCCTATGATAATGTGAAAAAAATTGCATTATATATTGCAATGATAGATTTTAAGAACCCACCTAAGTTAGTTAAGTTGACCCAACTAACAATGCAAAAAGTAAGCGCATGCGTTAGAATTTAAGAAGAAATCTCGTCAGTAGTCAAAGTCAGTAATTCATGCTCACTATCTGCTCCTTCTAGATAATCATCCATATAGAAAGACCTTTTTATCGATTCACTCGCTTTAGAATGAACCTTTTCATGTTCACTTGCTAAATTGTGTTAGACAGCGTACAGCTAAATAAGGAGCTGAAGCCGTACCGTACGTCACTGTGTTCAGCTGATAACATTTTAAATCATCGGCTGCGTTTTGTCACCAAAATATTCTCTGTAGTTTACGTTGTTCGGGAGATACGTGAATCATTCGATACATTTTTGATATGTCTGCAGTCATAACAAATTGATACTTTCGAAACCGGAGAACTATTGAAAAAAGATCATCTTGCAAGGTCGGTCCTACACATTGTACCTCATTAAGAGACAGACCGGACTCTGATTTCATTGAAGCATCAAATACTACTCGAACACGTGTAGTTTTACTTGTTTCGCCAACAACTGCATGATAAGGTATATAGTAAGCTAATTGTTGCTCTCCTTCTTCATACTCATATGTCCCAATTGTAAGTACTCTTGCATAAACATATCATAATCGCGTTTTAGCTCGGGATTTTTTAAGAGCCTACTTTCTTGTAAAAAATATCTTTGTAAAGCACTCATACGTGAATCACCTAGATTTGTTAAATTTTCCTTAAATGGAATCGATACAATGAATTTATTGTCCGCTGATCGCTTGAATGTATTTTTGAAATAAAATTCGCAATATTGCTCTTCTTCTGAAAGAATCGTTTTTACACTAAAATGAACATCTTCTATCTCTCAGAATTTCAACAATATTTTATCAATATCCTGCTCCTGGCTCAACTCGCTGGAAAAATTGCTAGCATGCTTTTTTACCTGGCTAGACGTTGAACTTATCACGCCGCCCAAGATCCATCCTAATTTTGTCTCTTGTAGAACAATTTTGCTATCTTCTAATTGAATCCTGTCCAGTTGTAATATTTCCCAGAATACAGATGATCCTATTAACAGATTAATTTCTCTCGCTCGATTGTAAGTATGGTCAGCCAATTTAATATCCTTTGGTATTTTTAAAATGTTTTTATTAAATGAGGTGGTAGGTAGCTTGTCGGTAATATTTTATAACACTAAACAATCAATAATTGAATTGAAATCGCTTGTACAAGAAGATATATTTAGCTTCACTCGATTATTTAACTTGGATGTCGCTTGCCCTATTCCTATTATTTTAAAATTAACCGACTCCATACTTATATTTAATTTTTCACAAAATCTCCTTTTTACAAAGTTGCTTTGTGATCCATTGTCTAACAGAGCCCTACATTTATGTACATTGCCTTGGTTGTCCTTAATATTGACCAAGGCTCTTGACAGACGCACTTGTGATGTCATAATTTTCTCGCTAAAATAAGTATGACTACTTTCTACTTGTGTATTATTATGATTTTCACATGTACTTTGTAATGTTCGATTGTCATTGTTAATAGTTCTACAATTATCGCTAGATTGTTTGTCATAAAATGATCTCAAACTTACATGACTTTCTTTTTGTATAACAGGATATTCAAATAAGTCTTTTATATGACTATGGATTAATAAACTCGTTTGATCATACCTATCTTTTAACAAATCCCATAATTATTCTCGGAAACTGAAATTGATTCTATAAGCCCTAATGATTTATCATTCAAACATGATCGTAAATAATAAAATTTTTGAATATTAAACAATGTACTGTTATCGTCAACTAAGGCTTTAAATGAATCTCTGAGCTCTATCCATTATTGAAAACTGCCACTGAATTTTGTCAATTTTATCGCGGGCAAATCGACAGCTCTTGAGCGATTTTGTTGAATTGGAGTATCGCATAAATTATATCCTAAAGAGACTGCACTATTGCTAGTATAAAATTTATTTAATTTTGACTTCATATTACTTATTAGTGCAAAGTATAATTTTTCAAAGCATTCCCTCTCGTCCTCGTGCTCTTGTAATCCAGTTTCTGTCGTCTCAGTTAATTCTATTGCTTCTTGTTTAATATTTAATTCTGCGTGTAAATCTTCGACTTTGTCTAATCTTACTTCTAATTATTTGGCGGTTCTATCGTCTAAATTCGCCAAAAGACTCACGAAAAACTTACTCTGCCTAGACAGTTGACCTTTTAGTATGCCCCTTTCCCTTATAAAGCTGTTAATTTTGGAATTCATCTTAGTACTAGTTTAACTCAAATAAAACTCAATTCGAAATATAGGAAATGTATGGTAACGATAAATTAAATGAAAATTACAAAGAAAAACTCACTTTTGTTGAGGTTAATTTACACGTGTTTCTAATCGCTTGCACTGGTTTTTCTCACTATTTGTCTCGTTAGACCAAAAAAGGTTGGGGTAAATCGCTTGTTTTAATAACTCGCTTGCGTAAAACTGATACACTAGTAATCTTTATTTTTATTAAAAGAAACTTACAAAAATCTCATTACAAAAATTATTTTTACGCTCAAAATTAAACCTGTTTCTAACTTCATGGTCTTTTTTTTCATCTGCTGTCACTTCTCAACTAAAGATGTAGACAACTGCACCCACTCTCACCGCAACTGCACTTATGTTTTAATTTTCCGTAACAATTACAATTAAAAAATATATAGAAATTTGATGTATAGAAATATGGATGTGAAACATGGATCATGAAGGATAATATGATGAACAATTTAGGATGTCACTCAGGTATATGAAAAACTATGGTAAATGCGCCATAACTATAAACTAAGACAATATTTACCAAAACGATACTCTCAAATAATTGAATCCTGCATCTTGAAAAGATATTTCAGACTTAAACAGGAAGATACATACACGGAACTAAAAGAATTTACAGTAGGGCTGCCACAAAGAAGTTTCTTTACCTTTTGTATACGTGTTATATTATTGTCCTAGAAAATAATACAATTGCAACATTTACCGATAATACTGCTATCATGGCAATATGTAAAACCAGCGAGGAAGCTACAGAGAAATTACACAGATGTTAATCAAATATATACTCCAGGGAAATAAGCAAAAAATAGACCGTGTTTGGGACACTCAATACTTCATGTCGCTGACAACTTTTTTAGTTATTGTAGACCTATAGGAAAAAAACCTACTTGTTTTCTGCTTTGAATTTGGAGCCGTTTTTTAATTATTAACAATTTAATGCAAAAAACGCGATTTTTTCTAAGATTATTATTGATGCTAGTATTAAAAAAATAGATTTTTGAAAGAAAATTATTTTTTTCACGAAATGTTTAAACAAACTAGACTATTTATTAATTAATATATAAACAAATTACATATTTGTAATATACGTAAAAATTATATACAAATTAAAAAAATAATGATCAAAATCCATTGAGTAGATCCGGAATATAGACAATTTTATTAGTTTGAAATTGTTTGTTCGGTATTTAAACTCCATGGATTTGTAGGTTCATCCTAGTCACCATTTGAACTACATTTTTGAAAATTCGTAGAGGCTCCTGTAAAGGTATAATGTTTGTGCAAATTAAAAAAAAAACAAATCCCATTCTTTAACATGGCGTCAATGCGGTTCCTTAATTATTATAATCAAATTAGCTGTGAATTAACCTAGCCAAATTAACCTAGCCAAATTTTTTTACTTAAAAATTCGGGTGAAAAGACTAGCTTTTCGAATGTAAAAAAAGATTTTTTTAATCATTTTTTATCTTTTTTTAATACAATTTGATAGTATAAGTCTTTTGCTTTCATTTGTTGCCCACAACATTATCTATTTTAAAGCTTTGTCAATATTCTAAAAAATAAAATTTTGTAATTTTATGTCATGTATTTAGCTTTCTAATAGAGTACAAAAAATCGAAAAAAATCTCCTTTTTTTCATTAAATTGTTAATCATTAAAATACGGCTCCGAACTTTAGGCAGGAAACAGCTTTGTAAGCTTTACTAACAAAAACGTTCAAAATAAATATAAATAATCAAATTCCATATTCAAATACTGCAAAATATTTGGGTATTGTCCAATAAATATAAATAATCAAATTCCATATTAAAATACTGCAAAATATTTGGGTATTACTCTGAGCTCATGTAAAGAAGAAAAGAAAATAATAATTCTGATTGAAATACAAAAAAATGTACTGGCTGATTGACCAAAATTTTACGCTATTTCTACATAATAAATTATTATTACATAAGCAAATACTGAAACAATAGTATTATTATTAAAACAGTATAAACATTTAGAAGGAAAATGTCACAAATCAACAGAAAATATTTCTATTTATATAAAAATTTAATCAAATTATAGGTACTTACTGCTTATTTATATAAAATTTCCTTAATCGTTGTCGACTTTTTTGTCCGGAACATAAACGTCTTCGTGAACTACTCATTTTAAAAACAATAAACACACTGGTTTCTCAAAAGTCGGAATAAGCCCTAATATTGTTATTCAACACTATTTTTATAACCCTCCCCCGAGAGGGCGTATACTTCTAAAACAGAAGCTATCGACAAAGACAGCCTATGCTGACCGAAAGAGAGTTACATTTAGCAGAACTTTGATATTTTTTCAAAAGTTTATACCAAATAGCTGCTTTGTGTTACACTTTATGTTAAAAATAAAAACAGAATCGAAAAGTGGGTCAAATTCTGTAGTGCCTTATTTAAAAAAAACTTACTTTTATTTTAACCAACAATGTTTGAAAAAAAAATTGTTTAAACAATTTATTAAATTACAACCAAATAATGCACTAGAACTTTTTAAGACCTTCCATATAAAAAAATAATCATCTTAATATCTGCCATAGTTTTTGCGTTATTTGATATAAACTTTTACATTGGAATTTAGCTATGCCCAGAATCGCGAGAAACGGCCTTAAGCGAAATTTATAACTTTTATGATACCCACCTAGAATAATATAAACAACATTTGATATCTGATGATTGCATCTTAGATCTTAGACCATGCAGGGCTTTTTGTGTAAAATAACTTTTTTTAATAAACTTATTAATATTAAAAGAGTTATCAGTTATCAGTAAATGGAATTCCAAACAACTTTTGATAATAACAATTTTCGACATTGTGAAATATAAAGCTACTTTAGCGACATTCATAATTTTCAAAATACCTCGTATAATATTGATGGTTGCATATCTAAGGATTTAGACCATGCACAAGTATAAAGAAAATCTTTTTTCGTAAAATAATATTAAAAAAGTTTCTCATATGATGCCGAGTTAATTGGATACACCTCATTTTAGCAAACAGCTTATAAAAGACACCAAATTATTTTCTTGGAATCGTTACAAAGTTAAAGATTTTTTAATACCCAAGAGACGGCACAAAGAAAATCGACATAATTATCAAGTCAGCGAAATCATTTTCCATGAATAATAATGATATCGGTAACTTGTTAAAAAAAGCCTTATTTATTCGGCTCATAAATTTTAAAGCTATCTTAAATCTGATAACTCTATAAACTTCTTCGTTTAAACGCTAAATGATTTCTATATTTAGTGACAATTAACGTTAGTTTTGCTTCGGTTTTTAAATTTTACATTGTCAATAATTACTATATATATATATATATATATAACAAAAACAAAATACTCCGAAATAGCTTTCAGTGTAGCTGAGATTTAAATATAAAATAATTTTCGCCAAGAAGAGTTAATATTTAATTTTAATACAGAACATCACCATTTGCTTATACGTATTTCGTCATTTTGGACTCCTCAGATCAAACTTTTCGTATGATCTGAAAAAAAATTAAAATCATTTTGTCATATAAGCAATTATTTTAAAAATAATGTGCACTAGACAATAGACATTAAATTTATAAAGCAAATAATGAACTGACATGAGGAATTTAAAAATTGCTTTCCATAACACGTCAACTTATCTAGGAAAAAAACCATCGAGAACTGATTTCTAGTACTCATATTGCGTGAATAAATTAAAAACCTGTGAACATTGACTAAGAGACACATAAAAAAAATAACATTCATAACGAAACAAAGACTGTCTTCAAATAAAGATAAATTTTAAATTCCTAGGGAGTAATGATATAAAATAAGTATTTAAGAATGCAAGGAAAAAGTAAAATGGACTCAGATCACGATGATAAACACAAATTAATTTTAAAGGGCTCTTTGCGGTATTGGTCCATTTTTACGTCAAAGAAATGCATGAGTTATAGGATATTAAATAATAACTGTTTAATAAATTTACTAATAGTGAAAAGCATAATACTTTTAATAGATTTTGGACAAATATTTCATGAGACATTAAAAGGATGCACATCAATTCACTTTTTTCCAATGATACTCTGATATAAAACTAAAAAAAAAAGACTGAAAAAGAATGAGTCTACAAGAAAATAATTCCCTTTTCTCTAGGTGTAAGAAGAAAACGGTTTTAGTTAGTAACTATAGCCGTAAACACTTTGAAATACATTAAATTCATAAAAATAAAAACATCGAAAATAGGCTGAAGTTTTACACAACAATCAAAATAATTATTGAAATGATTTTGAGATCATATACCAAAACTGCCGTCCCACTATTGTTTGTCATTCTCATCGAGTCTTTACCTAGATCTATTGTTTTAAAGTAAACAGGATCACTACTAAAACTATAAAAATAGCTGCTAACCAACCAGAAACCATTATTTTCACATTTTTACATAGTAAAAAAATGTTAGTAAACTATATTTTTGCATTATTTTTTTTATGTTAGCAGAGAAGTCAAAAAATTTGGAAGCAAAACTTGAAACTTGTTTCTAACCATAACTATTCAACAACTACACTTCATCAAAAAAGTATCGCATCACTTATGAGACTGCAAATTTTGTATTAAAAATTATTTAAAACATGGTTTTATTTAATATATTTCATTAATTAGAAGTAACCGCACAAACAGCATTGAATAAAAAAAAAATCAAAATCAAAAGTAATGATAATTTAGTAAGACGTATTGCCTCCTCTAGCTCTCATAACATCTAGACAACGTTGTGGCATACTTCAATGCATTGACATGCATTAAAACCAAGTCATTACTAATAACTGATGCGTAAGGAACAATATTTCTCATCTCCCTCAACAAGCATCTCCAAAATTTCTCTAATGTACCTATCAGCAGTTAAGAATCCTCCATCTAGCTGTACCAATTCGGTTTGACCCCTAACAGATATTCCGCCCTAGAGCATAATAGATATTTCTCCAAAGTTTGTCGCTGGTCTTAGGTTGCATTGAAAATAACGCTCGCCATCTCGTCTATAAACTGATATTCTTCGATCCGAAGTGTATAAACAAAATCTTGATCATCCGTAAAGAATGTTACCCCAGTCGATATTCCAGTTTACATGCTCTCTTGCAAATGTTAGACGTGCTATACAGTGTTCCCTTGTAAGTCTCGGGGCAGTGGAAGCTACTCTGGCCCTAATTCCAGACTATCTTAAGATGTGCCTAACAGTTTCTGACGACACACGAACATTTCGAGTCTCGGCTAAGTCATGTTGAAGTTGACTTGCAGTCACATGTCTTCGACGCAAAGCCTGAAGGATTAAAAATCTATTGTACACATGCGTAGTTGCTCTTGGCCGACCTGTTACAGCTCGTCTCTCATAAAGACCAGTCTCTCGGTACCTTACTACCACTCGTGATACTGTCGACTGATTTACACCCACTAAATTTGCTACATATCTCTGACTCCTTCCGTCTTCAATGAGGCAAATTATTCTAACCACTTGATCTCTCGTTAAATTTAAATTTATATTGTCACGACCTTACTCAATATTTATTACGAAATTTAAATTAATTGCAAACTGTATACTTTTTACCAAATTAAAATAAAGACTGATAATATAAAAACCATCCAAAAGAGAAATTAACATTTTTTTTTCTTAAAAAGTAAGTAAGCTGTTTAGAAGAGACTGTTTAGCTGTAAGAAGAGAAATAAACATAGCAATGAAAGAGTTAGGAATACCAAATAAGTTGGAAAATTTAACAAAACTAACTCCTAAAAAAGTTGAATGTAGAGCTCGAATTTAGGGGGAACTTTCTGAACATTTTAAAACAAATAACAGGCTCCACCAGGAAGATCCTCTCCTGTATACTGTTTAATCTGGCTCTGGAAAGTAAAAGGTATGTCACAAATCACAACAACTGGTTCAATATATAATAAATCAGTGCAAATCCTGGCCTATGCTGATGATATCAATATTCTTGGAGAACGGAAAACGCTGTACGAGAGGCGTATGTAGCAATAAAAGAATAAGTTACAAAAATGAGTTTAATAATAAACACCAACAAAACTAAGTATATGAAAATAAGCAAGTAACCACAAATCCTACGACCACTTGCTATAGAAAACGACATCATTGAAGCAGTGAACGAATTTGTATACCTGGGAGCACTCATTAACACTACAAATAATACTACCGCAAAGATAAACCGCAGAATTTTGACGGCCAACAGATGCTATTTTGGGCTCAATATCTTCTTTAAATCAGGAAATACAAAAATAAAACTCTACAAAACAATAATACGTCTAGTGCTAACATATAGAGACCTGGACACTAATAAAAAATAATGAAAAAATGTTAGGATGTTTCGAATGAAAAGTACTAACCACTAAAAGTAATATATGGAGCAGTGAATGACGATGGAGTGTGGAGAAGGCGATACAACTTTGAACTTTATAGAATATACTAGGAACCTTATAACGTAAAACATATTAGGATAGGACTTCTAAGGTGCATAGGGCATGTAATGCGGATGGAACAAAATAACCCGGCTAGAAAAACGCTCCTTGATAGACCCATTGGTCAGAGAAGAAGAAGAAGAAGACCCAGAACAAGGTTTCAGGATAACATCGATAAAGAAATAAGAGATATGGGAATACGTAATTGGCGGAGAAAAGCGATGGATAGGAATGATTGGAGAGAAATTCTTGAGGAGGATAGGACCCACGCAGGGTTGTAAAGCCAGAATGATAATTATAACGATGAAAATCATCTATGCAAAAAAATAAGATCCGGTATACATAAATATTATTTAACGCAATGCTTCTTTAAACGATCTGAAATTGTCTTTTCAGATGTAAAAGAGCTTTAGTAGCCTTAACAAGTAAGAGATGCTCATATTTACGATACGTTGCGTTTTATTGGTTAAATAACTAAGCAACTAATTACATCGCCTCCAATATACTTCATCTTCTACTATAGCTATTATTGTTTATTTCTACTAATTTAAATAAATGTTGTTATTATATTTTTAATTATTTTGACTTAGTATTAGTTATACCATTTTTTTCAAAGTAAAAACGTTGCACATCACAATTTATATAAAGTGACGTCAATTAGCCAATTAGTCAATAAAGAAAAAGAAGCTGTAGAGAAATGTAAAGAAATAGAAAGACTACAAGCCAAGCATGACAATTTGAATGTACACAAAAAGGTAAAAAAAATAACGGGTACTTTTAAAAAGAGAACACAAATGAAACTCATAGACACCAATGGAAAATTAATCATTGACACCCAAGAGATGAAGGACAAATGGAGAATATATTTGGAGACACTTTTTCAAGATCAAAGAACGGATTATAGGCATGCATTTTCAGAGAGGATGACGGGCCCGGACATACTTAAATCCGAGGTAGAAGAAGCAATAAAACGGATGAAAAGCAGAAAAGCTGTAGGGCCTGATAATATCGAAGCTGAATTTTTAAAACTCTTGGAGGATGAAGGAATAAATTGGATCACGGCTGTCTTCAAAAAAATATACAATATAGGAATCATCCCTGATAAATGGCTAGAATCAGAATTCATAGCGATACCTAAAAAACAGGGGGCTAAAAAGTGCGAAGAATATCGAACAATCAGCCTAATGAGCCACATGTTGAAACTGTTTCTTAGAATCATCCATGGAAGAATTTATAAGAAGTGCGAGGAACAAATATCAGACAGACAGTTCGGCTTCATTAACGCAGTGGGTACCAGAGAGGCACTTTTCGGAGTACAGGTACTGATTCAAAGATGCAGGGACGTTAACTGCGACGTATACGCGTGCTTGATCGACTATAAAAAGGCATTTGACAGAGTTCAACATCAAAAGATGATAAACATTTTAAAAGAAGCAGACCTGGATGACAAAGACCTCAGAATAATTTCAGAACTATACTGGAATCAGACCGCATACATGAAAATTAACGGAGAAGAAACAGATCACATAAAAATACTACGCGGAGTTAGACAGGGATGTATTCTATCGCCGTTGATATTTAATATGTACTCAGAAAAAATTTTTAACGAGGCTCTTTACGGAATAGACGAAGGCATCCTTCTAAATGGTGAAAGAGTAAACAATGTTAGATATGCCGACGACACCATGGTGATAGCAGATAGTTTAGAGGGACTTCAGAGGCTAATGGACAGAATAAACGAGTACAGTCAACAGTACGGACTAAACATTAATACCCACAAAACCAAACAAATGATTGTCAGCAAGGAGAATATAAATGCGGTTCATCCATACATTAATGGGACGCAGATAGAGCGAGTAAAACAGTATTGCTACCTGGGAACTATTATAAACGAACAGTGGAGCAATGTACAGGAAATAAAGTGCCGCATAGGAAAGGCAAGAACGGTCTTTAACAAAATGAGCGCCATCTTCAAAAGTCACAACATATCCCTGGATACAAAAATGAGACATTTGAGATGCTATGTTTTCTCTGTGTTGTTGTACGGGGCGGAGGCATGGACGCTTACAGACACCACTATTAAAAAACTTGAAGCATTTGAGATGTGGCTTTATAGAAGAATGCTGAGAATATCATGGACAGCAAGGATCACGAACAACGAAGTTCTAGAAAAAATGAAGAAGGAACCAGAGATTGTGTTTACGATCAAACGCATAAAATTGCAATATCTGGGACACGTTATGAGAAATCAGCACCGTTACTCCCTGCTGCAGTCTATATTGCAAGGTAAAGTCAAAGGTAAGCGAGGACCCGGTAGAAGGAGAATATCATGGCTGCGGAATTTAAGAACATGGTTTAAGAAAACCTCAACGGAGCTGTTTCGAGCCGCAGCGAGCAAGGTCATGATTGCCAATATGATTTCCAACATCCGAAACGGATAGGAACCAGAAGAAGAAGAAGACGTCAATTATATTTAAAATTTCCAGAACATCAACCTTAGAGTTCAAATTTTCTTAACACATCTAACAATATGAAAACCATACGGAACTGCTCTATCTTTCATAGGCGTCAACATGGTATAATAATCAGAAACATGTAATTATCATTATATTAAGAATTTTAGAATTACGTTGATTAAATAACCAAAAAAATTGTTATTATTAATAATATAAATTTTATGAAATAACTCTTTAAATCTAATATTCTAGAAAATAATAATTTTAATTAAATAGATTAGACAATTGTACGCAACTGATACCGATATCAGAAGTAATACTTCTAATTTTAATGACAGTTCAGCGTGTGGCAAAAATTGTTTAAAGTGTTGCGCTTTTTTAGAGTAAGAATTTTGTTTGTGTTTTGATTTCTTAGACAATTTGATCATAATATATTATTTAATAATAAATTGTATTTATAAATACATATTAAATTTAGATTAATAGCTTTAAAAACTAATTATTGTTGTGTATTGTGATTGTCCTATGCCAAAAAAACTAAATAGCTGATAGTAGACTGTAGAAAACTGATAAGCTTTCATATAAGATAGATTATTTTGAACAAGAAATAATAGCGGGACGTGTTTACTATTAATCCTCTAAAAGAAGTAAGTTTAAAATTTAGAATATATAATTTTGTATTAAAATGTTTTCTTATGTATTTTAGTGTATTGCAGTAGTCTTAAAACTAAGTTAATATAACAGTTTGACATATAGTTGTCATTTTTAAAATTTCTTACTTACTAACTATTCTGATGTTTTGGAAACGCTGTGGAGTTCTGACGTCGTAAATCTTTAATGACGTGCAATCGTTTTTATATGAAAAATTCTATAATAACTTATTAATTAATAATTAAAAGTTATTATTATTACGAAATAATTTTCTCAAAATTAATTATTTTACAGGAAAAAGTGTCAAAGACCCCTTGTTGCGAATATATGTCGTCTGGAAATAATATCCCCCTGTTTAGTAAGGACAGAATGGTCAAACACTGTAGCGCTTATCATGGTAATTACGGCTGCAGCCTGGTAATTTATGAATTCACGATTTATGCAGAAGATCAACACCGCTTTGATAAGCTATAATTGAAGGTGCCTATTCTGGTCATGTAATTATTGTCTACTGACCTAAAATACAAGCTGCAGGATTGGTTTTAGATAAAATTGTTGACATGTTTAATATCGTATGAAAAAAACTATGTAGGTACTGCCAATATATTATCTGGTGGCTAGCTGAATATAAACTTCATAATACATGGCTACTTAAAAATTAGTAGAACGAAATTTATGGTCCACTAATAGAAAAAAAAGTGTAACGGTTAGTCTTTCTGTTTCTTATGAACGCGCATGAGGAACTTATTATAGACACTCACATAATATAACGAATTAAAAATAGACGTAACATTGTGATTTGTTTTAAGAAAAAAAAAACCAAGTATCGTACTTACTATACGTACTACTTTTAACGTAAGTAGCATATGGCTTAATGAGTTTGGACATGTTTTAATTCTTGAAAACGATAGTATAACAAGACAATTAAAAATAGCTCTACTGAAGAAGTTATTGTAACGAAAGAGCCCATCTCCGATACGTCATAATTCTTATAAGGAAAGATCTAGAGAACACAAGAATTGGCATTTCAATACCGCCCGTCTTCAATGGTTCTTTCGATGAGAGGAATTAGAGGTGGGACAACGCTAGAATATTCTCGAACATAGTAACTGTAGTATATGTGAACATTACGTCCTCCGGTAAAATTCATAGCTTGTACATCGAGAGTCGTATCAATAATAAATGTAGATCATTTTTGGTAGATACAGGTGCAACAAGAACTATTGCACGGCCAGAAGTAGTACGAGACAATCTTAAAGATCACAGACCACAGTAAAACATACAGTATTAATTGCAGAGGTCTCCGAAGAGTTCATATAGGGGATGGATTTACTAAGGAAAGTTGGGGCTGTATTGAATGTCAAAGATGGAGTTCTCGAGATTAGTGGTGAAAAGTTGCCGTTTCATGAAGACAAAGAAGATGTTATCAGCTTAATAACTACTTGTGACGTAACAATACCCGGTAATAGTGAGAAAATTTTGATGACCAGACCTGATGGTTTCTGCCGAGAGGGTAGTTTAAGGAGGGTCAAAGATCTGAATAATGCCGAGTTCCAAACAGCAAAAGCTTTAGTGAGAATTCGAGATGTCGTTCCTGTAAGAGTTATGAATTTAAAGGGAACTGCTATTAAGTTAAGTAAAAGAACTTTGATCGGACAGTGTGTTCCCGTGGCTTCGATTTGTTCCATGAATACTAATGAGAAACCGTCGAAATCTAAGTATACAAAGGAGCTTGTCGAGACGATGATTAAAACGTGCCAAGATCTTGATGATGATCGAACTAAAAAAGTGAAATCTATGCTGATAGAATTTCAAGATGTTTTTGCCTTGGATAAGAAGAAAAATGGCAAAACAAGCATAGCAAAGCATAAAATTAATACCGGAGACGCTCAGCCAATCAGACAACAACCTAGACGACTTCCATTTGCGAAAAGAGATGAAGCCGAAAACATTATTAAATATATGAACAAACAAGGGGTAATTAAACCATCCAATAGTCCATGGACATCACCAGTGGTGCTAGTAAAGAAGAAAGATGGTTCAACACGTTTTTGTATTGACTACCGACAGCTCAATGCACTAACTAAAAAATATAGTTATCCTTTGCCCAGAATAGACGATACTTTGGATACACTTTCTGGTTCTCGTTGGTTCTCCAAACTCGATCTGAAAAGTGGATATTGGCAAGTAGACATGGAGCCAGCTGATCGTGAAAAAACCGCATTCTCGATACGATCAGGGCTTTGGCAGTTCACAGTTATGCCCTGTGGTTTATATTATGCACCGGCCACATTTGAAAGATTAATGGAGGCAGTTTTAAGAGATCTAACATGGAAAACATGCCTAGTTTATTTGGATGGTGTAATTGTAGTTGGAAGATCCTTTGATGAACATGCCAATAATCTGACAGAAGTCTTTCAAGGATTGCGGGCAGCAAATTTGACGTTAAGTCCAAAGAAATGTCACTTGTTTCGACGAGAAGTGAAGTACTTGGGACATATTGTAGCTAGTAATAATGTAACAGCTAATCCTAAAAAACTTGTTGCAATTAAGGATTGGCCTGTACCAAGAGATAAACACGAAATTAAAAGTTTTCTTGGCCTATGTACATATTACCGACGTTTTGTCAAAGGATTTGCCAACATCTCCAAGCCATTAACAAAGTTGACAGAAGAAGGCAAAGAATATACATGGAGCGAAGAGTGTCAAATAGCTCTCGAACACTTACAAATGGCTCTGACCAGCGCACCGATTTTAAGCTACCCTAGGCAGGCAGGAAAATTTGTCTTGGACACCGATGCAAGCAACAGTGCAATAGGAGCTGTTCTCTCCAAAATCCAAGATGGACAGGAGAAAGTCATCGCTTACTTTAGCAAAGTCTTGTCGAAACCAGAAAGAAACTATTGCGTTACTAGGAGAGAATTGCTAGGCGTAGTAAAGGCTTGCGAGCATTTCCATAAATACTTGTATGGCAGAAAGTTTTTTCTTCGCACGGATCACGCTGCTCTAAAATGGCTCCTACAGATGGCAAAATGGTTAGAACGATTACAAGAATATGATACGAGATCGAACACAGGGTTGGAAGAGTTCATTCAAATGCTAATGCCCTTTCGAGACGGCCGTGCAGTGCAAATTGTAATCACTGTCTTAAATTAAAAGAACGACTTTGCCCCGTGAGACGAACCACCGTCATTAATCATCAATGGTAGCCTCAACAGCTACAAGACGCTCAAGAAGATGATCCATGCATAAAAAGAGTATTGGATTGGATGCGTCGAAGTAAAAGATCTTCTTGGCAAGACATTAGCGAATGTAGTCCAGAAGTCAAGTGTTACTGGAGCCAATGGAATTGTCTAGTGCTGAAAGATGATCTTATGTATAAAACGTTTGAGAACGATGATGGTACAGAAACTAAGCTTCAGTTGATTGTACCTAAAAGTAAAGTGTCAGAAGTATTGCGTCAGTTGCATAACAGTACATCAGGTAGACAATTTGGTATCACAAAGACTCTGCAAAAGGTTCGAGAACGGTTCTATTGGGTGAACTGTAAAGATGATGTAAAAAGATGGTGCCGGAAATGTGAACTATGTGCAACCAGTAATGGTCCAGCTGGTAAAAAGAGGGCACCCATGAGACAATACAATGTTGGTAGTCCTATGGAGAGAGTAGCAATCGACACTTCCAGAGACAAATGATGGAAATAAATATATCCTGGTAGCCATGGATTATTTAACGAAATGGACTGAGGCCTATGCGATACCAAATCAAAAAGCTGCTACCGTTGCAGAAATACTTGTTAAATAATTCTTTTGCCGATTTGGTGTTTCCTTTTCCAAAACGTTTGTAAATTGATTGGTGTCAATAAGACCAGAACGACACCCCTGCATCCTCAATCAGATGGAATGGTCGAGAGAATGAACCGACCAATGGGTAAACACCTGTCCAAGGTTGTATCAGAACATCAAAGAGATTGGGACCAGCACATTCATTTATTCCTAATGGCCTACCGCTCGGCCGTGAATGAAACTACAGGCCAGACTCCAACCTGCCTGATGTTAGGTCATGAAGTTCGTTTGCCCTGCGACCTAAAGTTTGGCTGCAAACCTTCCGAAGAACATGTTGCAATCGAAGATTATGTCGACCGCCTGAAGTTAAGAATGAACAACATTCATGAACTTGCCCGACAACACATCCAGTTAGCCAGTGACAGAATGAAAGATTAATACGATTCTCGATGCAAGAGTAAAAGCTATGAAGTAGGTGATCTTGTTTGGCTTTATAATCCACAACGTCGTCGAGGCTTGTCTCCCAAACTGCAAAGACAATGGGAAGGTCTGTGTGAAATTAAAAAGAGAATAAATGACGTCATACACCGAATTAAGAAGTTGCCGAAAGGTAAACCAAAAGTAGTTCACATAAATCTTTTTGCACCGTATGCTGGCTCAAATGAAACAGGAGAAGCACTAACCAACATGAGATCAAAGATGACCGGCGACCAAGCTTTAATGAATTTACGTCAAATTACGCAGAGAGAAAGAGTGCTAGATTTGGCGTGACCACAGAAGCTCAGCAGGATTTTTTTAGTGTTCCGCATAACGCCTCTCTAGCCCACTGTGTTGCCCAAGATCTTGAGATGACTAAATGAATCTCATCCGTATTTTATTAAAAATTCGGTCGTTTGGACGAGTTAAAAAACCAGCTGCCTAAAGTTGGAAGAATACTGAGATTAGATGATGGTTCTCGATCTTTATATGAGCTGTATATGGTGACCAGGAAGTCGTATACAGACAGGGCAACCTACGAGGATATATGGCGTGCTCTAACTAAGTTGAAAACAATCATCTGTAATTACGACGTTAAGAATTTGGCCTTACCCAAGATAGGCCATGCACTAGATAATCTGGACTGGAAGATTGTCAGAAGCATGCTTGAAGTGATATTCCGAGAAACGGGCGTACGAATTACTGTGTGTTGCATTAATCCGATGAGATCGTATCCTTCAAAGTCAGTAGACTGGTATTTATTTTTAAGAGGTTCACGCAAAGCTGGAGAGCTCTGTAGGTTCCGCCACCCTGGGCCTACATCTAGAGTTGCTGATAGCGACGCTCAGATCTAAGAGGGGAGCTGTGTAACGAGAGAGCTAATCTCCGATACGTCATAATTCTTAGAAGGACAGATCTAAACACAAGAATTGGCATTTCAATACCGCCCGTCTTTGACGGTTCTTTCGATGAGACGAATTAGAGGTGGGACAACGCCAGAATATTCTTGAACATAGTAACTGTAGTATATATATCTCACGATGTTATGAGTTAAGTTTAGTTGTTAAGATACTACCGAACTGTAAACTTATAAATAAATAATATTTATATAAAATCGAACTGCTCGTTTTATTTAATCTCGCTACAATATTATTTCTGTGCACGATATGTATACTGAAATGATCTTTATTTATGTCTATTTAATTTATAATGTCTTGTTCTTATCTTAATTCATTAAAAGGCACAATAATTTATATCAATTTATTTAAACGAATAATACACATAATTTATTTAGGCGAGCGTAACAATAAATATCGCGGCCGCGGGTCTTCAGAATTAACTGTCCTCTTCAATCAAAGTTCGGTTATTTTATAAGCAATCCTGATATTCGAGAACAGCATCGAAAGATCGCATTGTCTTGCATCGAAAGATCGAGAAGCTTAGCCGGGCTCATTCACCATAATTTTGGTTCCAGACTTCCACCGAAATTTCTACAATAAAACAGAATAATTAGTCATAAAATTTAGGCCAGTATATTTATCGTAACATTGCCCCCCTCTTAAAAGATGGTTCCTCCTGGAACCTTGTCGGGACTGGAACCGGAACTGTATGCTGGTATCGGCAACTGGACCCTCTTTTACAACTTCCAGTTGTATAAAAATGACAAGGGACGGTTTTCTCTCCGCACAAGGTACTTAGCGGATTGCAACAGACTAACACACTGGACTTCGGTGTCTTTGAAGACCTCCTCCACCATATTTCGGATAACCCTCCAATCTAATTGGCGGCACTCCAACTTTGGCATGGCTAACTTTTGCACGTCGGACTCTAGTACGTGCTCTCTCAATTGAAGTAAGGCTTCCCATACATCTCGGTAGGTAGGTTGGTCACGGGCAGTGTCTTTTGTTACCAGGTAGAAAAGGTAACGTGATGCGTCTTGGAGTTTCAAGGTTTTACCGGGAGCTGGCACTTGGCATTGAAGTTCTGCAACTCGACCAAACTTCCTTCGAAAGACGGATGCCAACCCTGGTGCGTCTTTGATACTGGCCGGGATGGTGAGGGCCAGCGAGTAGTCATCGGGGAGCGCGAGTAGATCTTGCTTTTCTTCAGTGGTAACACCATGTCTCGCTTTACCGGTACCTCCATAGGCACCCATGAATTCCTTAAACGTGAGGTCAGACACATCGTGGACTTGGTTTACTTCCACTTCTTCATCTACGTCGTGGTCACCTTCGAAAGACGCCAGCCGGTTATGGTGTACTATCATCGGCTTTCCCTTCGGAATCTTGCTTATTCGGTAGATGACATCGTTGATCTTCTCCATAATAAGGTATGGACCTTCCCAAAACTGCTGCAATTTGGGAGAACAACCTTTTCGCTTCTTGGGATTATACAGCCATACTTTGTCGTTCTTCTTAAAGCAACCCTTTTCGGCTTGTGTATCGTACCGTTTCTTCATTCGGTCGCTAGCGATCTGAAGGTGGGAACGGACCAACTCATGTACATCGTCCATTCTTCTTCGTAATTCGATCACATAATCTTCACCTGCTACATCTTCTCCAGGTCGACATCCAAACTCGAGATCACAAGGTAGTCGCATTTCGCGTCCGAATAGGACTTTGGCTGGTGTCTGGCCTATTGATTCGTTAACAGCAGATCTGTAGGCCATTGTGAAGAACGGAAGGTATTGGTCCCAGTCTCGCTGATGATCGGACACCATCTTTGTCAAATACTTGCCAACTGTCCTATTCATTCGTTCTACCATACCATCCGATTGCGGATGATACGCGGTAGTTCTTGTTTTCTTCATGCCTAGTCTATCACATATTCCTTGGAATAGATCGCTTTCGAAGTTCCTGCCTTGGTCACTATGTATCTCCAAAGGCACTCCAAATCGGCTGATATATTCTTGGATCAACTTATCTGCAACGGTGGCGGCCTTCTGGTCGGGAAGTGCGTAAATCTCGACCCACTTAGTGAAGTAATCCATTACTACCAGCATGTATTTGCCTCCATTTTCACTTTCTGGAAATGGCCCAGCGATGTCCAAAGCTATTCTTTCAAACGGGCTTCCAACATTATATTGTCTCATAGGAGCTCTCCTTTTTCGGTAAGGCCCGTTACTCGTGGCACAAATAGTACATTTCTTACACCAGTCTTTTACATCGTCGGAACTGTTCATCCAATAAAACCGTTCCCGAATTCGCTGAAGGGTTTTCCTTACACCAAAATGCCCTCCCGATGGACTGTCGTGTAACTGACGAAGTACTTCGGCTATTCTGCTCTTTGGGATCACCAACTGTCTTCTCTTCTCTGAACCGTCATCATTTTCCAGGACTCGTTTGAGCAAGCCATCTTCGATGATAAATGAGTCCCACTGGGCCCAATACGTCTTAACTACTGAGCATAGGTTTGATATTTCCTGCCAAGGTGGTCGACGGTTTTCCTCTTTCCATTTTCGGATTTTCTGTATAACTGGATCTCTCTCTTGTTCTGCCCTTATCTTAGTAGGCGTCCAGTCGTCGTTGACAATCGTCGTTCTTAGCACTGCTGCTTCCTTGGATTCCGTTTTGTTGCAGTGGGAACACTCTGCTGGGCATGGCCTTCTGGAAAGAGAATCAGCGTTTCTGTGGCTAACTCCGGCCCGGTGCTCAATCTTAAAATCGTATTCTTGGAGTCGTTCGATCCACCTGGCTATCTGACCCTCTGGATTCTTAAACTGCATCAACCACTTAAGGGCGGCATGGTCGGTTCGGATTAGAAACTTTCTGCCATAGAGGTATTGATAGAAGTGCTCTACTGATTTAACTACTGCTAGAAGTTCTCTTCTCGTGACGCAATAATTCCGCTCAGGTTTTGAAAGAACTTTACTAAAATATCCGAGGACTCGTTCCTGTCCTCCTTGAATCTGAGACAGCACTCCTCCAATTCCCACATTACTTGCATCCGTATCTAAGATGAACTCTCCTTCTGGCAGTGGATACCCTAAAATTGGTGCTGTTATTAGATGTTTTTTTAAGGTCTCAAAGGCATTTTGGCAGTCTGTATCCCAGCGGTATTCTCTTGCTTCCTCTGTAAGTCGCGTTAATGGCTTAGCGATATCTGCAAACTTCTTAATAAACCTCCGGTAGTAAGTACATAGTCCAAGAAAACTTCTCACTTGATGTTTGTCAGTTGGTTTTGGCCATTCCTTAATGGAATCGATTTTTCCCTTATCCACGGCCACTCCTTCTTTACTGACTATATGACCCAGATAATTGACTTTACCTTGAAATAGCTGGCACTTCTTGGGGTTTAGCATCAATTGGGCAGCTTTAAGTCGATTAAAAACGTTTTCTAAATTCCTCAAATGATCTTCGAATGTCTCCCCCAAGACGATTATGTCATCTAAACAAACCAGGCATGTTTTCCAAGATAACCCTCTCAACACATTTTCCATAAGCCTCTCAAATGTCGCAGGAGCATTACAAAGTCCAAATGGCATAACGTTGAATTGCCACAATCCAGATCCTGTGGTGAAGGCTGTCTTTTCTTTATCGACTGGGTCCATTTCTACCTGCCAGTATCCAGACTTCAAATCTAAAGTAGAAAACAATTTACTTCCAGCCAATGTGTCCAATGTGTCATCGATCCGAGGCAGAGGATAACTATCTTTCTTGGTAACGTTGTTCAGCAAACGGTAATCCACACAGAACCTCGTCGTTCCGTCTTTCTTCTTAACCAGGACCACCGGAGAGACCCATGGGCTCGTAGAATGTTCTATCACCCCGTCTTTCTTCATTTCCTGAACAATCGTTTCAGCTTCCTCTCTCTTCGCCTGTGGTAATCGTCGAGCTGTTTGACGAATTGGCTTAGCATTACCAGTATCAATTTTATGCTTAACAACGGTAGTTCTTCCCGTCTTTCCTCCTTTCGGTACGAAAATATTACGATACTGCCGCAGAAATTTCTTTAATTTCCTTTTCTCCATCTGATTTAGAGACTGTCCTGCAACTGCAACCATTTGGTCGAATTTGTCGTTGGAATTATCAGATGTTGTCACCTGACGGATTATGGATGTCACAGGTACACAAGTTCCTACTTTTGTCTCTTTCTTTATGGTCACTGGGTAGTCGTTGACATTGATAAGTCTCACAGGAATTTCCTTAGCCGAAGTCACCAATTCCTTTCCAATTATGATTCCACGGCCAACCTCATCGTCGTGGTTCCAAGGCTCCATCATAACAGGTCTCCCTTCGTCCACAAATCCCTGTAGCCGCGCTACTATGATCGTTTCGCTTCTCGCAGGCACGACTGTATCTTCTGTAATGGCTGCTTGCACAGTGTTGTCATTATGTGGATGGAGAAATACCTCCTCGTTGCCAACTTTGATTACCTTATTCTTAAAATCCAATTGGAATCCATGCATATTCATTACGTCCATTCCTAATATAACATCCTCTTCGATGTCAGCAACTATAACAGTATGGACAAACTTTTCTGCCCCAATTCCCAATTGTACCTGGATTTCTCCATGAATGTTGGCATTTTCACCTGTAGCGGTCCGAAGTCGCAACCTCGTTGGTAACAGTTTCTTACGGCTGTTTATAACTGTCGGGCGTATAATGGTTCTGGTCGCTCCGGTATCCACCAACAACGTATGCTTTTTACCATTTATCTCTCCATCTACATATACGCTATCCTCACGACATTTCAAAGAAGCTATTAGTATAAGAGGATCTTTGGAAAAGTTCCGGGTCGAAGCTGCTCCCCTAAAGCCGACTTGTTCTGATTTTCCTGATGGCGAGTTTCTTGATTTTATAGTCTTCGTTTTCTTGCATGTAATAATTTTCATCATATTAACGAGCTGGTCAAGTTTATCTTCATCTCCTTCCTCTTTTACAGTCCTAACTTTACTGTACCCGCCAGAGGCCTGCGTAGCTGACTCGTATTCGAGGGCGGCGGATAGGACATCAACCAGCGTCTTGTGACGAGCTAATCACAGTGTTCTCTGCATTTCATGATCACGAAGACCATCAATAAACGTTTTAACGGCCAATTTTTCCATCATGTCTTCGGGAGCTGTTGGGTAAGCGTATCGTACTAATCTGGCAATATCTACCTCGTATTCTTGAAGAGCCTCATCTTTCTTCTGTCTACGATTTTTAAGCTGTGACTGATATACATGCTCCAAATGTTCGTGGCCATATCGCATATTTAGCCTCTTCTTGAGTTGTTCGAAATCATCGGTCTCCTCTACGGCTATGGTCTGCAGCACATCTAAGGCATCTCCTCGAAGAGCGATAGTCAGGTTTACAGCCTTTTCTTTTTCAGACCATCCATTTGCTCTTGCGGCTGATTCGAACTGTTTCATGTAGTTGTTCCATGACGATTTTCCATCGAAAGTTGGGACTTTAACATGAATAGAACCTCCACTTCCTTCAAATTTCGGCCGTGTCTCCAACTTACATTTCGTCTCGTCTTCTTTTATCTCCACTGTAATCGGATTGTTACCTCTCTCTGCTGTCCCTGTTTCCTCCATCTTCCTTTTCATCTCTTTCCATATCTTTTCTTCGAAGGCCAACATATCGGCAGCAACTTGGTTTTTTAACGAAGACACTCTATCGTCAAGAGCAGATATCTCTGAAGTGACTTTAGAGATGTTAGCAGAAACTTTGCTTTCCAGAGAAGAAATCTCGTTAGAAACTTTGCTTTCTAAAGAAGCGATGTCGCCGGATACTTTGTTCTCCAATGATGCGATGTCGCCGGAAACTTTGGCTACATCACCAGAAACTTTGGCTACATCACCAGAAACTTTGGCTACATCAGAAGAAACTTTCGAAATATCGTCAGAAACTTTGTTCTCCAATTTCGAAATCGACGAGATGACAGCATCTTCAAATATATAAGTCTCTGGATCTAGACCTTCTTCTAGCAAAGCGTTCTTTAGTCGTGGGACTAACTCAGCCTTTTTTCCGGTAGAAGCTAATTCTCTGTCTTCGAGATGTCTTCTTAAATTCGTCACTGTGAGCTCATAAATCGTCGTCATTTTCACAATTTATTTTATATCCACTTTTGACACCAATGAAATGATCTTTATTTATGTCTATTTAATTTATAATGTCTTGTTCTTATCTTAATTCATTAAAAGGCACAATAATTTATATCAATTTATTTAAACGAATAATACACATAATTTATTTAGGCGAGCGTAACAATAAATATCGCTGCCGCGGGTCTTCAGAATTAACTGTCCTCTTCAATCAAAGTTCGGTTATTTTATAAGCAATCCTGATATTCGAGAACAGCATCGAAAGATCGCATTGTCTTGCATCGAAAGATCGAGAAGCTTAGCCGGGCTCATTCACCATAATTTTGGTTCTAGACTTCCACCGAAATTTCTACAATAAAACAGAATAATTAGTCATAAAATTTAGGCCAGTATATTTATCGTAACAATACGGTTGGTAAACTATTAACTTTTATTCACGCTTTCCATGAGTTATTAAAGCTGATTAGTGTCATCATACCTTTACTTTTGACATTATATAATTAGCCAGTGAAGAAAAAAGTTCATTTTTCTAAATAAACATTTTTCGTTAAATCAGTAAGATTTGCTTTAATTACCAATTTAAAATGTTTTAATTAAATATAAGTTTTATGGGTCAGCTAATTGTCATATTTAAGCTTTCTTTTAAATAAAATTAACTTTTGATAATTAATTAATATTTCAGAAAATTTGGGATTTCATTTCGATATAGTCAGTCTATCCTTTTCTTTCATTTGGTACTAAATCAAAATTTTAAAGTCTGTTTTGTTAGATTCTATTTTGTTAAAAGGTTAAACTCAATGTAAGGTTTGTTTATAAATTTGGATACTTTGGTATGTAAAAACTGTTTATGTGAACTCTTTTAACCAGAAGTTTAAAAAGTATTTCTTTTAAAAAGATATTCACCCATGAAATTTTTTTAGGAGAAAAAACTTTTTTTTCTAAACAGCAATAGGATTTTTTTAAACGGCGTCATATTTTAAATAGTTTAGGAATCTTCTTCTGTAGTTTTGCCCAGGACATCTCTGTAAGTATTTCTTTATTTCTTTTTTGTAGTTAGTCCTGCAATTGTTTAGTCCCCTCTTTTAAGTCCCCATCAGCAAATATATAAATTGTTACAATTTATATAGAGTCTATTAATTTATTTGATCAATACAATTTTTACGTACAATATTAGATTTAGAATGTCATTTACAAGTAAATGCGCTATATTTTGTACATTTTATAAATGTATACTTTATTTTTTCACTGCAACAATTCTACAAACTTAAATCAACTGTGGTTTCTTTGTGATGCAGCCATTAGTATATTTTTGACAGCTACATAAAATAGACGTATTGGGAAAAATTAAATTAATTTTATAGACCTAATGCTTCTTAAGACTACACTGTTAAATCTTGGTGTTATGCATTTAGTAGTGGCTATTTATCTACGTTGCATAAACCACGTACTGGACGACCATTCGATGCAGATACATAGGAAAATGTAAAGAATGTCCTTGATATCATTTTTGCTCATCGTACTGTAAAAGCGTGTAAAGTGGCAGCAGCCACAGGAATAAGTAAACAACTTCTTCTTCAAGATCCGCTGTTATCGGAGATTGGAAATCATTCTGGATTTTATGCATAATTATTGTTGGTTACCCTCCTGAATAATTAAATTGAACTACATCTAAACCATTCATGGATTTTACATCTTCTGACGCTTCTTTTGCCTTTACGTTTGCCCTGCATTATATTCCTATATAGTTCGTATCTTTCACCTTTCATGATGTGCCCCAAGTATTCCAAATAACTGATTTATATGGAATTTAAAACTTCGAGTTGATTGTCTAGATGTTCCAGAATGTGTACATTTTCTTTTGAGATCCATTCATATTATTTCCAGAATAAGTCGGTAATACCACATTTTGAGTCATCATTATCATCCAGTCTCAAAAGTACACTATTAAACATAGGCCTTTCCTCGTGTTTCTAACCCCGTTTATCATGCGCCACTCTTATCCAGTTTTTTATTTGTTTATCTTCCTAAATCGGTAACTCATTGTGTAGATGACGATGCTTCTTTTTGTCTTGTCTTGGTCTCCATTCTAATAATCGGGTTTTACGTCACTAATCCGTTATTCTGGTTATGTGTCGTGCCCATCTCCATTTTTCTCTAGCTATCCTTTCGATGACGTCAATCACTTTGGTTCTGCTCTTGGTCTCTTTTTTTAATTTGTTTCGCAGAGTTATTCCTAACATGGATCACTCAATTCTTCTCTGTGTGACGCTTAGTTTTCGTTAAAGTAAGTGTTTCTGCTCGGTATTTCAACACTGGGAAGATGCATTATTCAAATACTTTTCTCTTCATGCATGCACTTTTAAAAGTTTCTTTTAGTTTTCCATATACTGCCTACCTAAGACCGATTTTTCTCTTCAGTTCATGGATTTGATTATCCTTGCCAATCATAATTTTATGTCTTAGGTATTTATATTTATCTACGAGTTCTACTTCTTGCCACCAATACTCATGTTCTGGATGAGTATCAAATTTGTCAATATTTTTGTTTTCAAGATATATTTATATTTAAATCTACCTTTCTTGTAGCCGCAACGAGTTCCTGTACCATCTCTCTTCTCATTCCTAAGTCCTCAGATATCATCAGCGAAACGTAAGTTGTTTAGACATTGTTCATATATTTTTATTACCTTTGTCATCCAACCTTAATTATTAAAAGCAGGTTTCAGCACAGTATTAAAAAGATTAGGTGATATTGGGTCTCCTTGTCTAACCTCCTGCTCTATTTTTACGCGATTAATATTAGCACGTTATTTGACGGTGGTTGCCTGTAGGTGTATATTGTATAATAATTTTGTATACTTATAGTCCCGCCTGAATTCTTTAAGCGCCTGTAGTATTTTGCTTAACTCAACTGTGTTAAAGGCTTTTTAACATACAGACAGCTATGATAAAACTAAATATCGGACTAAAAAGAATAGAAAAAGAGGACCAGAAGAAGAAAAACTAAAAATAATGTGTTACGTGCAAGAATGAATAGTAGAAAATGACCAAAACAGTCTAAGCTGCATTTTAAATATTATTTTGAAGAAAATTATCCTAATTTATAATCAAAAATGTCAAAAACATCGTTTCTTTTTTGTACTTTTTACCTTACATTTACCAAAGGTAAATTGCAGTGTATAATATTATATCAACATAAACATATAATTAATGTGCCTGGTAATTCGATTCATTTGACTACTTTAGTATATTTAAATTGCGGCTTTAGCTATTTGTACAGTTGATATGCGGCCATACGAAATTTTCGGGCATTATTTAAGCCTTCAACATTTGACCACCAAACTAAATTATACAAATTAGTAACGAAGCGGTCAAATTACATAGAACGCTTAAATAGAGAGTCAAAGCAAGCTGTGATTTTAAATTAGTATCAAACGTATCCGTATTAAATAGGCAATTATGTTTTTTTAAATGATTCGGTAAAATAGGTCAATTATAAAAACGTTAAAAAAGTTTTTCATTGTTTTGAAAAGTTTTTCTACAACAATTTACGTAAAAACATATACCAAAAGATAATGTGTTTTGTGGTATAGTGACCGTATATTAGAATTTCGAATTTAGAAAAAATTCGAAGAGCAAAAACTTCTTTATCGATGAAATTGTCAAATTAGTTCGATTTGCTTAAACTTCCTTTTATTCTGATGTTATTTAAACGTTTTATTATATCTAAAGAATTGTTACAAAAAACTTTGGTATAAAATTAGTGCTAGACTAAATTTTGTTGCAAATAAACGCTGATAGTAGAAAACCGCAGTGTTACAGAAACTTATAACAGGCTTTAAGGGTCAATTTTGTTTATGAATTTTAGAAAGTCCATGTATAAGCTAGGTGTTATAGGATAAGATACAGTTAACTTTATGTTGTTATGTTCAATAATAGTACCAATAAACAATTTAACCATTACTTTTGTTTAACTAATAAAGGTATTAATGGAATTTTTTTTCTAAAATCACAAAACTTTTATCCGAAATAAAAGATTCTACTTTCTTTATGTATTTTAATAATCCTAGTTATAAATATATATAATATATATATATATATATATATATATATATATATATATATATATATATATATATATATATATATATATATATATATATATATATAGTATTAATCCTACAAGTTTAAAAACTTGTTCTAGGATTACAACACAATTTTTCTTACAAGGACTACCAAACACTACTACTTTTAGTGTAGTCAGCCAACCATTCTCCAGCATGGTTTAGTCTAGTTTTTACATTCAGACTCCACTAAATTTGCCCCCGAACTAACATTTAAATTTTCACTGACATATTTAAGTGTGAGATCTGGATTACAATAATTAATATAATTTCATATTTCATTAGTTGGCTTTTCCTATATTTACTACATACTAATTAATATAATTTCATATTTCATTAGTGGGCTTTTCCTATATTAGTGGTCAGTTGGACTTTTGGTAACTGTTCAGTTTACCATCGAATTTTTTGAAATTTACAGATTACCATAATTGCTGCTGCCCACCTAAGTTGTCATATATGTCAGATGTCAGATAACATTTCCGTTAATACCAGGAGCTATTCTGTCTCGTGTCATTGCTCACAATGTAGCTTCGAAATAATTTTTTAAATGTCCAGTGTTATTTTTTGTGTAAATGTATTGAACGTGTATAACATACGTCTGGATACTTAATATTTTTGACGAAGTAAGTCTAAAACGTGATATTAAAATTTTTATCAACCATCTTTTGAAGTTAAATAATTTTCACCCACTTGAATAAACATTTCTTGGCTTATTTTCGATGCCCCTGAAAATGCTCTGAAAGCGAAAGTACTTGGGCAAGATTTAAAAAAACTATTCTTGATATTTGCCTTTATTTACAAAGTTAATAAATAAAAACAATAAAATAAAATAAAATGTTAAAATTTCATAAACCAAAATCTCTTAGGAAAAACGTCTAATCCCCTTATAATTATTATATTGCGACAAGTATTTTGCAGACTTTATATTTTAATCAAAACTTTTAGGAACCCAGTCGTATTAAAAATGCGTCTTAATGTACGATTTATTTTCTTTGTCTCGTAAATCCGTAGATATAATTAGCCTACCCTGAGGGATACGCAATAAAGAGAAATTGAAAAGCAGCAAACTGTTGAGAGTGTCTAACGTCGGCTGTGATAGTGAATCCCACAAAGCGAAATAGAGAGTCGTAGTAGCACCATTAACAATCGAATAAATGAGAGCTTCTCACGAAGCTTCAATAGAAGCCCCTTTTCAATTTTAGTAGGACCATCTCGATAACTAATCAAGGTGGAGAGTTATGGAGCACGGGTTTGAGATCCCGAACACGGTGTCGATACTCATCAACTTTAAGTTAAATTACAGTTCGGAAATTGATAAAGCACTTAATATCCTGCTTTGAAGGAAAGCGCTTATATAGTAAAGATCGAGAGAGAGAGAGGCGTCTATTTTATACCGCAAATTTAAAATGATTTACGAAACATATGTTCGGTAGCAGTTATGTACATTTAATTAATATTAAACTAAATTATATTATATAGGATGTGTAAAAATGATCGGATTGGTCGAATATTTTGCGAAATGAACATCGGATCAAAAAATTGAAAAACATATGTTCAATAATTTTTAAAAATTTATCGAATGACACCAAACATGACTGTTATCCTACCCACTGGATAAGGAGCAACTTTAAAATCCTTAATAGAAACCCCCATTTTAATTGCAGATTCTGATTGTAACAAAACATTCTTAAAAACTGTATTTAGTACCATAAAAATTAATTTGCCGACTTCTGATCTGTATACGTTTTTCTGTTATTACAGTGTTTTACATAACAATCATACACAGACTAACTCACAAGTCTGTAGCCTATCCCCAAATTTCTTAAACTTAAATTTAATTCAGAAATAAATTATGCTCTCATGTGTTCATTTGCTAATTTTTTCACGAAAAAAAATTTCACTAGTTATTCAGTAGCTAGATTAATAACTTTGACAAACTTTCTATGCAAAACCCCTATTTTTTCCCAGGTTAAGAACAATATTACATATATCATTTAGAAATAGTTTATTGACTTATCTTAAAATTAAGTAAATAAGACACATCTTCAAAAATATACTCAAAATAAAGGTAAATAATTCCATTATTACACCATTGACACAGTTACAAACAATAAGGCCCTTTCTGTTTTCTTTTTCTGGTAACAATTAATTACAACACAAAGTACCTTCTACACTAGCTCCTCAAGAAATATCTTTCTTTTCAGGTCGATATACATTAAGTAGAAAACTCAAAGACGACACGTTAGCAAAAATGAGCATTTGAAATACGCCATATTAACAATAGACCTTGTACCGGAATGTAAGTACTGAATATATTATCTTTATACTAATGTCACCTTTACATTCAATAAAAAACCACTCACACCCTCAATTTTAACTAACATATATAATATTGGCACCTTTTGTACCATACCTGATGTAAGGTTTAATTAAATTATTAGTATTACAATATGTACATATTATACAATATGTAATACTTTTAGCTTTGTAAAGATTGTACTTTACCGGTAACCTGATGATGACCAGAAAACTGTAGTTGTCAAAACCGATCATCGCTTACTAAATAAATAGATTGTTAGTAAGTACTACGCAGTTTTAAAATGTATATACACGAGCAAACAATTCTTTATTAACACTTTTATTACTAAGTTTGTTTAAAAAATGTTAGATATAATAAAGAACAAAAAAACAAAAATTAATAAAAAAAAATAAAAATAAATAAAAGTTAGTTTCGTTCTACCAATAAAAAAAAATAATTTTATAGGTTGCCAGGACTAAGCATGGATAAAGTGTGAAGCCAAGTTTGTTCTCCCGATTCTTTTATTTTTTATTACTATTTACTGATTATTCCATTTAAAAACATTGTACGGAAAAATAAGAATTTATTTACCTGAGAATCTAATCTTTCATCTTGTCTGCAAATGGCCCCAAATTTGTCTTGTCCGAAAATACTCTGGATGAGGCACAAGAAGGTATTAAAGACAATAAAATAATTTTTATTAACATCCAATATGCCGACGATACGGTATTAATTGCTGACAGCCGGGAATAACTACAAAATCTGGTGAATAATGTAGTGAGCGAGAGTGAAAAATGTGGTATTAAAATTAAAGCAAAGAAAACAAAAACAATGGTAACCACGAAAAAGAATACTTTAAACATACACTTTCGTAAATGACAAACTAATTGAACAAGTTGAAAAGTTTACAGATCTAGGATAACAAGTACATGAAACCTTAGGCTCAGAACAAGAAGTCAAATGTAAACAGAATAGAACAGGCCGGAAATGCATTTTTAAAAATTAAACCATGTTTCACAAACCAAGATCTTGATATAACTACGATATCGCAAGATAAAATGCTATATACACAGTATCCTACTATATGGCATGGAAGCCTGAAACTCGAGAATTAGCTCGTGATAATGCGTGCAAAACTTTGAGATGTGAATATTCTGCCGCGTTGTGAAAATTCCATAGACCATATTAAAAATAAAGAAGTTTTAATACGTAAGAACAGAGATCTTGAACTTGAATAAATTTTAAAAAAAATTAAAAAATATAATCTTGGACATATGTTCAGACACGAGAGATACACTTTCTTTCAACTAATAATGAGAGGAAAAATAGTAAGAAAGCGTGGCCCTGGCAGAGGACAAATAACCTGGTTGCGTAACATTAGAAGTCATTGCCAATATTCATTAGCGACGGCAGCTAAAGAAAAGGAAGAATGGGAAAAATGGTCACCATATACGATGCCTGTCGTACATTTGATTTTTTAGATACCTGCACATGTTTGATATAATAAACAATCAAATACTTGATGAAAGCCAGATATTGTCTCCACCGTAAAGATACTTTGGTATATTTCCAAACCCATCTAATTAGTATACACCATAGTATCTAGTTCACGATGGAGATAGAGACTGATTTAATATTACCATTTCTAAACACCGTCAAAAAACAAAATTAATTTCAAGGTTACTTTTACTCAGTTTGCCAAAAAACCACTTATATTAACCACTACTTGCATGCGAACTCCCAGCATTCACCTTAACAATTAATACAGTCATACAGATGTAAATAGGTCAGCAATTTTTTTTTAAACAAATATCCTCTTTTAAAATTACAAGAATCAGAACAATGGGTGTACTAAAACTGTTCGTTTTCCGATATCCAGATTAAAGCAATTTTTAATTCTGGACTAATTTAAAAATTATTTCCAAAAAAATTCCTGTAATAAAATTATGAAAAATGGATATTAAAAATGTTCCACAAGAAAACAAAGTTCCTGTATTTGGCTGTATACCATATATTAAAAATTTTGAATAAAATCCTTTATAAAAGGTATATAAAAAAAAAATAAAAATTTTTTTTTTTATATACCTTTTATAAAGGATTTTATTCAAAATTTTTAAAAATGTTGTTTGTTAATTGGCGGTAAAGGAAAAGTTAATAGTTTGACTTAGCCTCGGTCTTGGATGGATCCATCATGTTTGCACGTTTAGAGAGGAAAGGACTAAATGAAGATATTATATCCTCTGTTGATCTAAAATTATAATCTTCCTGTTGATATTATTGATAGTGTGCTGTGTTTTTGTTAATTATACATAGATTATGTGTCTCTTACCGGTTGTTAACTCATTAGTACTGGTATATGGTACTGGTAACTTATTCTTTAATTATTGGCAACAGATCTTGCTGCATTTCATTAATAAATCTAATATTAAATTTTTTTCATTTACTAAAACAAAGAGGTCCTTACTTTAACTCTATGAAATACACGTTTCTTCTAAATATATTAATTTATCTTTTAATTGGACCCTACGTTCAGTATCCCAAGCATGGTTGCACGTCTGAGATTTACCAAATTCTTTGTTTTTAATGTAAGCTATTTACATCTGCTTATACTCAGTGGTCTTAAAGATTCAAACCAATACAAATTGCTACAAGGTTTTATATAAATGCACTTCTTTGATCTTTCTTGTACATTTTTGGGTTGGGTTTTGGATAATTTAAATCTCAGTATGTGAATTGTTATAAATGTTAAGCACTATCTAAGGAATTTTATTTTATTTAACAGTTTAAAAGGGACCAATTTGTATTTAGTTTTAGACCATCTAAATTCTCCCAAATTAAAGAGCAAACAGTTTTAGCTTGCAAAAAGTATTCACTATAATCCAATGTACATAATACCTCACATGCATTTTATTATATTTAAATTCTATCTTAAGTTCTAAAAAATTGGTCATTATAGTCCTAACAATTTATTCAATACTACATTTAACTCAAAATTTTTACAGACAGAGCACTTTTTTAAATTTTAAATACGATTATATGGGTTGAATAATACACAACTCAGGAAATTTTTTTATCTTATCCCATTAACAGCTTCAATAGAGTCAGTTAGTTCTTCTTCTTTTTAATTTTATTGTGTTGTTTTTGTAGATATTTTCAATTGTTTTAATTATTCCTAAAGATGTCTCTCTTGCGTAATAATATCCTCTAATTTGGCCCGGTCAATGCCTTCTTAAGGTTCACGAAATATACCTAGAAACGCCGGTTTGTTGTATTCTAATGATTTATCTTGCAATTGCCTCATTATAAATATAGCGTCGGTACATGATCTTGCCGACCTAAAACCTTGTTCTTTTGCTAGTAATATAATTTCGTTCAGTGTATTTGTTATCATTTTGGTTGTTAATTTTGCTGTTGTGTTTAATATTATTAGTTCCTCTGTAATTTTTCGGGTTCAATTTGTCTCCCTTTTCACAGAGAGGTATTACGATGCTTGATCTCCAAGTGATCCTGTTGTTGCGTTAATTATGTTATTTTTAAGTCTGAGCAATATTTTATGATATTCTTCTTCTGTATAAGTATTCCATGAGTTACGTATTTGGTTCTTTCGACTCTGATATTTGTTTGTGTTGGCGCCGCTCTTTTAGGTGTGAAGTATTTCATGATGATTCTTATTTTACATAATGATAGGCTATGGTCACTACCTACAGCTGCGGAGTTGAGGCATCTTACGTCGTTTGTATTTGATGCATGTATATCTCTATTGGTTATCACGTAATCTATTATAGATCCTTGGACACGGGTGATATTGAATGTATATTTGTGTTGGTCTTTGTGGTCAAAAAATGTGTTGTTTATTATAAGTTCGTTATTCGTGCATAAGTTAATCACCAGTTCTCTATTTTTATGTTAACATTCTTTAGTCTGATTTGATTTACAACTTGTTGCAATTAGTCATAAAATGTTTACCTTGTTGTTTGAGGGTTAATGTTTTCTGGGCCTTATACTCCAATGATTTTTAGGTCTTCCCTCTATTCTTATCTTTGCTATTTCAACCTTTTTGATATGTATTGACACTCTTTGATTGGTACCTTTGGTACCTTTGGTGTATTATTATGGCTACACCTTCTTTGGCCCTGTTTTTTGCTACTCCACTGAATATTATTATTTATTCACCTAATTTGGATTGTCCTTTTCCTTTCTTTTATGTTTCCTGTAGAATTTCTATGTTTCTCTTTCAGCACTTGGGTTATTTCTTGGTACCTTGAGTTGAGCTACCTGATATTCCATATGGTAATTCTCATCTTGGTTTTGGATATTGTAGCAATATTTTATTTGCCTACCACGTTGGGTGCCAGTTGTAACAATATATAATCCCTTATAGGGGGTTGAAAGGCAGGACTAAACAATTAATGGGCTGGAGATAGGGTAAGCAAATAAATTAAAACATTTATGAATGGCTACTCATGTTTTGGTGAGAGAGCTAGGTCGTGGATAAAGGTTTCTTTATTTGAGGGCCTGGAGAAACTGACTACAAAAAAGAAAGCAAAAAAATGCAGCGATTTCCTGGGAAACAACACACAAGAAGATTTCTAAAATCCCATTGCTGATTAGAAAGAAAGGTGTTTCTTTTCTAAAAAAATCAAATGGCGAAAATCGTTTTAAAAGAAATAATTTTAAACTTCTAGTTAAAAAAAAACACATATTTATTTTGAATTCACATAAGCAGTTATTACAAATAAAATTATCCAAATTTATCAACAACCCTTACATTGAGTTTAACCTTTTAACAGAAAGAGAATTTAAATTTTTGGTTTAAAAACCAAATAACAGAAAAAGATAATGCTGACTGTCATATATCAAAATGAATTATCAAACTTTTCTGAATTATTAATTAACTATCAAGGTTAATTTTATTTTACAGAAGGCTAAAATATGACAATTAGCTGATCCATAAAACTTATATTTATTTAAACCTTTTTAAATTGGTCATGAAAGCAAATCTTAATATAATAACGAAGAATAGAATATTTATTGTACCTAAAAAAATTTAACAAAAACCTTTGCTTCACTGGCTGTGTATTTTTTTTTTAAATTATTAAGAAAGTTTATTACCATGGAATTTTATACAAAAAAATATACTGTTCCACATAAACGTCATACGATCTTGATTCAACCCATGGAGACACAAAGTGGAATGGGCATCGAACTGGGCTTCGAAGGCTGGTTATTTTAGATGATAACTAAATGTATTCTTCAAAACTCTGCTGCTTAATTTTTATTTAAAACCATCCCTTCGAAACGCTGTTTTCAAATCCCGTCACATGGAATACAGCACCCAACAAATTGGTGCATTACTAATTCACTAAACAAAGACTGTTAAATAGCATTTTGAAAATAAATTCACCTACTTCTAACTCATAGAATTAAATGAAAATTTTGCTAGTTTTTTGGAACTATCCTCAAAAATATATCTTTTCTGTTCAGAACCCAATCTGCTTCTCCTCGATTCATTTGACCTTTCACCCCCACCAACCTTCCGTTGTCAGCCCTCTCCGTCTGTCCCCGTCCAGTTTTTAACTGAGCCAATCAGAACTCTGTTTAATTACACTTTTAGTTTGATAATGGACCTTAAGTGTGCTGGGTTTTGAAATTTATTTAATTAAGACGAGAATAGGCTCTAAACACCTGGATAAACAAAACTTTCGATTATTATTATGTATCAGCCAAGGGCGTATCAAATAAATTTTTATGCATTAAATATTTGATAGGTGTAAGAAAATTTTTATGCTAGAATATTTTTCGGTGGTTCTTATTTCTTGCCTTAGTCATCCTCATAGTATTAATCCTGCTCTGAGACTGTATATTGTTTCTTTGAGCAATATTCGTTTTTACGATTTGTAGGTTGGTAACCTTACCAATCACACTCTACATTTTATCCGGGCTTGGAACCGACTGTGGTAACCGCAGAGCTACTCAATACACTTCTTAATTACCCCAGGTAGTGTTAAAATTAAATTTAAACAATAAAATTAAAATTATTTTTTTTAATATTTATTTCAGTGAAGTATAAACAATTGTCTTGTATTATTTTCTAAACAAAGAAACTAAAAGTTCTATCTTTTTTTTAATTATTTAACAAAAGCATTTCTGCCAAATTTTTGTTATAGAATTCTGAAACTTTAGACATACTCATTACATGTTTACTACTAATAAAGTGTATTATTTCATTATCTTGTTTAGAAGTTATAAGGAAGTAAAATGATTACACTTAATAAGAGTTATATTGCTATAAAAAATTAACTCAACTGTTGTATATCAAACGACAAAGTACATAAAAATTAACGGCTAAGTTTAATTTTCGAAATTAATCTCGATTATGTAATTAAATGAAAAGTTTTATGAGACATTAACGTTAAAGTACTCTCATTATGTTGTTTCAATGAGGTTATCAAACTCATTTTATATCAAATTAATTGAGTTTTCAAACTTGATAGTATTACAATTTAGAACAAAATTTACGTCAAAATGATGGTCCTACCAATTTAAACTTGGTACATAAAGGGCGACAAGTGTCCACGTAATGACACTTTGTATTAAAATAAATTTGAAAAAGTTAAGGTATGAAAAATTAAGAAAATTTTAAGTTATAATAATAATTAAAAAAAAAATCAAATTATTAAATACCAATAAACAAATAAAATTTTGCTCGTTATCTACTGGATATGAGATACTTTTTTATATTACCAAAAAAAAATATAACTGTTAAAGTTTCATTAGAGAATTATTAGACCTATTTGGATACCGATGTAGAAAATTTTACAAAGCAAATTACTTAAATCCGAAATAAATAATATTTAAAAGCAGAAAATATAGAAGTAAGACCAAAGTGCGACTTAGCAGTATATTTAATTAATTCCAAAAAACCGTCTACTCCCGAAATTTATACATAAAAACGAGATTATCATTAGTTAATAATTAGTAAGAGATATATACTTAGGCTTGTGTATGCATGTCTCTTAAACGGTAATGGATGAGACTTAAGGAAAAGTTGTATATGACCCATTTAGGCGAGGCAATGAAGCAGTAAGAAGCCCAAAATCTACCAAATTTTTGCAGTAGGATGAATTTCGATAAGATTTTTTGCACTCGATTCGTATGAGTGTCAGAAAATTTTGTAAATAAAAATAATGATGTTGAGATAACAATTGCATTATTAAAGAAAGAAAATGCATTATGCAAAATTGCATATTGCAAATTGAAAATAATTGACAGGACTAAGTTTAATACTACTAATCAGGAATTTTTGGGGCTTCGGACACCATCTTCGAGGTGCCTCGCACACTATGTACTATTACATATAGTAGTATTATATGAGTAGTAGTATATCTAACGACCCCAAAAAACAAAAAGTAACGGGTTTGCACTGATTTTGTTTCCAATTTTTACAAAACTCTAGAAGCTCAGACCTTCCTGAGCACTAGGTGCCTCGTACATAATCGCCGATATGATATTATTGTTCAGCAATACCAAAAACCCCCGATTAGTAATATTAAACTCGTTTTAGTAATTTATTTCCGATTTACAAATTTATCATTTTTCATCACTTCGAAATGCTCTTTGGAAAATGTCTTCTCCTTATTCAATAATGCAATTTTTATTTCCACATTATCATTTTTATTCACAAAATTTCCTGTCACTCATACAAATGGAATGCAAAAAGTTTCATTGGGATTCATTTTACTGCAAAAATTTAGTAGGTTTCATTGTCTTTTCCAAATAGGAGATAAACTTATAGGCAATGCGGAAAATTCTTTTGATAAAACATACCTATGAGATTTTTTGGATTATTTTAACAAACAAGGTGAATTGTAAGATTTTTCTAAAGTTAATCATTTTCTTGTTTTAAATAATTTAAAACTGAAAAAAAAAATCGTAAAATGACAATTTTTAAGGCTCAAAAATAGAAGTAAAAATATAATTTTTGAATTATTTAAGTGCCTACATTCGAGTTTAAGCCTTTTTCTAATAACTTCTCATAAAAATTCCAGGCTTATTTTATTCTTCTTCCTCTTTACAAGTAATTCTGCTTGTTCATTGGCGGATTAATACCTTTATAACAGGTTGTCACACCATCATTTGAGCGGTCGTCCGATACTTCTTTTGCCGATTAGTGACTTATCTCTTGCTATTTTGACGACACGTGTTTCTTCCATTCTGCTTCTGTGGTTATTCCATTCTTTTTTTCTATTTTGTGTCCATTCATTTATACACTGTACGTTACATTTTCCTCTAACGTCTTCACTTGTCTTTCTATCTCTTAGCATATTTCCTGCAATTCGTTTCAGTACCCTCATCTCTGCCGTTTCCAGTAGCCTTTGCGTTGTGGCTGTGTCCGGTCTTGTTTCTAAGGCGTATGTCATTACTTATCTTACACTGGCTTTATAAATTCTTAACTTCATCTCAGTGTCAATGTGTCTGTTTTGCCATATAGTGTTATTAAGGCATCCTGCCAATCTATTTGCTTTTTGTACTTGATCTCTTACTTCTTTGTTCAGGTCTCCATAGATAATAAAATTCCCAGGTATTTTATTTCTATTACTTGTTTAATACCGATGTCATCAATGTATATTTTACATCTGGTTGGTTTTTTGATGACTACTATTGTTTTAGTTTTCTGAGATATCATAGTCATATTAAATTCTTTTGCTCTTATGTTAAATCTGTGGATCAGTCTTTGCAGACTATCTTCATCTTGGGCTATCAATATTGCGTCGTCTGCGTAACAGAGTATTTTGATTTATTTGTTTCCCATTCTGTATCCTCTTCCTTTGTTGATGGTTTTGATTTTTTCATCCATGATCAATTTAAAGACCATGTGGCTCAAAGAATCTCCTTATCTTATTCCTCTGCCTATTTCTACAGGCTCTGTAAGTTGTCCATCTATTCTGACTTATATTTTGTTGTTTTGGTAGATGTTATCGATAATATTTAGGGGAACTTCTCTATTACACAGAGAATGGATTACATCTTTGAGTCTTACTCGGTCAACCGCTTTCTTTAGGTCAATCAGACACAGAAATACTGGTCTATTATACTCTCGTGATTTTTCAGTTATTTGCTTTAGAACGAATTGCATCTGTACACGATCTTTTACTACAAAAACCCTATTGTTCATCTGCTAAATTTATCCTCTGATTTATTAGTACTTGAAAAATTTTAGTTGTAAGCTTTAGCGTAGTATTTAACAAGTTTATACCTCTGTAGTTTTCTGGATGTTTTTTAACTCCTTTTTTGAATAGTAGAATTAATTCGCTCGTTCTACATTCTTCCGGTATTTTATTGTGCTTTATTTATTATAAAAATATATTATAATAAATATATTTTAAAAGTATATCATAATAAATATATTTTATTATAAAACAACATTTTTTTTAATTGAAAATTAATTGTTAATGAAGCGCCAATGACAGGGCGTTTCTCTCTCTTATACACGCCGCAGTCCGAGGACCCGTCCTGTCATAAGAGCTTCATTAATGATTAAAAAACAATATTTCAAAATAAAATAAGCAAACAATATTTATTGGGGAATAACAGAACAAGGTTTAAACTTGAATTTAGGTTCTTAATAAATTTAAAAATAACATTCTTTACCTGATTTTTGAACCTTGAATATCGCAATATTGCGCTTTTTTTCAGTTTTAAATTGTTTATAACTCGAAAACGATGAAGTTTACTGAATAATTAAAATAAATCTTTTTTGTTTAAAATGATCCAAAATATTCAAAAAAAATTGCCCGGACCAAAAATTGAGATTTTTTAAAAAAAAAATTGTTTAAAAATATTTGAACAATTTTTCGCCTCGGCGATTCCTTGAACCTTATCTTGGAGACTCTTATGAAAGTGATTATGCAAAAAAAAATATGGGAATGTTTCTTCGAAGGAACCCAAGCTTTTCGCCTTTTGTTTTAAAAATAATTTGAGAAAAAGAGGTCATTCATAAATTTCATGAAAAAACATATTTATTTGCAAACGTATTTTGCTGTTACTCCTGTTTGCTGTTTGTATTGTTGTTTGCTACTTAAAACAAGATAAGATATTTATGCGCCTTTATTATTTATCTACACCTCTTAAGCGCAGCAAGCGAAAAGGAAATGTGCATAACTGGACGTGTTGATCTGTCTTGCTGCTTGCAAACATATTCGTCGTACTCATCATCATAATTAATTTATTCATCATTCTCATTCTCTCTCTATTTTAAATACACTTTTTTAAATTTTATTTTTATTTAAATTTTATTAAGGTCTATAAATATAAATAAAAGTGATTCTACCTTAAATCTTAATAACATAAAATGACTTACAACTATAATATTATATTATATATATTATTAATCAAAGATTCATCAACGCTTATGTTTTTTTGAGGTATTGGTAAAATTGGTATGAGGTAAATTTTAAACAATTTACGATTATCAGAATTATGTTAATAATTGATGGATTCGAGCGTTACTTGATGAAAATTCATTTTGGTAACAATAAAACACTGAAAACTTCCATAAAATTTATTATAAACTCTTATCACTATAGCTGTTTCGGCTAATTGTCTTTTTCAAGTGATCTATTTTTGGCATGCGTTTACACGCATGCCAAAGTTGGTCATTCAGAATTATATTTGTGTTTTTTAATTTGTTAATTTCCATAAATTCTAACAAAGATAGCTTAAGACTTTATATTGAATGTGAGAATTTTAAATTCTTCATTAAAAGAATGATTCGAAACGATAAATGATTATTGTTACATAAAATGAATTTCCATAAAGTAACGGTCGAATCCATCAATTATTTAAAAGAAGTCAGTACAGGACTTTTGACCATATTGTTTTCAAGATTACTATTGATTTTGAATTTTCTAACGCTAGCTTACTTTGTTTTTGATACTTTTCTGTCGGATATTTGTGTAACGTTTCAATATTTTGATTATTTAAAAATTCTTTTTTTTTATTATATTCTATTTTATCTATAGCAATAGTAGTGTTTTTTTGTTTGCTTTTGTAAACACTATGTTGTTTTCTATTGATTTATTTTTAATTGAAATGGCTGTTTTATTTTCGTTGTAACAGGAATTTGTGGTTTCACTACACACATCTGTAATAGATTTTGCAATTATACTTTTTTCGTTCACGTTCTACACCTAACTATTGTAAAGTTTTCTGATTATTATGTTGAGGCAAGTTGTGTTTAAATCCTTTCTCTAAAAGTTGTATTTCGCTATTACTAAATTTAGTATCTGCTAAGTTTATAAATCTATTAAAAAAAAGAAAAACTTCTTGTATAATGAATATTGGGTTTTTTACTATCACAAATTATTTAGTTTTTTACACTGTGTATTGAATTTTTTATCTATTATATTATCTATATTAATTTTCAAGTTAGGATCTAGGATGTCAAATTCTTTAATATTTAATCTATAATTTAATTCTGAATTACATACCTTCAGATAAACAGCTATGATATCTCGCTTTTTGTATTGGTATTTGTTCTGTCATGTTTCTGTCATCGAATGCGATAGTCTGTGGACTAGTACGCATTTCGATGCGCATCGCCCCGCCTCGAATTTTCCCATTGGCTCTTGACCTGGAAATCCCTATTTATCGCTCGAACAGCGCATATAAATATTGGCGATTTTCAGATCAGCCAGGTCAGTCCCTCGCGGGCTCTCCGAGAGCTTAGTGCTCTCGGGGCTCTGCTTCCTACATTTATTTTCCATACTCTGTGGCTGAGAATTGTTTCAACTTAACTTGGTGTTTTTATTTCGACGAAGAAATTGTCATGTAAGAAATATCTTGCCTTTTTCAAGGCAAGACACCAAAAATAAATATTTTCCAAGTCCATAACCCGAAAATGGACTTAATTAGAGAAGCTCTCGACGTTTACTCCGAAGCCCTCTACAGAGCACCCGGGGATATCAGAAGGTGGTTAGACCCTAATTGTTCCCCCGAGGTGACATGGCGCCCGACAACGTGGTTAAAATCCGAACCTACGACCCAGCTCAAATTCACAGAAGGCAACACACCATTGACTTCAACATAGGTTGAAGTCAAGAGAAGAATGGGGAGAACCACGTAGTGTTAGAAAGCAATACTCTAACACTCTGACATCGAGGCCTTCTGCGGACCTGACGCCTTCGACGTGCAGACACCTTTGACGAGCCAGGCTTATTCGAAGTTAGAAGCCCCAGATACCGATGGAAGTCCCGGAGTAGACCCAGTCATCGCCCCCCTACCGAAAGTGGTTGGACGACCACGTAGGCTTCGGCGCACTGGTACTCTACGAAACCCCGTTGGATATGGCAGATGGGATCCGGACGACCGAGAAGAAGACGAGCCCGTTGGAGGAGTTGGCACACCGACCGAGGATGGACCTGTAGGAGCTTCAGATGCCGTCATCACCACCGACATCCCCCTGTAAGTAGTGCAGTGTTGTGTGAATTATTTTGAACATTTTTACTTGTATTTTTATGCATATTTTATTGTGTATTTTCACATGTATTTTTATTGTATTTTTTATTCAATAAATATTTTTCACAGTCGCAGAGTCTCCAGAGGAGAGGGGACTAGTCTGTGGACTAGTACGCATTTCATTGTTTCAACTTAACTTGGTGTTTTTATTTCGAAGAAGAAATTGTCATGTAAGAAATATCTTGCCTTTTTCAAGGCAAGACACCGAAGATAAATATTTTCCAAATCCATAACCCGAAAATGGACTTAAGTAGAGGAGCTCTCGACAGTGTATTCGAAGCCCTCTACAGAGCACCCGGAGACAACAGACGGTGGTTAGACCCTTAAGTGTTCCCCGAGGTGACATTTCAGCCATCTGGGCTGGTCGTGAGGTGAGGTATCCCTTTTAGTGCGGCTGGGCTGAGGTTCTTGTTCGGAAACACTTTATTTTGTAAACACATAATATGTGTTTACATCTGGTTTTTAAATATTATTTAAAAACCAGATGTTTTGTATCGCCAGTCTACGTTTCAAAAGTAATCTTGAAAACAATATGGTCAAAAGTCCTGTACTGACTCCTTTTAAATAATTGATGGATTCGACCGTTACTTGATGGAAATTCATTTTATGTAACAATAATCATCTATCGTTTCGAATCATTCTTTTAATGACGAATTTAAAATTCTCGCATTTAAAATAAATGTCTTAAGCTATCTTTGTTAGAATATATGGAAATTAACAAATTAAAAAACACAAATATAATTCTGAATGACCAACTTGAGACAAACAGTTCTCCCCTCCTCAAACTATTTCATTAAAGACTATAAAGTGTAAACGCATACCAAAAATAGATCACTTGAGAAAGGCAATCAGCCAAAACAGCTGTAGTAATAAGAATTTTTAGTAAATTTTGTGGAAGTTTTTGAAAACAAAGTTTTCAGTATTTTATTGTTACAATTACCGTTAAATTGTTTATTATTTACAAAATAAATACATTTTTGTTTGAGATGAAATTTTTATTCGGATATAATTCGACTATAGAAAGGCGTTTCAATATTTTCACGTTTTGAAAAGTACATTTTAGTTTCTGGTTTTGCACAAACACCTTGTAAAATAAGAAACCCCAAAAAAGTTCTTATTTCATTGGAATCAGTGTCGATCTAATCATTTGTTCATGATCTAACTTTTATGGTTTCTTGATTTTTTTCGATAAACTATTTAGCGTATCGATTAGTTTCTGTAGCAATAATTTTAATAAGCTCATCGGTAAAAAAACATTTAAATATTTCCAGTAGGTTTTCATTATTGGGAGTTTTTTGTAAACCTCTATTGCCTTTGAATGGAAATGGTGGTCGAGGTATACCAGAATTAACACAAGGAACGTCTAGTGGCTGTGGTAAGTTCGTATTATTTATAATATCGGTTTTATCATCGCTAGATTCACTGTCACTTTCAGAACTGTCTCACGAAAACCAATCTTCTCCACTATGTATGTACAAAAGTCTAATCTACAAAAGTTACAAACATGTTTTGATACAAAAACAAATAATAATTATCTAACCTGTATGCTCCTAAATTTGTTCAATCACGTACAGTGTATTGAAATGCTGCGTCAACACGTGCACCTTATACGAAATCAACATCTACACTACTACTACTTATTATTTTCATATATTACAAACGAGTTGATATACAGACCTCCGCATGGTACATTTAAAATAATACGACAACGCATGCGGATATACAGTGATGAGTGTCTTACCACCCGGCTTTTTAACGTAAGAGATAGAAAACACAGTTACCTTGTGAAATAAAAAGAGATGAAACTCGTAGAGGTGAGAAATAATCGGAAAAACCTATAATTTATATTACATTACATTACCACTAACGATAGTCTCACACCTTTAGACGTTAGATTCGAGCTAAATCACCTCGGTCATAATTATTATGAGTAACGTCGAATGTGTGACGTATTTTCATTTTTTAATTTCGCATAAAGTAAAAACTGATTGACCACAATAAAGCAAAAATGTGTAGTGATTATTTAATCTAAAGTTTTAAATTATTAACCAAGAATAATTTCTACTATGATTTGAGGAGTTTCATACACTATTGTCACGGAATAATTATAAATCCTTCGTGGATTAGTGGTAAGAATTCGACATTGCGATACAGACATCGCAGACGATTAGAGTTCAAAACCCACATGTGGTTCTCTTTTTTTTTTTAATAATTTGAAATTATGCAAAGATCGTTTTGCTTTGAATCACTAAATAAAACTAAACAAAAACTAAAGTTAAAACAAAAAATCTTATTGACAAAATAGTATCGTCGTACTTTCGAAAATAAAGTAAAAACTTTTAAAGAATGTTTAAATAAGTAAAAATTCTACAAAAATAAAAAAATATCCGTGGCCACTAATCAATCGATTAGGAAAAGTCGCACTGAGATATTCACTGACGATGCGAGTATTATGTGCAGGACAACCATCGTGTTGAAATCATATGGAATCGAAAGGTATTGGTAAATTACAAAGGGCTGGGACAATTACATTTTGCAGAAGTTCCAAGTATTTCCGCCCAGTCAACATACCGTCTATAAAAAATGGACCAATGACATGATTCCCTATTTATTATACCTCCCCAAACATTTACTTTTCGAAGACGTTAGGTACGAGCGACATAAATCTGACGAGGATTTTCTCGAGATCAATACCTAGCATTGATTGAATTGTGACGGCCATGCAATGAAAAAGTACATTCATGGGTGAACAAAATGTTCTCTAAAAAATGTTCATCTTGATGTGACATTTCCATTGCAGTTTGACAAAATTCTAAACGTCTATATTGATCCCCAGGGAATTGTTCGTTGGATTTATGAAGTTTATAGGGACGGTATCGATGTCTTTACAAAATTTCACCTACTCTAAATCTTGGAATTCCACATTGTTCTCCGAGACGAGGTGTTGATTGGGTAGGATTTTGCTCAATACTTGCACAAATCAAAGTGTCCCTTAGTTCCAAATCTGGATTTACCTCCCTTCGTCTGCGAACTCCTCTTGGATCGAACACGGATCCATAAGTAAAAAAATTACGTATAATAGACTGAATTGTTGATCGTGCTGGAGCCGGCCTATTTGGAAACATATTTACAAATTGTTGTCTAATCATGTTGTCTGATAATCCATTCACATGCCAGACAACATTTTGCACTTTTTCCTCGGCCGTTAAAATCCTTTTCACGAATTGTTTTTTCAATAAAAAGTTTCTGTTTACCGTAAAAAACACTTCTCGATGTGTTATTATTTGATAACTTGAAGGCTTGATGATTTGGTTAGCTATAAAGCAGGTAGCTGTTCGCGCGCATCCATTCCAATGTCGTCAATTGTTTTGAAAATTATTACCTGTACAGAGGAATTGATATTAACACTGAGAATTTAGTGATGGATTTGACATTAAACAGTCTTCAATGGATTATTTTCCATTCACAACTGAAGACTGTAAAACTGGAATTGAATTTGAAATATTTTGTATTTCTATTTTATAACATTGAAATAAGAATAAATTGTAAATAATGAGTTTTTCGAAAACTTGTTACCTAATATGTATCATATTTTCCATTATTTTTGATTGAGTAAAACAAAAATTTTACCCTTGGTGTGAATTGAACCCCAGTCTTCTTATCGATAGACAACGTCTCTAACTATTACACCAATTCTAGATACAATAATTGTTTTCGAACTGATCATACCTATTTAGTTTAGTCAAATATTTCAGTTGAGTTATTTTTATTATTAAATAAACTTAAAGATTTATAATTTAAAATCGCTACTAATTTATGTTTTTTACTATAATATATCTTAATATATTTAATCATTTATTCTAACATCAGAAATTATTAAAATAAAATATTTTCGAGGTCATCCGTATAATTATGACTGAAGTCAAATAGACACGTCTAATAACTAGCCTTATCTCGTACTATCTCACAACCTAATCTGTCTTCTATCCTTTCCGCTATTTTGCCGGGTGGTAAGACACTCATCACTGTATTTGCCACGCACACTATAAATCACCTGAATTTCGAACATATGCGTCATAACCGCGTAGGAGGTTAAGAGAAATAATTTTGCGTTCTCGAAAAATGCCGTTTTATTATCCAAAGATGGACTTTCGTAACATGAAATTTTTAAATATTGATATGTTAATAACCTGTTTTATGAGCAAAGATAATGCAATTTCTAGAATAATAAAAATTTTTAGAAACCGTAAGCAGGAGTACAAATATGGTTTAAAAAAAGAAATATACCTACATTGAGTAAAAAATTTTTTAAGTTGTAACTAGATTATTTTGAAATTATAAAAAATTTGCGTAATACCAAATTTCTAAACACTGCATGATTAAGTTCCTGATTTTAATGAAGTTTGTATATCATCGTTTACAATTATTGTTTTCTGTAGGTTGAAGTTTGGTACCATCGATGCCGTGACACATATAGCTACAGACATTGAAATAAGCCCAACTGAAAATGAATACTGTGGATTGAGCGTAAATAAGATTTATCATTAATATTTAACAAAGATATAGTATTACAACAAGCTTTAAATTATGTACAAAAGGAAGAATACCAAAATATAATTATTTTACAGATACACTTTGTTTAAAAAAAATTGAAATCCAAGTCCAATACATCCAATCACATTTTATGAATGGCCGTTGAATACCCTTTTTTTAATTGTTGGTATTTTTTTGTTTTTCGACACAACACTGAATATTTTACCTGCTGTCCAAGTTATTCCGATTCGCCTAGTAATCTCTGCCGTTTGATCGTATGACCTAGATATATAATACTCTTCAACATTTTGGCTTCCATCTAAGTCTATTGTGATATTTTAAGTTGACATCAGTTTTGTTTTATTTAAATTCAGTTTTAAACCGATTTTTCGCAGATACCTGTTTAAGCTCTATTAACAGATAACGTTAAAAATTAATACGTTAGTATATTTAGTAATGACGTTGTCGTGTTAATATAAGGCCAGTATAAAAGCTTAGCTTCAAAAATATGTCTAAAGCAGTACTAAAAATTAAAAAATAAAATAATTCATAAAGTTTTTAATACAAAGAAACAAAGTTAATGGTGATTATAAATTTGATCACTTTCCCAGATAAGTCTAATCCGATTAAGGTGAAATACCTTGTGCACATAAAAACTATGGTAAGTTACAAGATTTAATTATACTTTTAGTGGTGAAAACGACTTCTATTAAAAAAATTATATTGTAGTAAATTCAAGCAATTTAGAATAATTTAATTGTACAATGATATTACAATTTTACTGTCTTACCACATAATTTCTACATTAATAAAAACCACCCCTTGCGAAGAAATTCGAACAGTTGTGGTAGTATTTTTATGGGAACTTTAAATACAATAATTTTTGAAATCATAATGTTATAAATTTATTTTATTTTAAGGTAACAAACTACCCTTATTAGTTTGTAAGGATGGGTGAAAGTATGTCTGTGCCTTAGTTACAAATTATGTGTATCTTTCATAGGTCCAGTATATGCCTTGTGATATCTTCTAATATATGTGATATATTTTTTTACTCACAAGTCGGTTAGCTTTTAAGCTATGGAGTATTTAAAAAATCATCTTTTAGGTTTTTTTTGTAGGAAAAAAAGATCATTTAAGATAATTTTTTTAAACTCTTATTTTTTAAGAATTTTAGTTAGTTTAGAAAAGCCAAACCTCTATTTTTTACTCGTCAAGATCATTTTTAAATTATTTTAAAGCTTTTTCATCAAAATATCAAAAATTTTTCTTTTACTTTAAAACCATACTTTTTTAAAAATTGCTGTTTGAACCAGTATAATTTACAGATCTTATAAACAATACATAAATAAAGTAAATTATTAGACAATAACGAATATTTTATTTAGGGTGCTAATTAGGGGGTAAATTTCACGATGTTTTTACCAAAAAGGGGCAAAACCCTTAAAAAAACAAAAGTAAAGTTTTTTTAAACACTTTCTTAAAAAGGTTTTATGGGTTTTCTTAAGTGTACTATTTTTATTTATAAGCTACAGTTCTGCTAAAATAATGTTTTAAGATAAACACAATTTAAGTCATTTGTGAAAAACCGTATGAAAACGTGGTTTTTATTTTTAAAAATTAACATTTTTACTCGCAAATAACTCAAACGTATTGACTTAGTGAAAAACCTCTATAAATAAAAGTTGCTTAGAATTAGTAAATTTTTCCATTTCCGAATTTATTTTGAAAGTATGTTTTTTCACCTACGAGAATGGGTAGCTGTCACTCCTTAAGAAAAAATAACACTGGGCTCAAGTCCAAAAGTAAAATTGGCGTGTCTATACATTTTTGAATTATGTGTTTTTATTTTTAATAACTTACATCAGTTTAATACGAGTGGTGATATGCATAATTTCAATACTGGATATTGTAATAAACTTTATAAACCATTTTCAAAAGGTAACATTAAATTTAAATCGCCCAGGGTATACGGGCTACAGGTGTTTAATCATTTACCTACAGTTGTAAAGTCCACTAGTTCAAAAAATGTATTTAATAGGAATCTTAGGCAATTTTTATGTGAAAAAGTGTTTTATACAGTCGAAGAACTTTTTAGATCTTAGATATTAGCTGTATTTCATTTAGTTTTTAAATTCATTTCACATCTTGTTTAGTCTAGTTTAGTGTTTAGTTTTTAGCAATGTATATTTATGACTAATTCTATACAAACAATGTTTGTCAGAAAGAAAATAAAGAATTTAATTTAATTTAATTTAATTTAAGTCCAAAAGTAAAGTAAAGGGTAAGAGGAACTTGAATCCAAGTTTTCAAGAAAAGCCGTCGTGACGAAGAAAATTACACTCAAAATGGTCATTTGCTGGAGTAATAAATGAAATTCTAAATAAACAGTATATTTAAATACATGGATTCAAATAATTATAAAAAATATGAGTTTGGTTATTATTTCAGAGTTAAAACGATATAACTACTATTTTTTGCATCATGTAAATATTATATGACTCAACTATATCAAATTAGAAATTTTCCGGAGATTTTAATGTTGGAATTACTATAAGAAACCATTTAAAGCTATTTTTGCAAATGGAACGAAAATTAAATTAACAGAACACTCCGTTTGAGAATATAGTACATAATATAAAGAAAAAATTAATTGAATTTTCCTAAATGATAAAGTCTATAAATTCCATAATATTTCTGTTAATTTCATCAGGCGTTAACAGATTAAATCAAGTTCTTCAAGTAATCTCATTAACAATTTAAGTGACCAAAAGTTAAATTAATCCCCGTTCAAAAGAAAAATTCCTCCAAACGCTAATTTAGTTTCAGCGCATCAGTCAAGCTTTTTCATGTCTTTTCCTTTGTTTTTATTCGAATTTTTGGGCTCCGTTAAATTAATATTATGACAAAGAATGTAATTGAGAATTTTGTTAGTGAGGATGGCTTACATTTTTTAACAGAGATTGATAGAGGGCATGCATAAGACTTTGAAGATATTAAATGTTTCGAATAGGGAAATTAAATAAAAATGCAATTTTAGCAATAATGCAATAAAATCATAGGAGCTACGATGTAGTGAAAATACCAATAACATTTTTACACTAAAAATAAGACAATATAAACAAATATATTAAAATACCAAAAAAAATAATAATAAAAAGTAAAGAACGCAGGCGTCATTATAAAATTGTTCGAAAAAATTATTAGTTAAAATGCAGAAAGCTAGAAAGCTGACTCATCTCTCTCTCTCTCTCTCTATCTATCTCTCTCTCCCTCTCTCCCTCCCTCTCTCTCTCTCTCTCCATCTCTCTCTATCTCAGAAATTTTTCGCAAAAAGCTTTTATCTATAACGTTATTATGCGTAAACTATTAGGTCTATATAAATTCTGAAAGTACCAAATTGAAGTAAAAGGATTATTTTATGAAATTAAATCATTAAGCATATATTAAATATTCATGTATTATAGTTATAAATAATACTTTTTAAAAATAAATTTAACAAAAAATTAATTTTTTATTTGAAAATCAAATCTATACGTGTTAATTTTGCTTGAATTATGCTTATTATTTTTACAATTACTTTCTTCACATAAAAACATCATAAATGTATTTTAAACAAATTAATTGTTATACATTCCAGATATCACAAAAGAGGAATTAAAATCAGCTCTCTCGGAGATGAAAACAATAAATCACCTGGAGAAGATGGGATAGTCATTGAACAAATTAAAGTAGGAGGAGGAACGTTAGTAAATATGTTGAAAAAGATGTTCAATACTTGTTTGACAAGAGACGTAACCCCCTCCCAGTGGCACAATTCAATAATAACCATAATGCACAAAAAAGGTGACATTTCAGACCTAAAGAACTACAGACCTATTAGTTTGCTCTTCCATACATACAAACTATTCATGAAGATAATAACAGAACGGCTTGTGAACAAACTGAATAGTTACCAACCTTGTGAATAGGCTGGGTTCCGCTCCAGATACGGAACAAATGATAATCTACAAGTTATAAAAACGCTAATAGAAAAGTATACAACAAGCCTATCTTTCTTATATTCATAGATTATGAAAAGGCGTTTGATACTACAGATCATCATAAAATACTTCGAGCATTGGCTGACTGCCGCATTGACTACCGATATATCGCATTGATTAAAAGTATTTACGAAACTGGTACAGCTTGTGTCCGCGTTCATGAAAATACCAAGAAGGTTCGAATAGAACGTGGAATTAGACAAAGTGATACTATCTTCCCTAAATTGTTTACAGCTGTTCGTATATATATATATATATATATATATATATATATATATATATATATATATATATATATATATATATATGTTCAAGCAAATGGAACGAGAGGATAACATGGGAATTAATATAAATGGGGAAGATCTGAACCACCTAAGATTTGCCGATGACATCGTTTTAATATCTGATAGAGTTGATAAAGCTACAAAAATGCTGAACACGCTCTATAAAGTGTCAAAAACAATTGGTCTTAAAATTAACACCTCAAAGACAAAATTTATGACCAACCTTGTAGTCAGCGTTAAAATTCTGATTAAGAGCCATAGCATCGATCATGTAATAGCTTACAAATATCTAGGGCATGAGATTCGCTTAACCCGAGATAATCAGACAACTGAAATACAAAGAAGGATAGGTCTCAAATGGGCTGCCTTTGGTAGATTGAATAACATTTTCAAGTCTGTTATCCCAGTTTGTTTAAAAAGAAAGGTTTTTAACCAGTGCGTTTTACCGATTCTTACATATGGTGCAGAAACACTGACTCTGACAAAAATAACAATAGATAAAATAAGAGTTACACAACGCGCTATGGAAAGATCAATATTAGGTATTACCATCAGAGATAAAGTACCAAACCTAGAAATAATAAGAAGAACAGGAGTCACAGATGCAGTAGAAAAAATAGCCATGGCTAAATGGACTTGGGCCGGACATGTTGCCAGATTAAGGGATGATAGATGGACCAGAAAGATTCTGGAATGGCGACCAAGGCAAGAGACATATCGAAGCAGAGGACGACCACCGACTAGATGGACGGATGATATCAAGCTGGATACAAGATATCACCACAAACTGGATACAAGAAGCACAAGATAGAAATAGGTGGAAAATTTTACGGGAGGCCTACGCTCAGCAGTGGACAAATATATGCTAATTGATGAATTGTTATACAATATGTAAAATTAATAAATAAAAATAGTAAAATTAAGTACCTATGTAAATTGTAATATACTAATATATAGAGCTTAATTCCATTATTTTTATTTATAATTACATGAAATTTATAACAATTATTAATTTATTTAAAATATATTAATTTGTAATATTTTTGAAAATAAGTAATTGTAAAAATGAGAAGCAGAATTCAATAAAATGATCACGTATATAATGTTGAAATAAAAATTTATTTTTTGTAAAATTTATTGTTAAAAGATAATTATATCATATAAATATTTAAGTTGCTTATAATTTCATAACCTTTTCTAGTAAAATTTTATAAATATATATTTATTTTAAATTGTTTAAACAAGTTACTCGGTCAAATTAAAAATTTACAAATTAACTATAAATGCATTTTTATGATCTATGCTACGGGGTACCCCAAATTAAAAAAAAAAGAATACATTTTCGTTGTTTAGAACCGGAGATATTGTAACTTTTATAAATTAGATTTTATGAATTTTCTTTTTGAAATAGTAAGATCGCTTCACTTTAAGTCGTTTTCAGATTTGTTTTTATCTTAACTTAAACTCTTATTCTTTCAAATTGTTCATTTTTAATTTCTTATTGTTTATAAAGAAAGCTCCTGCAAAATTTTGAAAAAAGGACTAACTAGGGTTTAAAAGGACGAAAGACATCATGGCGAATAGAAAAAAATAACTTCCTACACTACTTTTACAAACATATTTTTCTACATTTACATAAACTTTTTAATCGTTAAGTGATTTAAAAAAACATGTTTTTTTAATTTGGTGCTTTTACCAAACAACAAACAACAAACAAACAACCAATAAACAACTTCCACTTTGCAATAACTATTTTGAGACAAAATCAAAGTATTTTTGTGTAATTTTTTTACTAACTAAATTTAATAATTTGTTAGAATCGATCAAGTAGCGTAAATGATTATTCGATATCGGTGCCGGACTCATATCTAAGAAGTACAAAACACTTAAGGTAATTGGATAACAGCACAGCCAAGAGAGATTGAATATAAACAATTTTTGTTTCTTGACACCAACTTCGGCTCCTATAACTTTTATCTTTATTTTTTTTATCGAGTGAGTTTTTCGTTCTTTGAGCAGTGTTGAAATATATTAAGTAGATTTAGTAGTTACCGTTATGGAGCCAAAGAAATCTGAATTTTTTTTAAGAAGTAGGTTGATTGCGTCCACGTTTTTAGCACATAGGAGTCGTTTATTTCTAACTTTTTGCGCTATTTCTCGTATTTTAGTTTATTCTTGATTTAATTTATTTAGTTCCGTATGTATTAAAAACTATACCAAATACATTTCGTAGTATGCATCTTTTAAACCTTTAGAGAACGAATATCTAATATAAAGAAAGATAGACTACAGATAGTTGACATTCTGGATAAATTGGTCTGGCGTATAAATGTTATGCACATTAATTCGTTATGCGTACACTAATTACCATTTTACAAAATGCGTTTTATTCTATAATATTCATTATGTAGCTCGCCTCTGACATTTTGTTTGAACTTTCAACAAAGTCACTAATTGCCTGAGCGAGTATTTTCTCTATCTCTCTTTTGCTATATTTATTGTAATGTACTCGCCTTGCTTGTTCCAGTTTTCTAAACGATCTCAATTCTTATGCGGTTTGTAGCTGCAGGCTTGGAATTTATTCACTAATTAAACTGATGGGAATGACTGCTGCACTGGTGATAGGTCTTAAATAGCAGCCTAAATAATAGTTTTACGTAATCAAATATAAAAATGGCTAATTAAAGGTCGCAGATATATGGCAAAATATATTAACATCTACTCTCTCAATATGCACATTACCGTCCATGTTAAAAGAGACACTTAAAACAAGGTTTTGTGAACTTTTTTAAATAGGTCTCACTAATTAAATTTATTTTTGATAAAGGATGCAAAAAAGTTGAAAAAATTAAACAATGATGTTTAATAAGTAAAAGTGTAATAAAATGCTAAATATATAAGTATAAACAAGAAAAAGGCTCACGATATAATCAACATGACCAACAAAGCAATCTTTGACCAATCAAAGAATATAGTTGGTAGATTAAGGATGGCAATACATTAGAGTTGTTACATATACCCAATCGTAATATACTCGTATCAATAATAATTACCTTAATGTGTACAACTCATCTGAGCTTATTTTAAAATATCCAATGTTTTGGGAGGATACTTTTTTTGCAAAATAAAAACCCAACGGAGATAGGAATATTCCAGGTATTAAGTTAAAATAATTTACTATTTTTACTGGTAATTAACTGCAATGTTAGTTTACAATGCGTTTATTTTGACGTTTAGACTTCCACTTTGGAAATCGTCTTAAAGATTACGAACTAAACTAATTTTGCGGTATTAATAATTGAGGCATATATTGTACATTTTAAAGTAGAGGAGTTTAAAATTATATTGTCAACATTTTTAAGGCGCATTCCTGAGACGACTTTATTTGAAGATAGTTCGTTCGATTAAATGAAACCAACTGTGGTGACTAGCTCCCGCTACGGCTTATCCAACTAGTTTTTCATGTTGCGCTATTAAAAAAATATTGGTGGTACTTTTGCATTCTTTATTTGGTTTACAATTACATTTTGGTTTATAATTACATTTTAACCCAGATTGGGTCGAACATAATAAACAAAAACCGATATTTACACTCTACTTAGGTTAACACATAACAAATGAATCTTATCTGTCGATATTTAACAGGCTGTAAGCTGCTTAAGAGCGTAGGCGCAAAATTTCGGGCCAATGCTTTTTAAATGCATTCTTTTTTTTCGAATCCTAAAAAAACTAATAAGTATTTTTGAAAAATTTAAAAGCAGAATACAAGAATACATTATTACTGAGGGCCGAAAGTCCCTGAAAACTTCTATATAATGTTTATTTTAATAAGTTACAGGGGTGAAAAAAAAAAAGAGAAAATTTAGTGTGATTTTTAATATTAAATATCTCATTCAAAAAAACTTTTGTATATTCTAAGGGGCTTTAGGACCTCGGTAATAATGTAATCTTTTATTCTACATTTAAATTTTTTAAAAATATTTGTTAGTTTTCTCAGGATTCGGAAAAATGATTGCATTTAAAAAGCATGGATCCGAAATTTTGCGCCTACGCTCTTAACCCTCATAATACCACGGAGTCACTGTGCTTAACTCGTCACTATACAATATGCTTAACTTAATTTTGTTTTTATTCTAAAATTATTTTTACTTAAAATTCGAAAAAAATTTGACTTTCCCTAATATGTTGTTTCTATGTCTAGCTGGAGCACATTTTTTGTAGATTTTATAATTTTGTTAAAAAAATAATAAGTCATACGTAATACCACGTGGGTTACCAGTAACCCCAAATATTTTATATCATTTTGGCATTTCTTTTCGATTTCTGCTGTTTATTTCGATGTTTTCTTAATATTTAAACGTTTCTTGGGGGTAAAATTGTTCTGTAACGTATGTTCTGTTAATTAGGTGCATCCTCGATTTCCGTGTGGGTCATAGGAAAACACGTGTTTTTTACTGGGAATCACTCACTTCCCACTTCTAGTTGCATGTTTGGTTCGTCCTCCAATTAAAAACAAGTATTGAAACAATTACTGTTTTTATTGGGAATAAGCCATAATTTAAGTTTAAGATAAACTTATTTTTGACGATTCGATTACCACTTCAGAAATCGTTCTCAAAATACAAATTCATATTTTTGCTTATTCACAATAAAAACAATATAATAATTGCATTAAGATGTCACAAGTAAATAGCTTTAAAACAATATTAAGTATTTTATTAAGTTCTGCGTTTAGACAATTCGTAATACGTTTGCTTATTCGTTTACTAATTATGGCTGGAAGAAGTTTGGTTCACTTAGGTGATGAAGGTGTGGAAAATATTTTGCCGCAGTGTTGAAGAATATGACAGTGATCATGAAATTGACGAGAACGGTATAATGACGATCAACATAATCATGTTTTAAGAATGGGTCGCTAAGCATAACGAAATGGTTTACATAAAAAAAAGGACCTACAAGACATGCTAAACAAAACGTTGACACAATTTGCAATATATTTAATCCTTTATAAAAGGTATATAATTTATAAACCCAATCGGGTTATATCACAAAACGTTTTCGGAATCCATATTCCATCATCAGTGCACTAGGTGGGTATAAATTTATTGAGCCACTAAATATGTGGGTAAAAACCCGTTAAAAATTGTTATTTAAATTAAGTTTACATTAATTGGTGAAACATTCTATGATATTAAAGTTACTATTGGATTTGGTAACATGGCGACATATGACTCCACGTGAAGTTGCTGGTCCTTAGACGATGTGTCTACGAGGACCCAATAAAAGCAACTCAAGAACTTTAAATTATTACACATACGAGTAATAATACGAAACTTATTGAGATCATTCTTTAAAGGTTTTAGTTTTACACAAATATTTCTTTCTATAAATAATAATAGCGTCTAGGAAATTAAATAGAATTGTTGTTCGATTGCGTGCATTTAGAAACATTTGCATTTGAAAAATTAAACAAATAGAAAAGCTTCCAGATGAAGTTAATGTTTGGACATACTGAATTAATGAATTTAATTGCTGTTGCGGAAGACGTAAATTTAGATATGGAAGTGTTATATTTTTATTAATCTAATTTATTGTTTTTATTCATTATCTTCATTAAGGTTCTACACTTATAACACTTACAAGTACATTTAAAGTCCTTATTTGTACATTATAACTAATTTATTTCACACTAATAATTATATAATTTATCTACATTTATTACAATACGTGCGTTACATTTCAAAAACTCGACGTGATGTTCAAAAACTAACTGTTATTCAAAAACTTTCGTCTTAAAATATAAAGCACCGTTAATCTAGAATCTCGTCAAAGGATGTCGACCTTCCTGACCCTTGGCGACAAGAATGTCGGTACACCAGTATGGCGTGAAAGGTCACGCCATACTGGTTTTTTAGCCGAGGGAGACCCGTGGATCTTCTTACTAGAAAATACTTGAATGAATAAGGATATTAGTATTAAATATGTTTACAGATTTGATGAGTCATAATTATCGTAACACTGCCCCCCTCTTAAAAGATGGTTCCTTCTGGAACCTTGTCGGGACTGAAACTGGAACGGTATGCTGGTATCGGCAACTGGACCCTCTTTTACAACTTCCAGTTGTATAAAAATGACAAGGGACGGTTTTGTCTCTGCACCAGTAACTATGCGGATTGCAACAGACTAACACCTGGACTTCGGTGTCTTTGAAGATCTTCTCCACCATATTTCGGATAACTCTCCAATCTAATTGGCGGCACTACAACTTTAGCATGGCTAACTTTTGCACGTCGGACTCTAGTAAGTGCTCTCTCAATTGAAATAAGGCTTCCCATACATTTCGGTAGGTAGGCTGGTCACGGGCAGTGTCTTTTGTTACCAGGTAGAAAAGGTAACGTGATGCATCTTGGAGTTTCAAGGCTTTCCCTGGAACTGGCACTTGGCATTGAAGTTCTGTAACTCGACCGAACTTCCTTCGAAAGACGGATGCCAACCCCGGTGCGTCTTTGATACTGGCCGGGATGGTAAGGGTCAGTGAAGAGTCATCGGGAAGCGCAAGTAGATCTTGCCTTTCTTCCGTGGTAACACCATGTCTTGCTTTACCGATACCTCCATAGGCACCCATGAATTCCTCAAACGTGAGGTCAGATACATCTTGGACTTGTTTTACTTCCACTTCTTCATCTACGTCATGGTCACCTTCGAAAGACGCCAGCCGATTATGGTATACTATTATCGGCTTTCCCCTTGGAATCTTGCTTATTTGGTAGATGACATCGTTGATCTTCTCCATAATGAGGTATGGACCTTCCCAAAACTTCTGCAATTTGGGAGAACAACCTTTTCGCTTCTTGGGATTATGGAGCCAGACTTTTTCCATCTTCTTAAAGCAACCCTTTTCGGCTTGTGTATCGTACCGTTTCTTCATTCGGTCGCTAGCGATCTAAAGATGGGAACGGACCAACTCATCTACATCGTCCATTCTTCTTCGTAATTCGATCAAATAATCTTCACCTGCTACATCTTCTCCAGGTCGACACCCAAACTCTAGATCACAAGGTAGTCGCATCTCGCGTCCGAATAGGACCCTGGCTGGTGTCTGGCCTGTTGATTCGTTAACAGCAAATCTGCAGGCCATTGTGAAGAACGGAACATACTGGCCCCAGTCTCGCTGATGATCGGACACCATCTTTGTCAAATACTTGCCAACTGTTCTATTCATTCGTTCTACCATACCATCCGATTGCGGATAATACGTGGTAGTTCTTGTTTTCTTTATGCCTAGTCTATCACATATTCCTTGGAATAGATCGCTTTCGAAGTTCCTTCCTTGGTCACTATGGATCTCCAAAGGCACTACAAATCGGCTGATATATTCTTGGATCAACTTATCTGCAACGGTGGCGGCCTACTAGTCTGGAAGTGTGTAAACCTCGACCCACTTAGTAAAGTAATCCATTACTACCAACATGTACTTGCCTCCATTTTCACTTTCTGGAATTGGCCCGGCGATGTTCGAAGCAATTCTTTCAAACGGGCTTCCAACATAATATTGTCTCATAACAGCTCTCCTTTTTCGGTGAGGCCCATTACTCGTAGCACAAATAGTACATTTCTTACACCAGTCCTTTACATCGTCGGAACTGTTCATCCAATAAAGCCGTTCCCGAATTCGCTGAATGGTTTTCTTTACACCGAAATGCCCTCCTGATGGACTGTCGTGTAACTGACGAAGTACTTCGGCTATTCGGCTCTTTGGGATCACAAACTGTCTTCTCTTCTCTGAACTGTCATCATTTTCCAGTACTCGTTTGAGCAAGCTATCTTCCATGATAAATAAGTCCCACTGGGCCTAATACGTTTTAACTACTAAGCATAGATTTGATATTTCTTGCCAAGGTGGTCGACGGTTTTCCTTTTTCCATTTTCGAATTATTTGTATAACTGGATCTCTCTCTTGTTCTTCCCTTAGTAGGCGTCTAGTCGTCGTTGACCGTCGATGTTCTTAGCACTACTGCTTCTTGGATTCCGTTTTGTTGCAGTGGGAACACTCTGCTGGGCATGGCCTTCTGGAAAGAGAATCAGCGTTTCTGTGGCTAACTCCGGCCCGGTGCTCAATCTTGAAATCGTATTCTTGGAGTCGTTCGATCCACCTGGCTATCTGACCCTTTGGATTCTTTAACTGCATCAACCACTTAACAGCGGCATATTTGGTTCGGATTAAAAACTTCCTTCCACAGAGGTATTGATAGAAGTGTTCTACTGATTTCACTACTGCTAGAAGTTTTCTTCTCGTGACGCAATAATTCCGCTCAGGTTTTGAAAGAACTTTACTAAAATATCCAAGGACTCGTTCCTGTCCTCCTTGAATCTAAGACAGTACTCCTCCAATTCCCACATTACTTGCATCTGTATCTAAGATGAACTCTTCTTGTGGCAGCGAATACCCTAAAATTGGTGCTGTGATTAAATGCTTTTTTAAGGCTCAAAGGCATTTTGGCAGTCTGTATTCCTGCGGTAGTCTCTTGCTTCCTCTGTAAGTCGCGTTAATGGTTTCTAATGCGATATCTGCAAACTTCTTAATAAAAACATAGTCCAAGAAAACTTCTCAATTGATGTTTGTCCGTTGGTACTGGCCATTCCTTAATGGAATCGATTTTTCCCTTATCCACGGCCACTCCTTCTTTACTGATTATATGACCCAGATAATTGACTTTACCTTAAAATAGCTGGCACTTCTTGGGGTTTAACATCAATTGGATAGCTTTAAGTCGATTAAAAACGTTTTCTAAATTCTTCAGATGATCTTCAAATGTCTCTCCAAGACGATTATGTCATCTAGATAAACCAGGCATGTTTTCCAGGATAACCCTCTCAACTCATTTTCCATAAGCCTCTCATAGGTCGCAGGAGCATTAAAGAGTCCAAATGGCATAACGTTGAATTGCCACAATCCAGATCCTGTGGTTAAGGCTGTCTTCTCTTTATCTACTGGGTCCATTTCTACCTGACAGTATCCAGACTTCAAATCCAAAGTAGAGAACAATTTACTTCCAACCAACTTGTCCAATGTGTCGTCGATTCGAGGCAGAGGATAACTATCTTTCTTGGTAACATTGTTCAGCAAACGGTAATCCACACAGAACCTCGTCGTTCCGTCTTTCTACTTAACCAGGACCACTGGAGAGACCCATGGGCTCGTAGAAGGTTCTATCACCCCGTCTTTCTTCATTTCCTGAACAATCGTTTCAGCTTCCTCTATTTTCATCTGTGGTTATCGTCGAGCTGTTTGACGAATTGGCTTAGCATTACCAGTATCGATTTTATGCTTAACAACGGTTGTTCTTCCCGTCTTTCCTCCTTTCGGTACGAAAATATCACGATACTGCTGAAAAAATTCCCTTAATTTCCTTTTCTTCATCTGATTTAGAGACTGTCCCGCAACTGCAACCATTTGGTCGAATTTGTCGTTGGAATTATCAGATGTTGTGTCAATCACCTGACGGATTATGGATGTCACAGGTATACAAGTTCCTACTTTTGTCTCTTTCTGGATGGTCACTGGGTAGTCATTGACATTGATAAGTCTCACAGGAATTTCTTTAGCCGAAGTCACCAATTCGAAAACAATATATTGTACAAATAAAGACTTTAAATAAACTTGTAAGTGTTATAAGTGTAGAACCTTTGATAATAAATAAAAACAATAAATTAGATTAATAAAAATATAACAATTGTCAGAAGTGGGATATAAAATAAATAGTGAAAATGACTACGATTTATGAGCTCACAGTTACGAATTTAAGAAGACATCTCGAGGATAGAGAATTAGCTTCTACCGGAAAAAAAGGCTGAGTTAGTCCAACGACTAAAGAACGCTTTGGAGGAAAAGGGTTTTGATCTAAAAACTTATATATTTGAAGATGATGTCATCTCGTCGTCGATTTCGAAATTAGAGAACAAAGTTTCTGGTGACATCGCATCATTGGAGAACAAAGTTTCTAACGATGTTTCGAAAGTTTCTTCTGATGTAGCCAAAGTTTCTGGTGACATCGCATCATTAGAGAACAAAGTTTCTGGTGACATCGCATCATTGGAGAACAAAATTTCTGGCGATATTTCGAAAGTTTCCAGCGACATCGCTTCATTAGAAAACAAAGTTTCTAACGAGATTTCTTTTCAGGAAAGTAAAGTTTCTGCTAACATCTCTAATGTCACTTCTGAGATGTCTGCCCTCGACGATAGAATGTCTTTGTTAAAAGACCAAGTTGCTGCCGATATGTTGGCCTTCAAAGAAAAGATATGGAAAGAGATGGAAAAGAAGATGGAGGAAACGGGGACAGCAGAAAGACGAAACAATCGAATTACAGTAGAGACAAAAGAAGAAGAGACGAAATGTAAGTTGGAAACACAGCCGAAATTTGAAGAAAGTGGAGGTTCTGTTCATGTGAAAGTCCCAACTTTCACATGACTGGAAGGTCACGCCATACTGGGTTTTTAGCCGAGGGAGACCCGTAGATCTTCTTACTAGAAAATACTCGAATGAATAAGGATATTGGTAATAAATACGTTTACAGTTTTGATGACTCATAATTATCGTAACAGAAGAATTGATTATAGTGTTAATTAAATAACTTTTTTTTATTTTAAACATCGTTCAGCATTGAACATGAACATTACTGCTAGTGAAACTCACAATGTGTCCTCTGATCTACCTATTAGATCAAAAACTAAGTCAGCAAATCTTCCAAAACTAAATTTATTTAAAATTTTAACATTTATAGATTTATATAATGCTCTTGTGAATAATAATTTTGATCTTTCTAATATAGATATAGATATAGAAAAGTTTAGTTATCTCTAGCAGTCACTTAAGGGAGCACCTTATAATTTGGTTAAAAGCTTTAGCTTCAATATTCTTATTATATAATTACTTACAACACTCTAATTAATGGCTATGATGGTAAACGAGACTCATCTAGAGCATTATCGAAAAATATTCAAAATATCAGTGTGGTTAAAACTGATGATCCTATTTCACTTAGCTATTAGCTATTAGCTTTTTAAAACTTAGCCTCTCTAGAAAAATTACTTTTTTCTCCCGCTCAATGGGACTTCAGTCTAATGCAGTTACTGATAGACAAATTGTAGTAAAAATTGTAATAGAAATGTAATATAGAAACAGTTAGAGCTTTTGAATTACACTTTACTTTAAAAAATGTACCTATTTACGAGAAAGTTTATAAGTTTGCATTCCAGCGTTGCACTTCATTGGAGTCATATAAAAGAAAAATTAGCCAAAAAGGTTAAATCTGTCAGTTCCGATACTACTAATAAGGTAAGGCATTCCTATAGTTAAACTTCTATATTTCTGACCAGTTCTGTCAAAAATAATTGTCTATTTTATGGTTCGCATCATGCTCTATTTAAATGCAATTAATTTCTTGCTGAATCAGCTGAAAAACGTTTTGAATTTGCTAAACAGAATAAATGTTGTATAAAATATTTGTCCAAAACTCATGTTATGGTCAAATGCCTTTTATCCGGAAGATGTACACATTACCATAAAAAACATTATACTTTAGTAATCTTAATGTGAATGATCATTTTTCTTCTTCTTCTCATAAGGAGGTTGCTATATTGTTGGAGGTTGGACAATGGACTCTGAAATAGAAAAAAAGAATAGATGCCTTTGAGATGTATATATACAGACGAATGCTGAGAATTCCATGGGTACAAAGAGTTACTAATATTGAGGTACTTCGTTGCATGTGTAATAAAAAAGAATTACTAATAACAATCAAAGAGAGGAAAATGCAATACTTAGGTCATGTGTTGAAAGGCGAATTACTTCAAGTTAAACTGGAAGGAAAAGTACAGGACAAAAGGTCAGTAGGAATACGCCAGAACTCGTGGCTGAAAGACCTGAGGAGATGGTTCGACCGCTCAGCAGTTTCCAAAACTACAATTGCCATTTGGATCGCCAACCTTCGAAAGGAGGCGGCACCATGAGAAGAGAAGAAGATTTCTGTACAAAGCGAAATCTCTTAAGTAAATTAGCTCGCATATTCGATTCTTACGGTATTCTTAATCCTGTCACTTTCTTAGTGAAGACTATTATTCAACGTCGTTGGCTACTTGATTTAGATTGGGATGCAACTCCACCTGTAGAAACTACTTCAAGGTAAGAACAATTTAATATTGAGTTGCCTAAATACTATCTAAATTTTCTATGCCTATAGAAATGCCTATAAATTTTAATTGTTGTTATTATTATTATTTTTTTTATTTTCTAAACTTTGTCCATAAAATTGTACAATTTTCAGTGACAATAAAGCATATTTCTATTCTATTCTGTAAAAATTATTACATTATATACTTTAAACTCTGTCTATACCGATTAGTAGAATTTACGCATGGTCGGATTCGACTGTTGTTGTCCATTGGATTAATTTACAGCCATATAAATGGAAAACTTTTATTAGTTTATCAGGAAAACAGAATTTCTTATATTCGAGACAGGGTGCTTCAAAACACTGGCGATATATCCGTTCTTCATTAAATAGTGCGGATCAGGAATCCCGTTAGACTTTCCTCTGAGAATTTCTTAAATACTCCTGCTTGGTGGGTGTGTCTAAAGTTTCTTCGCACTACTGAATATAACTCGCTATTCTCCTTGCACAATTCTATCGAACATAATGCGGAATTGAAACAGAAGAGTTGTCTCTTATCTTTTTCATCTGATGAATTTGTCGATAATTTCTGTAATCGATTTTCTTTCTTTTCAGATCTAAATCTTTTTCTATGTTCTTAGATTTATTGGTAAGCTAAAATCAGCCAATTAACGAACATTTGGAACGCTTTTTATTCAGCAGTGAAGTAATGCCACTAATCAACTAACTAGATTTGTGCAACAAAGATATCTAAAGAGGGAAACAGAACAGGTTAAGGGTAATACTGCAAAATTCAAATATTTGAAAAAATTAAATTTCTTCTTTGATTCACATGATCTTTTAAGAGGGGCGGAAGACTAAGTGGACTATGAGAAGCGCTTTCCTCTTCTTTTACTTTCCATTCCAAGGGTAATTTTATTAACTTACTTAATTCAAGGTATATACTTCGCCTCGTCTCAAAACTTTTGGATAATGTCATCCAAACGTTTTATTCGTAGTTTTATTTTAAAATGTCTTTTTTGTTAGAGATCAAATCCTCAAAATTATTAGCCACATATGGGGGCTCTTCCCGACCTACGAATATCTATCATTTTCTTGCGTTGGCGTCGACTTTGGAGGTCCTTTTCTGATATGAGCCAATAAGCTTAAACAAACATTCTAAACGAACGAAAGCCTATATTTGCCTATTTGTATGCCTTTTTAGAAGCCATATTTTGTTAAAGATGACGTCACTACACGACATTTAAGTCCTCATGCAGCTTTTCATTTTGGTAAATTGTTTGAAGTGGGTTAAAAGCGTAAAAACACATGTGTCTACAGTCATAGGCGAACACGTTTTAAACTATGAAAAATTTAATACATTACTCATACAAATAGAGGCTCTATTAAAAATAGTCGTCCCTTATGTTCTGTCAGTAATGATCCAAATGATTTTTCAGTGTTAATACCTGGACATTTTCTTACAATAGAGCCTTTAAAGATAATTTCCGATCTGCATTAAAGTGATGTTTATATAAATAGGCCAAGTCGTTGGCAATTGCTACAACGATTACGCGCAGACTTTTGGCAAAGATGGAGCACAAAAAAATGTTAACATACTCTTCATCAATGCATGAAGTTGCATAAAAATTAAGGTAATCAGAATAAGGTACTATTACGCAATGAGATCAAGTCTCCCTTACAATAGGAAATGGATCGAATTAAAACTTTAATTTTCGGTGAAGATGGTATTGCTCGAGTAGCTATGGTACAAACCGCGAAAGGTGAACTCGGGCCACCTCTGGTAAAGCTATGCCCTCTGCCATATATTGACTAAAAATTCAGATATACATTTTGGTGGGTAGGAATGTCACGCCCCTTCACACATAATCTTATTTTATTTTTATTTATTATTTTTTATTATTTTATTTTATATTTAATTCTTACTTAACGTGTGTTCATGTCTTCTGTTTATATACGTAAGTTACTAGGGTCCTGTACGCACGGCCCCTATGAAACTTAAGGAAGGTGAAAATATTTCGGACTACACGTACCTTAGTTTTAGATAGATCAGCGCGATAAACACTTCAATTTTTGTATAATATCAACCACGCAATTTTAAGAAGACTCTACCCCCTGACACAGTGCACTATGAAAGAAGCCGAAGTGTTAGATTAACATCACAGGTACCGTAGTTTGATTTGCATACATACACAATATTGATCAATTTTAACATATTTTTATATACAAATAATACCAGCAATTAAATAAACATTTGGACCAATTGTTATTGACTCATTAAATACAATTTGTATATTAATTGTCATTTGTATTTAAACCTAGATAAGTGATAATGCCAAAAATTTTCGTATGCACCCCGATGTCGCGTCACCAGCAGTTCTGATTTTTGGATTAACTTAATAAAGAATTTCAGATGTGTGATGTTATTTTGAAGATTACTTTCCGTTCCTTTTTTTATTTATAAATTCGCATCAACCCGAAGGTTATTAGCGAGAATCGGATTTACAATATTAAATATATTATATATTAACAAAATTAATAGCTTTTAAGTAGTTTAACATGTTTGTGAATGAACAATTTGCACCAAGTGCTTTCTCTAAGTTTATTGAGATACCATAATTGATTCTTACTGTAGAGAAAACTGTACAGTCTACAACCACAGGTTTTACCGAGAGTTTAGCGTTACACTGTTCTCATTTTGGTTCGGATTCTTTAGTAATTAAGAACTTGTGCGTGGCACTGGTATGACCTAATCTAAGACGAGTTATTGTCACTTGTCTTGATCCCTTCTTTTAGTGGGGAGACATCTCCATGGTTTAATGACCGTTTTTAATATTCCGAAGATTGGACACTAAAAATTCCCACCGGTTTTGCCACTCACTTAGGATCCGCGATTTGATAACACTTGAAACATCACTAGCTATCACGTATTTCACAGTACAAGAGTCAGCTGAATTGACGGCTTCACGAGCACACTTATCTGCTTCTTTATTACCTCTAATACCATTATGTGATGGGATCCAAATAAAGATTACCTTCTATTGTAATAGCCGTTAATATTCCACTGTATTAATTTATTGAACTCTATTTTATTAAATAAATTTATTTAATGATTGGTTTGTGAGCAGTCACTGTCTGTATCGGATACTAGGTCGTGTGGGATTTGCATCTGTAAGTGTTTAGAAGAATTTTTCTTAATTTGGTATTTCGTGTCTTTGTAGATCTGTCTTGAGTATAGGGATATATTTTGCTTAACATATCGATGAGAGCTGTAAAGTTGTTTGTATAATTTTCAACGGTAGTAAGTGGATCGGGTGAATTCTTTATGTTGTCGAATAGGTCTTTTATCTGAACATAGCTTAAAATAAATCGTGGTGACTGCTGGTTTATGAATGCTTCTAGAGATTTACCATTATTTAGTTTTTTCTTAGGATTAAATGGTATTTCTGCTGGACTGGTAAACTTCGGTTTATTAGTGGTATCATTGGAAGGCGGAGAAGGACTTAAGATATCGTCAATAGTTCTTTTTAATCTGTTCTGTAGAGATTCAATTTTCATATGTAAGGTAGTTGTTTCATTCGCAGTTTGTTATATATTTAGTTGATTTTCTGTAGTTGGGGTGTCTGTTTGACTTGAAGTAGATGTCGGTGTGATGGTTGATATTTCTGGAAGGCTACATGTTGAGATTTCTTCTGGTATGGTTGGAGAAGTAGGATTTGGGTTTGGATTGATAGGGTTTTTGCAGTTAGTTGCCGTATGCCCATTTTGTTTACAGTTGTAACACGTTAGGTTGCCGCTTGATAAAAAGATTCTATATGAAGTATTATCGTAATTAATTAAAAACGATTCTGGAATTGTGAGATCTATTGAGCTGATAAAGATTTGTCTCCTAAAGCTTATTATATGATTAAATTGGGGTAATTGGGTTAAATTTTAATTTGTTTAATTTGTATTTTGAGAATTATTTCCAAGTCAAGAACGAAACGTCAAAATAAACTTATTTTAAAGTAAGGTTCTAGCTTACTCCCAGTAAAAATAGTAAATTGTATTAAGATGGCATAAGCAAATACCTTCAGAACAATGTTAAAATAGTTTAATTCAGAAAACTTACGGTTGAAAACATCCTGTTGCGCTTAAAAATAGGAAAATGGTTTTACTACAATAAATTTTAATCAACAGTCACGTCCGATTTTATGTTCCGAGAAGTTAAAGAAACTTTTAATTAGAAATTCTATTTCTTATGACAATATTTTTTCTCCAGACATTCTTTTTTAAATTACATGTTGACCTAAAATAATTTTTTTTTCAAAATTACGACGACGAAGTATAAAATATTTTTACCTTAAATCTTAGAATTCATATTTGTTTGATGGCGCAAAGTATGTGAGTCCTCAAAGTGTAAAAAACCGATACTCATGTATAAAAATCCACAACGACTTTTTTAAAAACACAATTTTTTTTTAATTATTGCAGTATAGTTACGAACGGATGATTCTTCAATTGATGAAGATTAAGATGAGAACGGTGATGACGAAGATAAAAGAAATTGATTGATTTTAGTTTTCATATTAATTACATAGATTTTTTTTATACATACATTAGAATGTTATATACAAAACATTTTACCATACGGTATAGGCATATAGGCTTTTATTATCGGAATTCTCGAAAGGAGAACTTCCTCATCCTTATATTTTACTTTAAGTAGCGTCCCGTGTACTATATTGCCACTGAGTTTTTTCACCAGCAAACGCATTTTGTTACATAATTTTATCTTGATCAGATTTCTCAGCATGATGACGACAAGCAGATTTGAAGCAGTGTAGTGTACAAACGATTTGATTTAGAATTATTAAGTTTAAGTCGGTCGGTCAAGACTGTGGACAGGCCATGTAGTTGGGATATCCACATTGTAAAAAAACGGGCACTCTATGCTCCATGCTATCGCATGCTGGACGAGCCACACCCTGTAGTCAACACCCTGAAGAATAAGGGGAAACATAAGTTGTATCAATACTCGTATTGTTATGAAACGCACTTATCGGATCATAAAGGTCTTTACATTTTACTCTTTTTCAACTTGTCTTGACTGAAATGTCTTTAGTCTTTTATAGACAATAATATGTTAGCCACTCCTGGCTAATTCTTGTTTATTCTGGTCCCGAATGGCTATAACCTATAACGTTTCCGAGGTTAGACGGCTCAGTATATTTCATTCTACTACACACTCTAGGAAGGCAACGGGAAACCATCTAGAGCCTAACTTTTCTAACAAACAAACATTAAAATGGCTGATTAATACAACGGCCCCAAGTGTGAGTCTTAAATAGAGTAGGGGTGCTAAGAATCTCTCGATCAGCTAGAAGCATGAATACATTTTCTGATGAAAGAAAAATAGGTACATGGAAGTAAGAAGCATGCACGAACCTGTAAATGATCTCAATACTATAAAAGAAATGTAATTAATATAAGTATACTTGGGATAAGTCAAATGTAATAGCCAGGGTCTGGGAAAGTAACTATAGAAGATCACATGGTATACTATTCAGGAGAAGACAGTTTAAAACACAAAAATGGTGTAGCCATAATTGTAACGAAGATAGAAGATTAAGCTGACAAAAACGTCGTCGTATTCTCAGACAGTATATGAATGTTACAAATACAAACAAAAACAATAAATGTGAATATATTACAAGCATATGCACCCACACAAGACTATGAAGAAGAAGAAATTAAAAATTCTCTTATAATTTAGAATAAGTATTAGCATCTAAAAACAAACAAGGAATTAATATTGTCTTGGGGAATTTAAATGCGAAGATTGGTGAAGAAAAATAGATGATATAGCAAAATATGGTTGGGAATACGAAATAAAAGAGAATATATGTTGGCAGTTTTTTTGCGTAGAAAAATAATTAGTAATAACAAAAACAATTTTTAAATTTTTAAAGCATCGTCTTTATACCTGGCTATTACCACCAGATACACCTGAACGTGTGGTTCGTAACCAAATAAATTTCATGTGTCTAAATAAAAGATACAAAATTTTAGTACTAGCAGTCAACACATATCCAAGTGCAGATGTACCAACAGACCACAATATTCTGGTAGAAAAAATAAGACTGAAATTAAAAAGATTTACAAAAACTAATGAGCAAACAGATAATATTGATGGAGGAAAGATGTTAAATGATACCGTAAAACAAAAAATTACAAATGTATTATTATAAAAAATAAAGTTGACATCCAGAAAAGATAAAAGTACTGAGAAGAAGCTTGACGAGAATTAAATATATAATATATTAAACACCGTTCAAGAAACAAAATTAAGTGCAGTTAAAACAAAAAGAGAACAAGGTTGGATGACAGAAGAAATACTGAGACTCATGGATTAAAGAAAATAAATCAAAAATAAATATAACAACGAATACTAGAGGATCCGCGTAATAATCAGGCAGAAAATAAGACAGGAGAAAATATAATTTTATAGTAAAGAATGTAACGAAATTGAACAATATGAAAAGCAACGATTCATTTTATCTGCACAAGAAATAAGAGATTGGAATAGGAGCGTGGAATCAAACGGAAAGAACTAGCCCAAAGTTTAGAAGACAAAAACGAACACAGAATAGTAGATATCAATGAACAGTTAAAAGAATAGAAAAACTACATTTCTAAATTATTTGAAGTTGAAAGAGTAAAATAATTTGCAACTTTTTTAGGTTTTTGGGTAAAAATGGAATTAAAGCACTGTGTGGTCTCTTATACAGAATTTATGATACTGGGATATTACCAACTGATTGGCATAAGTCGACATTTGTTACAATATCAGAAAAATATCGTGCAAAGACATGCAGTGATGGTCGGACAATAAGTCTGATGAGTTACGTTTTGAATATCTTCCTACGAGTAATAGCAAAATATACACGATATTATTAGAGGAGAGAATTAGCAATACCTCATTCGGATTTAAAATGTATACATATGTGCAATCAATTTTGAAAAAGCTTTTGACAGGGTACGACATACCAAAATACTTAAAAACAGCTGGATTGGACGATAAAGATTTACGAATAATTACAAATTTATACTGGCATTAAGTGACAAGAATAAAAGTTGAACAAGAACTATCGTATTGTTATTAATTTAATTTATTGTTTTTATATATTATCAAAGGTTTTACACTTATAACACTTACAAGTTTATTTAAAGTCCTTATTTGTACAATATAACTAATTTATTTTACACTAATAATTATATAATTTATCTACGTGCGTTACAACAGGTTTTTTTTATATCGGAGAGTACCCATCGGCTATTACCTGGGGTTTCTGCCGGCTGGTGTATGATCTAGAAAAGACTTCAATGAGAAGGATATTAGTAATAAATATGTTTACAGTTTTGAGTCATATGATGCATCATTATCTATCGTAACAGTATAAAATAAATATAAAAGAGGAATGAGACAAGGCGGTATAATATCGCCTTTACTCCATAACTTGTATTCAGAAGAAATATTTAAGGAAACCCTAATGGAGACAACAGATAGTATTATTGTTAATGGTGTAACCGTAAATAATATTAGTTATGCCGACGATACCTTAGTGCTCGCTAATTTCGGAGAAGACCTTTAAAATATAGTGATCAAAATAAAACAAACATGTGATCAGTATGGATTAAAACTAAACGTTAAGAAAACTAAATATATTATAGTTCGCAAAATATTTAAAGAAGGACAGAATAAAAGTCGGAGATGACGTACTGGACAGAGTAGAGAAACTCGTGTATCTAGACAGTAATATCAATGTCAGCTGATATCCAAACGTAGAAATTAAAAGCCGTATAGAACAAGCCCAGAGCCTCTTTTGTAAAAATGAGGAACGTACTTTGCAGCCACGATTTTAGGATTAAAATTTACGTTCGAATGACATACTGCTACATTTTCCCTGTGCTTTTTTATGGAGTGGAAGCATAGACTATAAATAAGGCGATGCTTAAATGCTTGGAAACATTTGCGATGTGGTTATATAGACGACTATTACGAATAAGCTGGGTCGATAGAATTAGAAATGAGGAGGTCCTTAGACGCCTAAATCAAACAACACAACTGGTCAATATTAAAACGAGACTTAAGCTGGAATACTTCGGTTACATTATAAGACACCCTGAATATAAACTTTTACATCTGATCATTAAGGGAAAGTCCAGGGTAAACGTGGTCCCGGTAGAAGAAGAACATCATAGCTAAAAAAACTAAGATAAAAACTAAGATACGAAAAATCGACTACATCATTATTTTGAGCTGCTGTGAATAAAGTCACGATATCGAATATCGAATATGGTAGCCAACATAAAATCCAACTATCGATAACCGTCATGGAACTAAAAGAAGTTTGAGTCATCTACATCCCTGTTATTTGCAACAAAAATTACTCGTTAATTAACTAATTGTAATTTTTGTGAATCGTCATTAAGTTCGGCAACACTTCATTAACGAGATCGTCCATCGATAAGACGTTGAAACAAAATCACTTCGTTCAATTTATCTACAGAAATATGGTAATTACCGATAACCGACAATTGCTTGAAGAACTGTTTTTTCTTGCAGAAAGATCGTTTAGCAATGCAACTCAAATGTTTTTTCTTCAGTTCAATTTTTCTTTACATACAGCTAAAAAGTTGACGATTAGAGGCTAGCGATTATTTTATCCACAGTGAGCGATTTCCTTATTACTGAGTGTTTTGCAGGGTGTTTTGCAGGGTGTTTTGCAATGTTGCGTTAAATATCAATTTTTTAAGGATATGTTTTGGGTATTCATTATTTTCAAAAATCAGAAGGCTTATTAAATGATAAAATTACATATCTTCAGCTAAAAAGAGATCCAGCTATTAGGATACAATTTTCTTATAATGAACTTATAAATAACTATAAGGAATAACTTAGAAATAAATCAAGAATTTCTAAAAAAACTGACTATATACAATGCATATTGTTCAAAACTTTACTGCTTACCAAAAATCCACAAAAAAGGTATACCGTTGAGACCTATTGTAAGCTCTATAAATTCGGTAACTTATGACTTATCCAAATTTCTTGTCAACATTCTTAAAGATGCTTTTGACGAAGTAAACAACTATAATGCAAATTATACATTTTTATTTGTTAATGATGTCAGAGAGTTGATTTTACAGAAAGATTATGTTTTAATTTCATTAGATGTTATATTATAATTTACTAACATACCAATAGATCTGGTCAGTAATATAATACAGTCAAAATGGAATCTCATATAAAATTATACAACTATTTCTAAGTATAGTTTTTTAACACTTATGAATTATGTTTTTGAGAACACCTATTTTAGCTTTAATGATAAATTCTATCGACAAATATTTGGAGCACCTACGAGTAGTCCACTCAGCCCCATAATAGCAACCATCATTTTATACATTTGCTGGATGTCATTATTCCACAATGACCTTTCCCTTTACCCTTCATCAAAAAATTTGTAGACGATCTTATATGTTCTGTTCCTACTTCACAAATTCAAAATACTGTTACGATAAAAATCCTGGCCTAAAAATAACTGTAAAATATATGATGACTAATATTCTGTTTTGTTGTAGAAATTTCGCCGGAGGTTCTAGATTCAAATTATGGTGAATCCTCCAACTAGATGATTCTCGATTTTTCGATGCAAGACAATGCGATCTTTCGATGCTGTTCTAGTATATCAGGATTTCGTATATAAATACAACATTTTTATATGGAGGGCAGTTAATTCTCAAGACCCGCGCTCGCGAATTTGTTACGTACGGATATAATAAATTATTGTCAGATAAGTTAATATAAATAAAGAAATAAATTAAATCCGTAAGTGTTATATATATTGAACCTTTTAATAAATTCACAACAAATGGTGTCAGAGTGAGATCGAACATAAATTAGACTTAGACTATAGACTATAATAATAATACAAGTGAATATAAAATAAATTGTGAAAATGGCTACGATTTATGAGCTGACAGTGACTAATTTAAGAAGACATCTTGAAGACAGAGAATTAGCTTCCACCGGAAAAAAGGCTGAGTTAGTCCAACGACTAAAGAACGCTTTGCTAGAAGAAGGACTAGATCCAGAGACTTATATATTTGAAGACAAACATGATGCTGTCATCTCGTCGATTTCGAAATTGGAGAACAAAGTTTCTGACGATATTTCGAAAGTTTCTTCTGATGTAGCCAAAGTTTCTGGTGATGTAGCCAAAGTTTCTGGTGATGTAGCCAAAGTTTCCGGCGACATCGCATCATTGGAGAACAAAGTATCCGGCGACATCGCTTCTTTAGAAAGCAAAGTTTCTAACGAGATTTCTTCTCTGGAAAGCAAAGTCTCTGCTAACATCTCTTCGGAAATCTCTAAAGTCACTTCTGAGATGTCTGCCCTGGACGATAGAATATCTTCGTTAAAAAACCAAGTTGCTGCCGATATGTTGGCCTTCGAAGAAAAGATATGGAAAGAGATGGAAAAGAAGATGGAGGAAACCGGGACAGCAGAGAGAGGAAACAATCCAATTACAGTGGAGACAAAAGAAGACGAGACGAAATGTAAGTTGGAAACACGACCGAAATGTGAAGGAAGTGGAGGTTCTGTCCATGTGAAAGTCCCAACTTTCGACGGAAAATCATCATGGAACAACTACATGAAACAGTTCGAATCAGCCGCAAGAGCAAATGGATGGTCTGAAAAAGAAAAGGCTGTAAACCTGACTATCGCTCTTCGAGGAGATGCCTTAGATGTGCTTCAGACCATAGCCGTAGAGGAGACCGATGATTTCGAACAACTGAAGAAGAGGTTAAATATGCGATATGGCCACGAACATTTGGAGCATGTATATCAGTCACAGCTTAAAAATCGTAGACAGAAGAAAGATGAGGCTCTTCAAGAATATGAGGTAGATATTGCCAGATTAGTACGATATGCTTATCCAACAGCTCCCGAAGACATGATGGAAAAATTGGCCGTTCAAACGTTTATTGATGGTCTTCGTGATCATGAAATGCAGAGAACACTGCGATTAGCACGTCACAAGACGCTGGTTGATGTTCTATCCGCCGCCCTCGAATACGAGTCAGCTACGCAGGCCTCTGGCGGGTACAGTAAAGTTAGGACTGTAAAAGAGGAAGGAGATGAAGATAAACTTGACCAGCTCGTTAATATGATAAAAAGCATGACATACAAGAAAACGAAGACCATCAGATGCTGGAATTGTGGCGAAATAGGACACGTACGAAGCTCCTGTAAGCACCCTAGGTACGACGCAAATCAAGAAACTCACCATCAGGAAAACTAGAACGGGTCAGCCTTAGGGGGGCAGCTTCGACCCAAAACTTTTCCAAAGACCCTCTCATACTAATAGCTTCTTTGAAATGTCGTGAAGATAGTGTATATGTAGATGGAGACATAAATGGTAAAAAGCATACGTTGTTGGTGGATACCGGAGCGACCAGAACCATTATACGCCCGACAGTTATAAACAGCCGAAAGAAACTGTTACCAACAAGGTTACGACTTCGGACCGCTACAGGTGAAAATGCCAACATTCATGGAGAAATCCAGGTACAATTGGGAATTGGGGCAGAAAAGTTTGTCCATACTGTTATAGTTGCTGACATCGAAGAGGATGTTATATTAGGAATGGACGTAATGAATATGCATGGATTCCAATTGGATTTTAAGAATAAGGTAATCAAAGTTGGCAACGAGGAGGTATTTCTCCATCCACATAATGACAACACTGTGCAAGCAGCCATTACAGAAGATACAGTCGTGCCTGCGAGAAGCGAAACGATCATAGTAGCGCGACTACAGGGAATTGTAGACGAAGGGAGACCTGTTATGATGGAGCCTTGGAACCACGACGATGAGGTTGGCCGTGGAATCATAATTGGAAAGGAATTGGTGACTTCGGCTAAAGAAATTCCTGTGAGACTTATCAATGTCAACGACTACCCAGTGACCATAAAGAAAGAGACAAAAGTAGGAACTTGTGTACCTGTGACATCCATAATTCGTCAGGCGACAACATCTGATAATTCCAACGACAAATTCGACCAAATGGTTGCAGTTGCAGGACAGTCTCTAAATCAGATGGAGAAAAGGAAATTAAGGGAATTTCTTCGGCAGTATCGTGATATTTTCGTACCGAAAGGAGGAAAGACGGGAAGAACTACCGTTGTTAAGCATAAAATCGATACTGGTAATGCTAAGCCAATTCGTCAAACAGCTCGACGATTACCACAGGCGAAGAGAGAGGAAGCTGAAACAATTGTTCAGGAAATGAAGAAAGACGGGGTGATAGAACCTTCTACGAGTCCATGGGTCTCTCCGGTGGTCCTGGTTAAGAAGAAAGACGGAACGACGAGGTTCTGTGTGGATTACCGTTTGCTGAACAACGTTACCAAGAAAGATAGTTATCCTCTGCCTCGGATCGAT